>NW_027103874.1:0-398162 GCF_902728285.1 Clytia hemisphaerica
CACTAAAATAATTTTTAGGTCATTTGCCAAATAAGTTCTTGCCAAAATCAAAAAAATTCCTGGTTTGCCAAAAATAATTTCGCCAAAAGAAAAAATTAGAATGGTCGTTTGTTAAATTCGTTACACCAAAAAAAGTTCCCTTTAAAGGTTACTTTCTTGATACCTTCAGGGAAAATTAAATTGGCCAATTTGATTCCGTGGTGGTGGAAAAATTAAAAATATTCAGTCAAGAACTTATATTTGCGGAGACACCATTCAAAAAGTACCAGAAAGTTCTTATTTCTGAGAGAGGATGCTTGGTAAAGCATACAGGCATGCATGGGGGAAAGGGATAATCTACGTACACTTTATAAAGCTGTTTTTCTAATCAATTTATCCACCTTTTTTAATATGAAAGTTTTTGAGAAATATACAGCAAATACGATTTTTCCTTGCTCTCCCAAACAGTACAAATAGAAATGAAGAAGTTTATAACTAACCTGATTTGGTTTTGATTTGTTAGAATTGGGCAAGAACAAGTATGGATTGGAAGAATCTAAGGTGACTGAACAGTTGAATGCCAAGTGTGGTGGTGCTCGTCGAAGAATAGTAAGTTATTGCTAAAGATCGCCAGGATAATTACAGATATTTCAGTAGGTAGATCCCTGTTTCGAAGCTTCGTGAAAAGTGATCAAAAAAACTGGAAGTCTCGTGGCCGATTTGTTTCAACAATTTCCACTCTATCATATATGTGAAATAAATTAAGCGGGTACATGGAAGTTCATTTGTCTGTTGTATAAATTCACGCGGGCCGAGCGACCATCTCTTGTCACCGATTGTTTTAAATAAGATGATTATCGTTGCCGTAAAAATCGTAACACGAGGGCGTGCGAATGGGCGGCAAAAAGATGGAAGATGGATGAACGGCGGTAAAGATTGGTTTTTCACGGCGGTAACCTGTTTGAGTTTATATTTCGATATTTTACTTCTTTTTTATCAGGGTTAAAACTCAAGAAGATGAGAGCCAATGGCGAAGTCCTTCCCCCATCATCATCGGATGAGAGCGACAATGAAGATGACGAATGAGTGTTTTTTTTACTTACATTTTTCACTCTTGTGATAATTCATACTTTTTTATTACTTCACACTTTCATAGGCATTCTTAGAAATTAGAAAAAGACTTTATGTCCTATGGTATTATCCAATTAAATAAAATTATTAATAGTCTCCGTTATTGAGTTTTCTGGCTATTTGTGTAAATTTTCTTCATCATAAACTAAGACATAGGGTAGGAAGCCATGGCCAGCCACTTGAATAAATTACAATATAAATGAAATTTAGCCAAGATTGTAAGGGTGCAGATCAAGGCAGATCATTGAATATCTGAAATATTTGGCAAAAAGACAATACTGAACAAGTGTGCGAAATAAGTGTGCGAGATAAGTGTGCAAGATAAGTGTGCCAGTCTCAAGTTTAATGTGTCAGGTAGTGTGCAACATCAGGTTTAATGTGCCAAGTAGTGTGCAAAGTAGTGTGCGAGAAAGTGTGCTACACACTAACTCGCACACTTTTCTGCACATTTGATTTAATGTGCAGCACAGTGCCCAAATGTGCAATTTAAATGTGCAACACAATGTGCAGTAGTGTGCAAGTTAAATGTGCAAGACTGTGCAAGGAAGTGTGCAAAGTAGTGTGCAACATAGTGAGCAAAGTAGTGTGCATACAAACGATTGCACATTTGTAGTTTTAACTGTGCTGCACACTGTGCAACACATTAAAAAATTTTCTTAAGGGTATAGATAAGTTTTGTAATATAGATTTTAAGATTTTGTTCAGGGGTATTGTACTCTTTGTTTCTTTTGGTATTTTAAACAGTAATTATATTTAGAAATATTCTCAGCTTCCAAACTTGCTTGTAAATACAGTTTATTGGGCATTTTCAGCTAAATCAGGCTAATGCAGTTTTAAAGGATTTTTGTAAAGTTGAGTAGATGTTTATTGAGGGTTAGTTTATTTTATGACTAGGTTTTAAAAGTGTTTGATTGTTAAATATGATGAATGTGAAATTAGAAGAAAGCAAGTTAGGTCGACCATAAAAAATATTTTATTTCCATTCCACCTCCATTTTTGGCGTTTACAATGATTATGAAAATCATAATAGGACCAAAGAAAAAGAAAAGGATTTTTTGTCACCCGCTGGACTGGAAACAAAATATTTTTTAGGGTCAACCTAACTTGCGTTCGTCTAATTTCACAAAAATTAATTTGAAAAAATAATCTAAACCAAAGTTTACGAAGCTTTTGTTTGTGTACATTTTTACTGTTTATTGTATTTTCCTGCTCTTAAACATTTCTTTCTTTTTTTCAGAGCAAAGAAAAATAATTTAATTCCCACGTTAGTTTAATGTAGAACTAAGGTATTGCGACAAGGTGAAGCATGATGCTGCAGATCAAATCTGTGTTTTGACTGAACTCACCAACCTTTATGATTATAAAGGTACAGTCTGTTTATCGAAACGACTCTTGCTAAATTTACTAGTGAAGTTTCAGAAATTTTTACTTGACCTCTATCAAACCTTAGTTTTAAACAGATAAAAAATGAGAACTTGAAAAATATTTCAGGCTGACATTATATGCTTATGTTATGCGTAGGAATTCTGCAAATCTGAGCCTTCATACAGCATTTTTTACAGTCCTATCTACTAGACTGAGAAAATTTCTTTAGCTGCAACCAAAGTCATGCAAAATCATTTGACAAAATCTCCGTTTTAAAGATGTGATTTATTATATAGCAAATTTTCGTCCACTGGTGCATTGATTTAACTTTAAATCAGCTTTTTTCTGTAGATGCACCTATAGCCCTATAGCCATAAAACAGACAGAAGATTTTCATTGAAGATTTTTAAAATATAATATAATTTTTCCGTTTCTAGCACGGCAGACAATGGGAAATGATTAATTCTGATTGGTTGCCGTGTTAGAAACGGTTCCTAATTTGCCTACAAATCAAGTTGGCAGTGGTATATTAAAAAAGTCTACCACACTCTGTACCAATTAAAAAATCTTAATTCAAATTATATAGCTTTTTTTGTAAAGATTTTATATGCACTTTTTTTTTATTACAGCTTTAAATTTCAAAAAATAGTTTTCCATTTCTGTCAACCCATCCATATAGAAATTTAAAATTTGTACATGAATAGATGATAGATTTGTAAACTAATATAGAAATCACAGTGTATAAATAAACTAGCACAACTATTCTAATAAGTGACAACTGTGTATTACGTCTTTATTATTTTTCTTAATATGAAAAATCTCTTTTACTCAAAAAGAAAAAAAAGCTGAATAAAATATGACACTTCTAACCGTTTTACCTTTCCTAAATATTTTTTTTAACAATGAAAACAATCTAAATAAAGTAAAGCCTTTTTTTGCAATATTTTCCAATTTTATGGTGCAGCGCGAAGCTACAGGTCGAACCTGTGTTGTGGCTGGACGCACCAGTCTTTATAAATATTATAAAGATACAGTCTGTCTATTGCAACAGCTTTTCTACCACTATTTAAAAAGCTTTTGAGAAAATTATAGGGTTAAATCACTTTCATTCATCATTAACTGTTAAAAAAGTTAATTTTCTAACAGCAAAAGATCGATTGAAAGTCTATGTACATAGAAAAGAAAATTTGAATGAATTTTTCTACAAAATATAAACTACCTTAAGGGAACTAATTTTTGCGGTTCGCAGTTCAAGATTTAATATTTAATATTTGTGGGAACTTAATTTTGCATATTTCTCACTTAGAACATTTAATTTTGAATATTTAAACGGAAAAACTATTGATTGAAGGAGCTAATTAATAATTTTAGAAATAAATAAATTTTAGAAATATATTTTAGAATTAAATTTTAGAAATAAATTTTAGAATTAAATTTTAGAAATAAATTTTAGAAATAAATTTTTGAAATTTTAGAATTAAATTTTAGAAAGCTACCAATTGTGAGATGAAGGGTGTAATAATTATTTGATTCCAGAATCATTTTCTTCTTCGTTTTCTGATTCGGAAAAGTCATCCAATTTTGGTTGATCAGAATGAAGCCGACAATTTTTATTTTTCTTATTGTGACCTGGCTCCTTACATTTTGAGCATATTACAGTAGTCGAACTTGTAAAAATACATTCTTCTGGATAATAAAATTGTTTTAATCTCAGAAGTCTAGTGATTGTTAGAAATCTCTCATGGTCTAGGTTTGTGCTGTCCATTTCTAGTGTTTTAATTACTTTATTTAGATGTTCTCCAGCATTGCATGTAAAATATCCCTACCCCCAACCAAGTTTGTCTCCGTAAAATTTCATTATATCGCTGACGTGTTCCCGCAAGATGTGCAAGTATGGCTTCTTTCCTGTACACTTTCCCAGTGAATACTTTTTGAATTCAGTAAAAAAAATTTCTGCCCGCTCTTCAAATGTGTCTACTCTTTCTTTGATGTACTTCTTCGATCTGATGTCTTTTGCAAGGTCACGAAACAATCTGTATAATGTTATTACTGTTCTCATTTTGTAAAAACTTTTATCTTCAACTTGTTCTCCTTCCTTTAAAAACGTGAGAATAAACTTTTCGATATTTAACTCAAATTGCTTGCAGTCTCTACCAATCATTTTGAGGGTTGAACTACCATCATAATGCTTCTTTTTACTAAAATAAATAATAAAAAATCTCCCTAACTTTGCTTATTGGACAATAAAGAAAAAGGTTACTGCTACAGTAAATGCTTATAAATTTAAATAAATTTGACTACTGTTTCTTACTATCTTCTTCATACTGTACCTCCATTTCACTTCAAAGTAAAAGCATCTTGGCATCACAGACATTGGCTACAACAACAATTAGCCAATTGGAATAAAGAAATCAATGATTAAAAAAGGTTGAAAAGAATCGATACTTACTGTTTAAAGTATGACTCTATTTGAAGACCCAGAAAATGGCATCCTATATTCCGTAGAGCATCAGGTATGGTTTCCTCTTGCTTTCTGTCAGTGACCAAATCAATCATGTACTTCCACAGGTATCGATGATGAGCAAGTATAAGATGTAAAGCACATGGTACAATGAGCATCATCTCGACACAATCTAGGAGAGGTTTGGTCTAAAATGAAAGCAGTTATGAAATAAACTGTACTAATAGCATTGATATTTCATTGAAAATTTCAGAATAAAACACCAAGAGGGGGGCGTAAGGGGGTCCGGACACCGAAATACCAACGCATATTTCTTGGATTACCGTCAACACCGACAGAAAAAATTTGGTAAAATCCTTATTTTGTCCCCGCATGGCATGTTTGACAACTAAATACCATCACTTTTTTCTTCAAACACCGAAACACCGACAGAAAAAAGGGCTAATACCGTCACACCGTCAAACCTGTACGCCCCCCCCACCAAAACCTAAACAAGAAAATAAAATCCTAACTACACTTACATATTGACCATAATGGCTTTGTTGAAACTCTGTAAACTGTTTTGTTGAATGATCTGGATTCGATCCAAGGACATACATTGCTTGTTCACCTGAAAATTTAGAGATATAATCATAATCAACATCTAAGCGCTATTGATATTTTGACAAAGGTTTTTTTTTTTCAAAATTAAAATTTTTTTTAAATACAATGATCATCAGCAAGGATCAGTTTCTGAAAATCAGCGGATTTCGACACAATTTCCATAGTACCTAAAACAAGTACCCCCCTTTAGAACGACAAATTTTTCCCGCTAAGCGTAAGAATTAAACCTGTGAATACGATATCTGCAATTGTTTGTTGTAGGTTTTTTCTTTTTTTTCTTTCTTCTTCCAATCGTATTTTCTTTTCTTCTTCGCTTTCGTCATCTTTTGATTTAGGTTTATTTTTGTCCCAGTCGTTGATGTGCATTTTACAATAAAAACATCCATAAATGCTTGTACAGGAGCACTTTCCTGAAACTTCCTTGACAAAACAGAGATCAGCACACAAAAAAGGTATAACATTATATTTTTCATTATTGAGTGTAAATCCATTCAGCAAAAGATCCTTAACTTCTGAATAATGACTTTTGGTATGGATATCAACGTTCTCTCTTGACTCTGAGCCACGGAATAGCGAGACAAGAAACTGCCCATAAGGAGAATGAAGCATTTCAGAGTTATTCAAAAATGAAAAGGATATTTGTTCGGTTGGAAATTTACACGCTGCTCTGAAATTGTCACCAGTGAGTCGAATAAAAAGAGTTTTGAGAGTAGGATCTAAATGACCATAAAGTGAGCTATTGAGTTCTTTTAATGCTCTAAAGAAACCGTCCTGCATTTCGGTATTGAAAACCATTGTATCAGCCCAACATTTGTTTTTCAAAACCATTCCAAATGTACTTTTCATGTCACAACCACAAGACAAACATTCATCATCTGGACAATTGCAAAAACATCGGATTACTGTTCCTAAATCTAAATTCTTAATGTAGTTTTGAACACTGTCGTAAGATGGCAATTCAACATTCTGAAGCTTCAAAATCTTTTTGATATTTTTGGATCCTCTTTGTGAAAGATCTGATCTACTTAGTATTAATCCAGCAGCTACTTTTACACCAATTTTATTAGCAGGAGGAGATTTTAAAAGCTTTTTGCTCAGTTTTCGTTTAAAGTCATCATTCTCTTCAATGGATTCTTCAATAAGATCAGGATGTTCTTCCATCAAGAATGAAACATAACCTAGTAAGTATGATAAAGATGGAGAGAATGTAAAGTTGTTTACAAAAAAAAATACCACGAACATTAATGGGCCACTTAAATAATACCGTAAAAGGTTGCCTAACGTAATACGGTAATACAGATATAATTAGTCGCATAAACTCCAAAAATTTTACTCATATAGCTCAATCAGGCAACGCGCTTAATGTCACTCAATATATGACCAAAATTGAAACTCACTTTTGACATCACCAAAGCTAGCATATTTAACAACATCATCAATTTTTTAATTACGACAAGTCACTGCTTTCTTGGATAATTCTTCTGTAGGTCCTGCGTTACGGTGTCTGATATTTGCTATGGCTTTAAGCGGTTTGTCTGACTGTTTATTTTTCTCAATGATTTCTGGATTGCTCAAAGCCTTGAATATTTCGTTCCGATAAAAACCAAAAAATTCCTGACCAGACCAATTTTTTGTCCCTACAAAACCAACTTGCTCTAGAATCAATTTGACTGTTTTAGAAATATTTTCTGAGCGAACTGTTTGATTTCCACCCTCACAAATAAATAATGGTAAAGTTCCATTTGCTAATACTTTGCATGAAATCAAAACATGCTCGCCAGAAACTGTCTCTAAGCCACGATGAGAAACATAACCATCGCGTAATAAATATTTAACATTATTTCTATGCTTGACATAAAACGAGGAAAACTCTCCTGTAACAACTTTACCAAAACTCTGAACCCCAAGCCATGTACATTTTTCTGTTAATTTGTAATCATTAACTGATGGTGGTGAAATTGAATTACTTTCTTTCTCCTCTTCACTTTGCTTGCGTTTATTTCTTTGTCTTTCTCCTTTGGTAGATTCTGATCTCAATATTTCGACTACGTCTTTTCGATCTAACCCAAAAAAGTTTGTTCCTGACCATCGTTTACCGGTTTGCACCTTAAGGATTTTCAAAATTTCATTGGCAACTATTGTTGGCTTCAAAGAAGATGCATTTGCTTCAGAAGACGAGGAAACAACTGCATTACTGTCAATTTTAAAGGCATATGCTTTATAAAAAGGCTGTCCAAGAGTAGTTTTCTCGATAAATAAATCGATTTTAAAAACACTTTCTTCTCCTCTCACTATTCTTGAGGCAGAGTATCCATTAAATAATGGGAGACCATCTTTCATGCTCCAGGATGAGGGTACTTGACCGAATTCATCTCTAACAGGGACTCCGGTTGATGTCAATGCTAGCCAAGAAACTTTATTATTTTCTTTGTTTAAAAACTCATTTATCAACGGAATAGTGTTCATTTCTATTTAATCTAGATGGAAAAGTTGAAAGAGGTTTAGGAAATGAAAAAAAACTACCAGAAATTTTAAGAGCAATGAAAATCCATCATACATCTTTCATTCACAAGCTCATATAAACCAGATATCATAAAAAAGCGCCAAAGACGTCCGTCCGCTTCAATACGCCATTTTGAATTTTTTCTAAAAATTACTCGGCACCGGATTTGACGTCAAGGGATCCCGCTATCCTTCAAAATCCCCTCTCAGATCCCTCTGAAAAACAATAAAAAAACTAAGAACAAAAGCATAATTTATGCAAAAACATGTTTTAAATCAATCAAAGAAGGTCCAGTATGTTTTTAAAAGATATATTATATCATTCCGGGTAGTGATATTAGCGGAACAAAGGAAAATAATCAAAACAAGCCTTTGTTGTGCATTTCCATAGTTACACGCTCTAGGCAAAGCCGTAACCTCGCCAGATCGCCGTGTAGCCGAGTTCGATTTTTGAGAAAAATTCTTTTCTTGCCGAAAATGCCAGAAATATACCGGAAATCGCAGTTTTTGCAGATTTGAATTGGGCTTTTTCCATATATTTCTTTGTTTTTTCACTTAAAAAAATTATTGATAACAATGCCATCATCAAGCATGATTCAATTGTCAATAAAACTTTTGCAATTTCGCAACCGGAACTTTCTATTTCTTTTTTCCCTAAACCCCTCCCCCCCCATCAAAAATCAATGATGAAATTTAATGCATTTTTGCTAACCGCTATATTTTCTTAATGATTGTTTTTCTCCTTATTGCTATCTAAGTTTCATCATCAGGTAGTTCCATTCAGCATATTGCTTGTTAACTTTTGATTCTTCACTTTGGCTTCTTTTCTTCCTCTTTTTCTGCTCTCTCCTGTTTGACCATCCATTGCGGCAGAGTGCGAGTATATCGTACTGTAAAGTTTTCTTCGTTTAAGGTGATGTTATATACGATATTTTCGTATTCAGTTTCAACACCACTAGACTCTTCAGAGTTGAGAAAAATAATATCTTCGGCATGGCGTGACTTGCTTGTCTGAAATCTCAGAACAGAATGATTGGCATATATTGCAGCAAGGAACCTTTCATTTAGAGTTAACGAAAGCGAGGCTGTCTTTTTTAATGCATAGAAATCAAAGGGACTCAGAAAATAGAAATTCGAGGCATGCGTACTCAATGCAAAATGAGACTTTGTAATTTTTAATCATTTTGGTAAGAATGGGCGACCATCGATGTAGCCCGGTGGTAGCCCGTCGATAGCCCGTCCATTTTAGCTTGAATTTAGTTAGAAGCCCGTAGCCCATTCGAATATCACTATAAGAGAGTTTTGCAGTGACGTAACTATTACAATGGAAAGAAAATAGAAAATAGAAATTCGAGGCATGCGTACTCAAGTCAAAATGAGACTTTGTAATTTTTCATTTCATTTCATAAAATCTCCACCCGATCCAATACTGGATTACGCCCTTCTCTCGCCTTCAGTCTGCAAGTCATTGCTCAAAGCCTCTTTCGCCAATTCGCGCTGATAAAGATGGACGCAGAGTAAGTAGAATACTTTAAATTCCAAACATTCCTTTATAAATCCAAAATTATCTAAGCTTAGCAGATTAACTACCTTCATTACATTCAGTGACTATGAAGGGTAGTTTTGCCCCAACATATTGAAGGCATTATTTTACTCGATAAAGTTTAAAAAAATCAAATTCCTTTATTTCATTCAGTGATTATAAAGGGTGATACCTACACAAATCGAAGGGTACATGTGGTAAAATAAAGTTTCAAAATCTCTTTCCTAGAAATAGTAATGGAGATAATGTCCCTGTAGCTCCTCAGGAACCTGCAGAATAACATGCTGATGAGGTCCAGCCCATCAACGAACAACTTCCAGCCCCTACTGACAGATTTGAAATCGATCCAGAGGCGGCTGAAGAGAAATAGGAGCTCCCAAACAATCTTTTAGAATACATCCACAAATTCAAACTGCATATAGCTGATAAAGATATCAAAGACAGCATTGTTTGGGAAAATCCTGTACCAAAAAATCTAAAACAGGTACTTGATCTTGACAGCTGCATCCGCACGATACTGTCAAATAACAAATCAATAACTCCTAAATCAGAAAAGACATTAAAGACAATTCAAGATAAAATCTTTTTGGTCTTTGGACCACTTTTGAAAATTTGGGAAGCAGTTGACCAGGAAAAAAGCCGAAATCCTGAGGATGAATCAACCGTCCATCTCTCGTATCTACTTGACCAAACAATACTTTTGCTGTGTCAGATCCAAAACTCATGCAACTATCACAGGAGAGAGAATATTTTGTCAACACTGATTGACTCCTCATCAAGAGTGAAAGATACCAAAGTCAAGAGCTTAACAAAGCTGATAACAAGCATTTATTTGGGGAAGAATTCGAAACCAAATTGATTAAAGACACCAAAGCTTTCAAAAAGTCAGAATCTGTATTTACTGGAGTGAAAGCATCATCATCTACGTCAACTAGACCCAGATTCCCTGCAATTGGTTAAAAACGGCCCTTTCCAGGAGGCTCTCTTCCAGCAAGCCGTGGAAGAGGGCATTCAAGACCAGGCTTCTCATTCAGAGATATCCATGAACTGTCCATTCACATTCAGATGGACAATATAACAGCCCTTACATATTTGAAGAAAATGGGAGGAACCCACAGCAAACTGTTGACAGACCTAAGCAAGGAGATCTGGAAATAACTTTTAGAGCATCAGATCACTATTACTGTATCTTCCACGGTGCCTGAATGTGGAAGAAGCAGACCGCCAATCACGATCAGTGAAAGACTCCAGTGAATGGAAACTAAAAACTCAGATATTCCGAGAACTTTGCAAAGCAAGGGGGACACCGTGTACAGACTATTTTGCCTCAAGACTATCCCATCAAGTACCTCTTTATTATTCTTGGAAAATAGATCCCTACAGCAGGGGACAGGATGCATTTCAGACTAAATGGACTCACATAAGGGGGTACGCGTTCCCGCCATTTTGTCTAATAGGGGAAGTTCTTTGGAAGGTGTCATCCGAAAAGGCAACAATCTTGTTAATAACACCAGCCTGGCAGACTCAGAGCTGGTACCCACAAATTCTTCAATCGTCCATTCAAAACCCTATTTTTATCCCAAACCAATGGGACCTTTTGAGGAACCCCCAAAACATAATACACCCTCTAATACAGAATCAAAGCCTCCAACTGGTGGCTTGGACAGTTTCAGGGAGAGAATCCAAGCAGAGGGATTATCGGAGAAGGCTGCAGAGCTCATCGCTGCCTCAAGAAGACCAGGGACACGATCTCATTACAAATCGGCCTGGGGTAAGTGGGATAGCTGGTGTGGTACAAAACAAGTTGATCCCTTTCGATGCCCTCTAAATTTCATCATAGAGTTGTTAACTAATTCTTTTCAGAGAGGCCTTGAACATAGTACAATTGCTGGTTACAGGTCCGCAATATCTTCTTACCATCAACCTATTGATGGTTTACCAGTTGGAAAACATCCCTTGGTTTCTTCTCTTCAAAAGGGTGTTCATAATGAAAGGTTTCCTCAACCGAAATACAATTTTATTTGGGATGTAGATGTAGTAGTTAGATATTTAACCTCTATTGATTCAAAAACAGCCAGTGACAAATTATTAACCTTCAAATTAACAATGCTCCTTTCGTTAACTTCAACAGCCAGAGCGCATGAAATAACTTTTCTTGAAACAGCATTTTTGGTCAAACATCACTCAAAATATATTTTTTTCATTTGGCAAACCAACTAAGGTTGACAGACCAGGAAAAGTCAGACCTCCAATTGAATATTTTCCTTTTAAGGACGATGAAAGTCTCTGTGTTTGTAAAAACATTGATTTGTATTTAGAAAAGAACAAAAACTTGGAGAGAGGGGAAAGGTCAATTGTTATTGAGCTATGTGAACCCCCATAAACCAGTAGTTTCTTCGACCGTCTCTGGATGGGTGTTAAAAACCTTATCTTTGGCAGGGATAGATACTTCAACCTTTAAGGGGCATTCTACTAGGTCGGCTTCAACTTCAAAAGCTTATGCTCAAGGGGTTCCAATGAAAGAGATTCTAAAAAGAGCACACTGGTCAACTTCAACCACTTTTGAAAAGCGATACAGAAAAGATTTAGTTGAGGAAAATGATTTTACATCAGCACTTTTCTCTAATAAATAGTACGCTTTAAACAGAGGCTTTGAGCAATGACTTGCAGACTGAAGGCGAGAAAAGGGCGTAATCCAGTATTGGATCGGGCGGAGATTTTATGAAATGAAATTGAGGATTGTGCAAGGGCCCGAAGGGCCCGCAGTGCAATCCCGATTTTATGAATAAAATCGAAGCCAAAACGATCTAATACTGCCCGCCCACTAGTTCCCCTTCATCCGCCTAATTATAGCAGTATATTATATTATTTTTTTTCTCAATTTCAGGTCGTGGCAATTTCCGCGGACGTGGACGAGGTCGTGGCAATTTGTTTGTCATGTTTTGGTGTTTTTCTTCTTCGTTAGTTTTACTTACTCAGAAAATATATGTATCTGAACCAAAAATAAACAAAATTTTGTCAAATTTATTTCTCACCCCGAATTGGCTAATCTTAAAAATTAAAGTCTTCGACTTTTTGTTTTTTACATAATTTCGCAATGACATTTCAGACTTTCAGCGTGAAAAGGGCGTAATCCAGTATTAGATCGTTGACTTCGATTTTATTCTTAAAATCGGGATTGCACTGCGGGCCCTTCGGGCCTTTGCACAATCCTCAATCATTTTGGAAAAAGTGGGCTACCATCGATGTAGCCCGGTGGTAGCCCGTCGATAGCCCGTCTATTTTAGCTTGAATTTAGTTGGAAGCCCGTAGCTCGTTCGAATATCACTATAGGAGAGTTTTGCAGTGACGTAACTATTAAAATGGAAAGAGATTGGGTCAGAAAATAGAAATTCGACGCATGCGTACTCAATGCAAAATGAGACTTTGTAATTTTTAATAATTTTGGAAAATATGGGCTACCATCGATGTAGCCCGGTGGTAGCCCGTCAATAACCCGTCCATTTTAGCTTGAATTTAGTTGGAAGCCCGAAGTCCGTTCGAATATTACTATAAGAGAGTTTTGAAGTGACGTAGTTGTTGAAAATAAAAGGGACTATGTTCGTGTTTTGAAATCGACGCATGCGCACTCGATTGGTAATATAACTCATTTATGAAACAGTTGCTTTCAATGTCTTACTTTGGATCGTGAAAGAGATCAAAAAGAACATTAGTCCAATCCACCAGCCAGAAATGTTTTTCCTCAGAGACAGCAACGACTTCATCCCTCGAAAAGTAAATACTTCCTCTGAAAGTTTTCATTTTTAGAAGGATATATGTGACTCCCCAAGTAATTTTAAGTACATGAAAAGCCGATGGGCCTCAAAGACTGTACTTTCTTTTACTGGTCCGTGACCGGCTTTTTACTCGCTTAGGTCGTTCGGGCCAGATTAAAGGCCGATGAAAGTCCGCTACAGAAGGGGCTAATTAAAGCGGCCTTAGCGGCTTATATAAATCGGCCAAGTTACCGGTTTGCTGGCCGCTTTTATTCTGTTTTCGTTCGCCGGCTTTATGTATGACTGCAAAAAGTTTTATTATTTGGTGTCTTTACTTTTTATTGACTGTTGAGAATGTCAAGAATATTGACGTTCGAATGTTTATCATAACATTCGAATCTCTTCAAAACGTTCGAGTAAAGACCAAAAACATTCGAAATTTTAAAGAATGTTGCGAGACTTTAAATCAAAACAAAAAGAGGGAAGAAGAAACAAGTTCAAAGAGTAGTAAGAAAAAAGGTAAGATAATTAATTTTTATTCTATATTGTTTTGGTTAGGAGGAAAGAAGGCTGTAAGAAAATGGCATACAAAATAAAATAGAAGAGGGTTAAAAAGGATGTTATAAACAGTCTGTGTGCGAACCCTTCACAGGAAAAGTTGGGAATTCCAAGTTTTCTTAGTTGGAAAAAAGATAAAATCCAACCTGGAAATGTGGGACATTCTCCAAGGTTGGAAATTTTGCATTTTCCATGGCTTGGAATTTTCAAAAATCCAGGTTGAAAAAGCCACAATCCAAAGTAAACAAACTTCCAGGTTGAATAAAGCCAAAATCCACGCTAAAAAAGGTTGGAATTTTCCAAAATTCAGGTTGAAAAAAGCTAAAATCCAAAAAGTGATGACAGAGATGTGGAAAAAGATATCTAAAGCAAGGTTTTTGTTTTTGTGAACAGTCACTCGCTAGCCTAGGCTCCATGGCTCCCGGTCAATGTCTCTTTATTGTTCGCACAGATACGTGGTTGATCTTAGATCACTCACACAGCTCAGCGGGGCACCATTTGAAACTATGACACAGGTACCCTGCTTCACTGTGCGAACTCACTGCGATTGACTGAGGCCGCTCCAAAGGGACACCTCACCTGACGGAAACTTACAGCTTGACTGCTCACATTATAGCCTAATGTCTAGGTTAGCTATACATCAAAACAGTTTTGTGCGAAAAATTGCTAGTGGTTTTCTCAAAGGACATGCGCAGAAAATGGTACAAAAATGTAATTTCCACATGGATTTTTAACGTTTTCCAAACTGTTTGGGAGAAACACAAATTTCCAACCCAAAAAGTCTAGTTTTTTAACCTGAGGTATCAAATTTACAAAAATATGTATTTTAACATCGATTTTTGACCTTTTTCAATTCCCAAACTGTTTGGAAAATAAAGATTTCCCACCTAAAAAGTCATGTTTTCCAACCAGCGTTGGAAGATTGTCATTTCTACATTGTTTTTTTTCACTTGATTTTTCAAGGGCATTGGTTTATTCTACAAAACCTATGGGTAATTTTCGTTTCAAAACTACTAAAAACCACATCAAAACATCAGCCACATACATTTAGACTTCCAGCCAACAGCCATTTTGTTTTGAAATGAATCTATGTTTTCATTTTCATTTGTTTTCCTTTTTTCTGCAGAGTCAGCTTTTTCCATAAATTGTGCGCGTGCATCAAAATTATCAAAATGCGCATGAATGTACTGCTAAGTAATACGCCGAAAGCTGGCCAATCAGGCCGAACCTGCAGGCGAGTTACCTGCGCCAAGCAGCAAAAATATCATAAACTAGACGGAACAAAGTTTAATGCTTGGATTCCCAGGCTAATTGTATTGGGACAGGGAGTCTTTTCGTTAAAACGAAAGAGTAAAAACGAAATAAATTGAGCACAAATGAAGAACACAATGCAAAGGCAAGGAACGGTCTTACTTCAGAAATATAAATGGTTTATAATATAAAAAGAAGCTCTTTTTTTGGGTCAGCCCTTTTATTACAGTTTTATTAAAAGGTAACATAATTCAGGTCTTTAATTTTATCTTTATGAATGAAAGGAAGAACTCAAAAAAGGTGGAAAATCCCCGGGGAAAAACTTTTGGACATTTTTCGTCAATAAAGCTTCCAAAAAGTTTGTTTTGTTTCTTTCGTTGCAGACAAATGCATTGACCGGTCTTTTTACCGGACTTTAGCCCGTTCGGCAGGGCTAGCCGCGGCCGCAAAAAACAGAGGCCGCTTTAAAGTGAAACGAGAGTGGCCGATCCTCGGCCCATAGAAAGAAAGGCAGGACCGGTAAAAGTAAAATCTTGGCCGCAAAAAGCCGTTTTTCTACCACTTTTTGGCCGATCGGTCTGGACCGGTCTTTTCAGGTACTTAAAATCGCTTGGGGAGTCACATATTGCTTATTCTCTATTCTTCAAGTGAGCAAATTCAATCGTTAAAATTTAATAGATAATAAGTTTCCAACTTGTTTCTAGATAACAAAACCCGTCTCAAATGAAGAAATGGCAAAGATGCGTGGTTCTCAAATTGAACCGGCCGAACAAGTTGCATTCACGGTTGAAAACAGCTCAACGAGTGGAAAAGGTAATTTTTTGAGCTTATTTATTTATACTTATTTGACGCCAAATACAAAACTGAACGGTTGTCGTCTGAAAGATGCACAAAGATGGCGGAAAAAATTCAAGAAAACAATCAAAAATCACCATCAATAAACGACTTTTGCAGCCCGTTAAAGTGCATCATAAATGAAGAAAACGCACTAAAAGATACCCTACAATGCAGGAAGTGCCACCGTTTAGTCCATTATCTTTGTACAGAACTGCCACTTTACCAGATCCAGATATGCTTGTCATACAAATCAAGAAGTTTCCAGTGTCAAAACTGTACCAAAATCGCACCACAGGTAATGGAAAGGTATAATTCAAATGAAACATCAAAAATTAAAGGATTCAAAAACGAAATCAAAGCCTGTGAGAATATAATGAAAAGGCAGGACGAAGAAATAAACCATTTGAAAGCACAAGACGTCAATGTTATGGTCAACGAAATGAAAGAAACTATCGACACCAGAATAACCACGCTTGAAAAGAAGATTGAAAGCATCATCGAAAAGAAAGAAGAGAACAAACCACCAATGAGCTATGCTAAAATCACATCCAAACACATCGAGAAAAACATTGGAAATGCGATTCGAAAAGAAAAGCAGGAGGAGCAGCTGATTCGATCTACAGCACGCAACCTAATTTTTCATGGGGTTGATGAATCGACAGATGAAACTGAAGAAGAAACAAAAATCGAGGACGAAGAATTTATCCATGACAAAATGATTGGTCGGCGGCTCCATCTGAGGAATATAAAGATTACCGAGACACAGCAGATCGGGAAAGAGAAGATAAAGCGAGATACCGCCCAATTGAAGTCGCATTTACGAACGAAGAGGACAAGAACACAGTGTTGCAATCAATAACAAAAGAAAAAGGCTTTCCTTACCGAGTGACAGAGGATTTGACCAAAAATGAAAGACAGATAATTAAAGAATGGTGTAAGGAAGCCGAAAAAATGAATGCTAAAATCAAGGAAGACAACACAAAATGGAAAGTCCGGGGGAGCCCGCGAAAAAAACACTATTTCAAAAAGATCATTGTAAAAAGTACGAGCGGTTTATAGAGGCCCATGTGTCTTCACGGTGGCCTGCAAACCTGTAAAGCTTTATTATTATTATTTCTTCTGACCAAAGTGACGAAAAAATTGATATTTTTAACTTCCTTTTTGGACCTACCTGGAGGTAAATTAACCTTTGTCCGTGCGTCCATCCGTCTGTTACCAGCTTTTCTCGAGATTGGCTCATTAGTTTTTTCTGATTTTTGGCACAATGATGCAAAATGGTAATGCCCAAAATGTGACGGAGCCCGATTTTCGAAAAAAATTAATTTCCGGCCGAAATGCCAGAAAACCGGTTTTTTGGCATTTTCTCAAGATTTCATCATTAGTTTTTTCTAATTTTTGGCACAAAAATGCGTATTAGCAATGCCCAAAACTTGGCCGAGTCCGATTTTTGAGAAAAAATCTTTTCCGGTCGAAAATGCCGGAAACCGCCGTTTTTGCGGATTTTCATTGGACTTTTTCCATATAATTGGTTGTTTTTCATTCAAAAACATTATTAATAGCAATGCCCACCATCAAGCATGTTTCAATTTCAAATAAAATTGATTTTTGAAGCCGGAACTTTCTAAAAATCGCCGAACCAGCCGATTTTCGCCGGAAAGACGGTATTTCTTGAATTTCTCGAGCTGTACTTTATATTTTCTTATGAAATTTTGCACACTGATGCAATATGACAATACCTAAAATGTGACGGAGCCCGATTTTCGAAAAACATTTTTCCCGCCTAAATTGCTGGAAATATGTCGGAAAAATATGTTTTTTGACATTTTCTCGAATTTTTATTTTTATTTTTTTCTGATCTTTGCAGAAAGATGCGTATTCAATGCTCAAAACATGGCCGAGTTCGATTTTTGAGAACAAATTTTTTACGGTTGAAAATGCCGGAAATCGCCGTTTTTTCAGATTTTCATTGGATTTTTTCCTTATATTTTTGTTAAAAATAATAAAAATAATAAATTTTTAACAAAAATAAAAAATGCTTCTGTTAATTTTTATCATTAAGTTTCTGGCCCGATTGAACATATTGATAACAATGCTCACCATCAAGCATGATTCAATTGTCAATGAAACTGATTTTTGCAACCTAAGAATTAATCAAATCTATAGAATAGACATAACTTTACAAATTTGAAATATCGAATTTCAAAAGAAGCGCTGCTCTCTATTAAGCGCTGCCCTCTAATAAGTGCTGCACCTAAAATCACAAAAATTAAATAAGCCCTGCGGCGCTTATTTGAGGAAATAACAATATATCATAATACGAGTACAATGTAAAAAATAAATGTACGAAAAAGTTTTAAATGTTTTTAGTCTGGCAGAATTGTGAAATATTTTGGTCAAACCTTCAGGTTTTTTTATTCATTTTTGTCGAAAAAGAGCGTTTCCAGCTCCAATAACTTGGACTCAGTACAGAAATCGCCCATTATGGCTTGAAAATATCTTAAAACATCGAAATATTTTAGAATTTTAAATTCAATCTGGACCAAAAATGCATATGATATACGTATAAAGATTTTGAAAAGTTTTGATGACGTCACCAATTGCGAAAATCGTATAATAATGATTTGGTGAAGATCCAATGGATAGTTTAAAGAATATCACGGTTTTAAGATTTATGACGTCATGAATTATTTTGGTAGTGCACTGACCTGAGTTCGTCCATCCAAAAGTGGTAGAGTTAAGGGGTCACTTTTTTTCCTGAAAGGGGTACAAATTTCCTAGGACATAACTAGGAAGTTTTTATTAGGGAGTACTTTTTTCCGGGAGTACTTATTTCCTGTGACACCGGATCTCCTCATAGGGCTTTTAATTCATGAAAAGATAAATCAGCAAGGTTTGAAAATTTTAAACAAATCTTTATTCCATCCCATACCCCTAAGTTTTCAAATCATATTTTTCCCTTGATCTGACCATAACTTTTGATGATACGTAAATATGTGCTTGCTTATTTATTGCATTTTAGAAATCTAATTTGAAATTTTACGTCAAATGGTATACAGCTTAAAGGCATTGAAAGGCAAACGTTTGTTTAAATTTCAAAAGGGGTCAGTTGATTTCTGAAAAAAGTTCTGCAGCAAACGTGTTAACTATGAGGTTTTTACCAATTTTTCACTTGACAAACTGTTATTGGTCATTATACATTACAATGTTTTAGATTGAAAGGAAGAGTTGTCAAGTTAGAGTTTGTGAAAGGTGATCATAGTAGGAAAGACCTTGACAATATGTTAGCCAATTCCAAGAAATACAAGGTAATTATGGGTATAATTGTAGACAAAAATGATTGAAAATAAAAATTTAGAGGTTCTGTAAATCTTTCCGTCCAGTTTTTGTTAATTGGACAACTCCAAACTAATTACTACCCCTGGTGATATTACTTAGTGCCTTGCGGGACGATATATATATAATATACATAACTAACAAAAACATTCTTCATGTTTTTCGTTTTCCCGTAAACCACCAAACATTTTTTCTTTTCATATTTAGGGTTTCCTACTTTCATAGGTGATACATTTCGGCCATTTATGGAAACAACAATATCTGGAATTCGAAAGAAGTCTGTCAAAGATTCTTGATGTGATATTTGACAACCAAGATGAGCGATGACTTGATGCTGTCGCCATCACACTATTACACCAAAATGATTGTAAGAATTAGTTAACTGGTGGCCCAGAAAAAAACTTTACATAAATTTAACTGTTTATAAATTGACGTTGCTTTGTGATCTGTTGTGATATGTATTTGACACGAGCAAAAGAATCCTATTTTGCATAATCTGTGAATGATTTAGACCAAAATATTTGAATTTATATCAGCTTTTTAGATCAATCAACAAACATCTGTCACTGCTAGACGAGGTCAACCACCTAATTCGATATCTACCCAACACGCCGCCTTTCTGGCAAAGACTAGAGAGGGAAATATTTAGAAAGATAAACAAGGATGGACGTGTAAGTCCAAATACTTTAGGAGCATTCCATGGTTACGGGTGTCACCTTTAGAGAGAAAAAATAAACAAGCAATCCAAATAGAATCTTAACAAAATAATTTCTTTGATTTTTTTCGAATTCTAGTTACTTTTTTGTCGTTGTCTTAATGACCAAACTAAAATCAAATTCATTTTTGACTATTTTACAGACCAAAGAACGGTCCGTTACGTGTATTTCTTATTTTTATAGTTGGCGAAGGAAAATAAAGTTTTTAAAAAACATGTTGTTTTCCTTTAAAATCTTCAAAATTACTGCATTATGTGTGTGACGCTTTATGATTTTTAGATTTCAGGATGATTTTCATTTACAAAAAAGTTACAATTTTTTATTAAAAATTATGAAAAACATGTGGTTTGGCTATCTATCATTCGGTATATAAATTTGAAATTTGTGACTTGAAAATAGCAAATAATACTTTGTTGAAAGAAGATACTTTAAACGGTTAATATTTAGTCATATTTTTGCTATTTTTAAATGTCTTTTCATTCTAAAAACATATCTAGAAAATTTTATGAACTGTATAGTCCTCAATTTGTGGTCAAATTTCAGATGAAAGGGATGCTGCTATCGAAAGAAATTAAAGAAAAACTTGATTTTACTTGAAGTTGACACTTCCTTGGAATGCTCCTTCACACATTGTTCTTTTCTAGATCAAAAGTTATGGGCGTTTTTGTGATAAAAATTGCCATAATTTTGCACAAATTATTCAGAACCACAAAATCATCTATAACTTTTGCTCTAGAAAAGTTGAGACTTTGATATAATAATATAATAATATAAATTCGCTCAGTTTGAAGAGCTCTATCACGTGGTTTGGGTCTTGTTTGATTTTGAAGACCCCCCTAAAATCATGAATTTTCAGGGCTTACAATTTTCCCTTAAAACGCAAAAAATCGCACATTACGCAAAAACTGCAGGTTTTTCAAGCTTGGTAACATTTCAATTCCAAATCAGCACCCTCAAATTGAGTAAGAAACATATCAAAAAGTTGTTAACAGAATCTAATTCTTTCTTTAGTTTTGAAACTTTAGTATTCTGCTGGCCATGGTCTATTATAATGAGAGGCACGATAAGTAAACAAACTGATCTAAATTATGTATTTATGTCTTGATTTTATCAACAGCGCGCAAGGAAGGAAAAGATGAGCAGGCAGAGATCAAAAATAAAATTTTCGACGAGCGAGTGGAAGTCTGCCGGAAAAAGGTATGTAGGGCACCAACTGACCAACCAGGGGTCGACTGTGTTTTTTCCAGCTTCTTCGTTCCTACGTTTGTTAGAATGGAAAATTAGCTTGCCCAAATATATAAATATTTTATGTACAAAAAATAGCAAAACAACGAAAAGTACAATAGTATCACGTTTGGTTTATTCTTCGTCCTGGTTTGCGTCCTCAGCTTCTACATACTGTACTTCCTCAACATGAGGGAAATTACGGTAAAGGTCGACTAAAAACTAAATAAAAACATCTTTTAAGGTCCGCAGGCTTTTTGTTTTCGTCACAAACTTCTCTCTCCACTCTTCGTCATCGATGACTTCTAAAATCTTTTCGATTTTGATCTTAATCTGCCTAAAAAATAAATTGCTTGACGGAACAAGAAATTAACATATAAGAATTTCTCAAAGTACTTGTACAATCTTTCTTCTAAAGCACAATTTACAAACCCCTGCATCACAGCCCCGATGGAGTTTTTCACCTCGGTGGGGACAACGACCTAATAAAATAGATAGACCAGTATCCTATTGAAATGATCCGCGTAAGAATGATAAAAAAATTAATGATTTTTTGCAATTTTGCGATTTTTCTAATTCCCAATGTATTATATTTATTTGTATATAATAATAATCACTGTATGGGTTCCAGGAATGGTTTTACAGTGCAAGTTTTTCAATTAAATTTTAAGTGACATAGGGGTGTATTTGCAGATTAGATTACTGTCAACGATGATATATTCAGTCTCTTATCTTTGTCCTTTTTGGTTACACTGATGTACCTAGAATAAAAAAAATTCCATGTGTATGATTTTGCGTTTATTGCTCTTGTCTTGATAACTGTATATTTCGCGCAAACAAATTTCATGGAAATCAATCCACTCTGAGTACGTTATAGCGTTTTATGTATTCTTTACGATCTCTGCAGCTAAATGACGTTGAAACTCAGACCGGAGATATTGATCAACCCAGCGCAGTAAATTGCGGACGACTTGAGGTAACATATTTGGCTCTTGCCGATTTCTTGTGCACTTGAATACTTTTACGGCCCCGGTTCATCCCCAATGCAAAAGTTCCTTAACTATAGTTGTTCCAAGAAAAACAATGACAGACCATGCCATGTTTCACCATTAACTGTCTTTAGGTCGAGCCCGAAATGGATCCCACTATTTCTCCCCCGAAATTGAGCCGTAAAATCCGAACAGAGATACCCATTGTCGGACTTCCTTCTTCAAAGAAAACGAAGAAATGTGCAAGAAAGACACTGAAGGCTAACCAGGTTGTTAAGAATAACTGTGCAACGTGCAAGGTGGTATTTCTGTCGACAGAGGACAAGAGAATGGTGGCTTTGTACGGAAAGATCCAAAATAGGTCGGTCGGGTGTTCTGGAGGCACTGAGGAAGCACCGTGCAACACATGGAAACATCTACGCTGCACTGGAAATACGAACATAACGGATAAAAAAGAATTTGATAGGTTTAAATACTTTTGCCCTAAACACAAAGATCCTGGGGAGGCTGGTCCTAGCGGGTCTTAGGTTTTGGTTTTTAATGTCTATGTTGTATTTGGCGTTGGTTTTAGCTTTACCTGTTTATGTTGTATTTGTTGTTGGTTTTAGTTGTACTTGTATTTTATGTATACATGCTGAATTTATATTTTATTTTATAGATTGTTTTTCTAATCAAATTTGCTTTGGTCGGCTCTATAATATCACAATTAATATTTCCGAATTAATTTGCACAGCAAAAGTAGGCATCATCTTCAACACACTTTTTTGAGGCTGTTAATATACTGGGGCCGTGCAACTCTCGTCCTTGGGCACATGAGCAACGGACCAATGTCCAACTAGGTTCTTGTAATCGGCATACTATTTGGATTTATTTTAGCGAACCGCAATTTAAAAAAAGTTTGCGTGGATGAATTTTAGCCAATACTTATATTACATTGTTGAATGAATTCGTTTTCTAGCATTTCTTTGCACTGAAACCCTTCCTATTGATAAAAATGTATCAAGGTAATATAACCAGAAATTTCATGTGGATAAATTTTAGCGTCAAGTGTTTTAGCGAGGTTTATTTTAGCGAAAATAAGGAAAACTCGCTAAAACGCTAAAGTTAGTCTCGCTACCACTCTAGAGTCACCTTCAAGCTTAACAAGAAGAAAGAAATTAAAACATAGGCACAAAGTGTGAGCATTCAGTCCAGTACAGCAGAAAAGAAAAGGTTAAAAAGTCGGCCTAGAACCCGGTTTGACGTCCCGTGCCCGAGCGGCCGCCTCAGAAACAAGAACAGCGTAGATACTAAACCCCGGGTTGGTGTAATTTAAGATGCAAGATCTAACGATTTACGATTCACGATGCACGATCCATGCATAAAGTATGCTGATTATTCCGAATAATTATCATAAAACTTAAATTAGTATATGTAATCACATGATAACGAGTGCAATTCGAATATAATTGCACGAGTGATTTTTTTGTTATTAATTTTCCGAGTCCGAAAGGACGAGGAAAATTCGAAACAAAAAAATCACGAGTGCAATTTTCGAATTGTACGAGTTATTATGTGATTACGAGCTAATCGCACAATGGCTTTCACTACTTTTTCCCAGTTAGGAAAGTAAATTACAGAAATTACACAGAGAGTTTTATATTTTTCTCTTCTCTTTATGTCTTTCTTTTATTGTATTTTATTGATTTTCTTTCTCACAAAATAAATTTCGAATGCAACTAAAACGTTCGATGCAAAAAAAATGTAAGAAAAAACATTAAAATCAATTTTGTAAACATTGGCGCAGCATTGGAGAGTGTGATTAACGATTAATTGCTCTCTGCAGGATGCAATTAACGATTAATTGCTCTCTTTGAGGGCGTGCCAAATAAGAAAAAATAACCCATCGTGCGATTACATAACATAATTCTAAACCAATGGCATAATCTTTTCCCGCTTTTGTTTACCACGGTAAATTCATGCAACAAAAAAGAAATAAGCAAGCAATGGAACTACGAATAATGATGAAAAATTATGAAAAAAACTAACTTGCATAATAATGTTGATAATGGAAGCTACCTTGTGAACATCTTACAATAGACAGAGAGTGAAAGTAAACAATGCACAAGAAATATTTTTGCTCTTCCATAATCGAATATAGGAATTTCTTTCTTAAACCTGTCTCTAAAGAAGGGTGTCGGAATTAAAGAAGGGATGTCGATATTAGACCAACTTACGGTACGGAACTGTTTTTGCGTGGTCACGATATGCAAAACAATCACATTGCAGCTCACGCGCTTGATAATTCTTGTCACCTAAACAAACCGATGATTTTATCACCCACCGCCTGACCGCCTATGCTCAGAGCACCCATACTTACTGACCAACTCACATTTTAAGGCTGGAAATGACGCGAACATAACTTATTTGTGACCCAGGCTTTACTGAATACTTTTAGGAAGTTTATAAAGGCCAGAGAACTATCACAAATAATTTTAAAACAATAACAAACATCCATTTAACTTCTGCCTCCAATTTCAAGCCTTTCCAGTTGCAAAGCATTATAGGATAGAATTTTAACTCCTAATTATAAAACAGAATTTTCATGAAGCGCCATTTCAGCTGATTTCTAATTTTCAAGTTTTCAGCTAGAGACAAAAATATGACTGAAAATTTTCTGTAGAGATTATGCCATTTTCCTCAGATGTTAGTTTTTCACAGCTGTTATCAGGTTAATTTACACTGACACACCACATCTCCACACGATGTCAATGGAACAACTTCGAACAAAAATCACAATCGAACCAATCGAACTTGGTCGGAAAAATCAGAAAGTTTTAAATTAGTCTCTCTAAGGGTCGGAAAATTCAGGATTTTTAGGAAATTTTTTGATTTCCAGAGAAAAAAATTGCAATAAAGTCTCTCTAAGGGTCGGTTTTCGGAGGTCCCGTCCGGACATACCCCTCATTCGCCAACCCTAGTACCCCCCCCCCGGAAAGGCGGTAATCACAAACATCTTCATTTTGCATGACCTGACTGTCTCTTGAAAATCTGAAGAGTAGCTAATTTTGTTTTCTTTTAAGGTATGTGTACACCTTTTTTTCGATTTTTTGTCAAAAAAGTTTTTTTCAGTTTAAGTGGAAGAAAAGTTACTGGATTTCATTTTGGAAAAATCTCGATCGTAAAATATTTTTTTGATCCAGAGTTATAACCATTTAAATTTCAAAACAAAGTTCGGAAATTTTACCACACCATACTACTTTTAACGAAGTTAAAGTCACCCATAGCATTTAAATATCGACTTCATTCTTTTTTTATGAAATTCCCAAAAGATAAAACTTAAAAAGTGTCTTAGGATTTTATTTCTAACCGATTTGTTTTTCCTCAATTAACAGATAACTGAAAAAATCACATTTAAATTTACTTTTTTATCGATATTTTTACAGAATTTAGGATTTAAAGAGTTAAAGTCAATTCCAAAAAAAATCCCAAGACACTTTTTTAGTTCAATCTATTGGGAACATAGTATCGAAATTATTTTTTCAAAATTCAAAAGCTATGGGTGACTTTAACTTCTTTGAAGTAGGTAAGGTTAAAATTCTTAAGATTTTAATTATATCCTGCCCAGTTTTTTAAATTCAGCTGAAACTTTTACTATTAGAAAGAGAATATTGTTGGCTTTCAAAATATATATACTTTTGATATATAAAAATTTGTTGTTCTAAAGATATGATAAATTAAAGAGAATGTGTCAAGAAAGGTGAACACATACCTTAATGTTTGCAGGAAGATTCAAAACAACAAAGAATCGAGAGAATTCATTTGTTGGAGGCAACTGTCAAAATAATGTCCGAGCAGATAGCTGAATTGGAAAGGAGATTGGAAAATGATTAAATACAAAACAAAAAAGATAAGCCAATTCCTGCTGAATTACAGGTATTATTTGTAAAGTAGATTTTAGTCTTTTAATTTGATTCTTTTTGCAGCTAATCAATTTCCAGGCAATGTCAAACAAATGTTTGGTTATCATACCGATCATTCATAATGTGTTCCATTACAGGGATCAGAATAGTTGACTTTAAACTATCCTTATCAAATTGTAATTTTCATCCCATCAAGCTTATTTTGCACATATTTTTCAGGTCATCATGTCACATTCCAATTAAGTCTTTTATTCGTTAACCATTCGCAACGTTTTTCGTTTTTTTTTCAGGCAAGAGTTCATGCCTTCATCGAATCGAAAATTGTAGAAAGTGAAAGAACTCAGGAAAATCACAATTGGAACCTTGACCTAAGGTTTGACGGAGGAGAGAATATTGGGTTTGCTACAAATATGGTGAAAGAAATAAGCAACGTGGATAACTCAGAAACCCTCATAAGAAGTAAGTATATTATACGTATTTACTAACTATTTTTGATGATCCTCTCCCTTTTTTGAAAATAAATGGTATATTTATTTAGCACTGATCTTAAATTGCACTTCTCTATACTATACTTGGCTTAAATACTAAAGTTTCTTGGGTTGGGGGTTTTATTGAATGTTCTTCAAAGCAAATGATTTATTCCAATATATATATTCCCCTCTGTATTGTCAATTTTGTAGTAACAAAGACTTTTTTTCTTAATCTTAGCTGCGTGTTGTAGATATGTGACCCCCCCAAGCGATTTGGAGTACATTAAAAATGAGACCAGGCTTGGTGCGGACAGATCGATAATATGTGCGGCAAAAAAGCGGCGAAACGATATACCGTGCGGTAAAATTATACCTTTGTATCGACCAGAAATCATCCAAAAATCTTTTCTAAAAATCCATTCAAACGCACTCGATCGGTCACTAAAGAGCACCATTTGAATAAGTGCGGTATTCAGTGCGGTCATGGTGCGGACATTTTGCCGTTCGAAACGTTTGCCGGCAAACGAGAAATCATAACAAACAGCATACAGCATACATACAAACGGCGGGACCGCACCATCGACCGCTTTAGTCGACGAGGACCGCACCATCGTCCGCTTTAGTCGGTGTTTTGTACGCACGGACCATACGGTACTGTGCGGTCTTCTGGCCGCTTTTTTCAACTTTTACTCGCACAATTAACCAGTCGGAAAGCGGCACGAGCACGACCGCACCAAGACCGGTCTCGTTTTTAATGTACTCCAAATCGTTTGGAGGGTCACATATATCAATCATTTAAAACACCAAAAGAAGAAAAGAGAAACAATGACTGAAGCCCAACTGCAATCCGAAAATAGTACCAATCGATGCACCTCTAGGAGAACTAAGGTGAGTCAATACTCTTCCATTTTTTCTATCCGTCCATATTTTTTCAATATTGTTGCCATGAATTCCTTGTTAGAAATTAAAATTTGAGGAAAGGGTACTGCAAATTTTGAGTGAAAACGGATTAAAGCTTTTCAGAATTGTAATCATGTTTATTTTTGTTTCTTTCTACAGGCATTTCAAAGAAGACGGACAGTTGGGTTGGAAATGGTATTGAATGGTGAAAAGCAAGCCTTACTTGGACATTTAAAAGGAGAATTGATGACAGACGAGGAGTCCGAAGTTGATGATGATGGAGAGAAAACTGGGCGTTTAGTTGTGAGAAAACTTCTTTGGCGCAGTCAAAAGCTGGGCGATTTGATTTTGGAGATAGATGCGCACAAACCCTTAAAAGCGGTCAAACCGAGGGTCTTTGGTGAACCCTCAGAAAGAGAGCCACCTGCTGATGTAAATGATCTATGTGTTAATGTTTTGCCTCTCTGAAGAATGATTAATTGATATTGTATATTTATTTATTAACTTACTAGTTACATGTCCTTAATTTTGATTTAAGCTTTGTATTAATTGTATTTTTAACAAACGCAAGGTTACGCAAAGGGCTATCTGGGCTGTCACATAACCTAGTTGAGCTGAAGTCCAAAACTGATCTTAACTTAACAATTTTATTGTATTTAAAGGACCATGTGAGTGATTTCAAAGTGTAAATCAAAAATGTAAGCCATTTCCGTAGTACAATGTTGCAAATAGTCTAATATAATAATAGAAAATAATTGATTTTTAAACTCAGTGTATTTATTTATATTTCTAACAATGAGTGTAAAAATTTATTTTAACTTCACTTTTCATTTTAAAATGTTATATTTATGATTATTCTCAAACCCTGATGATTATAACATATTCTTAAACCTAGTGTATTTTTATTATATAGATATGTGTGGAAAATTATTTATGTACCATTTATGTATTTTTAAACAACATATTGAAAGTAAAATATATACATTCCCTTAACTGCTAAAATTGTATACATTGATTGCTTGTTGTGTTTGGAGGAAAAAGTAAACAGATTTTGATAATAAGAATAAAAATTACATGAGATAAAAAATTTAATGTCATCGAATATTTCGGTCTTTTTCTACCAATGTTTCGATAGTATTATTGGAAGAGGTCTATTCAGGAAAACCCGATATTTTAAACCCGTCCTAAAGTAACATTTATTCGTTAAACCCCGCCTGTCTGGTTTTATCCGATTCCGTATAACTCAGTCTTAAGTTTTACGCCTGATGGTAAACTAGGAAAGCAGGGTTTATCTAAATTCGTCTAGCCCCGTCCTAAAGTAACATCATTTCGTTAAGCCCTGCCTGTCTGGTTTTATACAATTCCATATAACTCAGTTTTAAGTTTTACAACTGACGGTAAACTAGTAAAGATTAGTTTGTCTAAATTCGTCTAACCCCGTCTAATAATCAGTTACACGACTTTCGGAGAACTACGTAAGCGAAGTTATGGTTACATTCGTCTAACCTGTTAAAACCAATCCGTTTTCCGCATCTAAGAAAACTGCGCAATCCTAGCTATAACGAAGTGCGCTTAACTCCATGGTTCGCTTCCTGTAATAGAACGGAGCTGGGGAAAACTGAGACACACAATTGAGAATAACTTCAGCCGTGATTTACAAGTATAGTTTGTTTGTTTTTTTTCAGATTAGAAATAAAAAGTAAACAGTAAACAAAAGAATGGGCTAGCCTAAAAAGACAAAACCTGAGAATGAACCAATTAGCAAATCAAAAGTCAATGATCAGAGAAGGGTATTTCTTATAACGTATAGCAAAGCAGACGTTAGCCTGGATATCTAGCCCATAAACTTTTTTTTGATTTTGATATTTCTTATGTTTAGGGTCTGGTTTACCTGACCTGATAACAACTGTTCATAATTTTCTTACGTGCATGGTAAACCTCTGAAGGCACTTGAAAATTATACATCTGAGGAAAATAGTCCTCCCGCGAAAAAGTTTACAACAAGAATCTTATACGCCAGAAAGTCAAAAACTGATACGGCGCCCATTTCATAAACACAATCACGCAACTTTGTTGTCATCCCCAGTCCTTTTAGACGAATGCGGTCCTTACAATTTCGAGATTGCATATTCGCCAGATTGTATGTTTTCACCCATCCCTTTGGAGCTTCAGCGTTGTAGGCAGAAAACAACCACAATCTGATCTCAGGTTAGGTTTACCTAGATCGTCTGCATTCTCATCTGAGGATGATTATGCAGATATTCTGATTGGTTGGTCCAAGCGAATCAGAAATCTGAATGGTGGCGCGCGTATAAGAAATTATGCGAGCCAACTTGAAGTGTTTGCCTAAATATTTAGGTGGACCACGCAGGCGATCAGCAAGGCGCATACGCTGCTTTGCAAATCTCCCTGACTTTTCTTCTTCGAAGCAAATAACAATAGAATGTCTAATTATTTGACCACGCATCCAAATAAAAATAACAATAATGGTAGGGATAAATTGGAAAGATCAAAGCATGGGAATTTAGATGTTCTGGTTGTTTTTTTTTCAATTACTTGCTTAGATATTCTTGTTTTAATCTTCTTAATGACTTGGTTGCATCGTGTAAAGAACTAAAAGGTATATTTTTTATTTTGCTTCAATTCTTCTTTTCTGTTTGCTAATTTTGTATTGCTGTTTTAGGTTGGATTTTGAAGAAAAAAATTTCTCCAAAATTCACTTTGTACTTTTTGTCTAAACAGACTTTCCACCACACTGTCTATATTTTATGGTCAAGGCTGCCATTCTAAATTGATTTATCACTGCTGGGGTACCATCTTGAAATTATGCATGTCATTATGTGCATATATTTATTTGCAGCCATGGGATTCATGCAGGAAAATCTGTCAACACCCTTACGAATTCTAGGAAATCCAAAAGCATTTGACAGGCATTCCAAACACATTCCGTAAAATAAAATCCTTTAACATAGTTCAAATGCATTTCAAAATTAAAGAACACAATTCAAATGCAATTGAAGAATTGAAGAAAAAATGAACTGTTTGGATTGTTTAAACTTTTTTCCCTAAAAGTCTAAAAGTATTTCAAAGACAATCCAATTTATTTGAACAATGAAATATTTTTGGATTGTTTCAAACACCTTTTCTGAAAGCAGTTCAAATACAATTCAGAATGGATGGTATTTGAAGTATCTACAAAAACTAAAAATAGCAACATTCGAAAATTCAGATACAATCCAATACTGAGCATGCCCAAACTAGTCAGAAATTCGAATTTCAAATCAAAACAAAACATTTCAAGACTTTCAGAGCCTAGGAGAAGGTTCACTTGAAAGACTGAAAGCTTTAAAAGTTATTTTTTTGATTTGAAATGCTCCAGATCATAATTATTATGAGGTTGTTGATTGTGGCTTTTTTAAAGGATGGTTATTACAGTATATATTTTCACATAGTTCCCGTCCTGGCAATAATGTATTTAAGTTGTTGATTTTTTGCATGTTAGATAATTGGACAGGATTTTTATTCTAAATTTACACAGATTTATTTGGTTTTAAAGGGAGAGATAGCAAGATCGGGTCAAAGTTTTTAGCCATTTGCGATCTATAAACAGAGATCAGAGAAGCTGCTCTTCAGTATACTTTCGAAATATAACCTTACGTTTTGTAGGAGTCATTGTTCTGGAAGTCTTGGTTGAATTTCCACTAAACAACCTCATTCTTTTTCAAAAAAATGCATGAATGTTTTGATTAAAAGGAGGTAGAAGTTTCGTTAAATTTCATGTGAGTATACGGGAGTATATATATATATAAAGAATCTTTCTTGATAATAAAATTTATTTTCATAATAAACTCAGCAAATTTTCTGAATTTTCTGGTGTTTTCAAATTCTGCCATCTTGTTCAATTTTAATTGCATTGTGAGATGCATGATTTAGATTGCATTTGAAATGTGAAATTTGCAATGGCATGGTTTCTATGTTTCAAATGCAATTCAATTTGAAATGTGTGTTGAATTATAATTTTGAAACAAATTTCAAATACAATTCAAATTAGATATTTAAAAAACATTTCACAGATTGCTTTTGAAATGCGATTTTGAAATGCATTTGAATTGCTAACTATTTTCTTGGATATTCACAATTCAAATACAATTCAAATTATACAATCCAAAAGCAGTTCATGGGTTGCTTTTGAAATGTCATTATGAAATGTATTTGAATTGCTAAATATATCAGGGGAGGGACTGTGAGAAAATTTTTTTGATTTTAATTAGTGGACCATGTACAAAAGTTGCTAAATATCCTAAAAACAGGTAAGAAAGTGAAATTTTTGATGGGGGACCCTTTTTAAGGGTCCCCCGGACCCCATAGCGCAAACCCGCCTACAAAATAGGCTTGTAGCAACTTTTTCAAAACATAGGCATGTGATATACCAAATTGTCAGAAATTTCATGTAGATTCCAAAAATCAAGCATTTAAAAGTTTTCATTGTTTCTTTTTCAGGTTTTTGATGAAAATTTACAAAAACTTGCCAAAAATTGAACAAACTCCAGACCTAGACATGATCGCTCAATGACAAACTTCTAAGTTTTATTCAAGTAACATTTTTTTAAAAAGTATTGTATTGTTTTGTAGTTATAACTTAATTAGGAATAATAAAGTTTAAACTAATAAAAAAGTACTAGCCGGTACCCGGCGTCGCACGCCGGTTTAGCTGTTTGCTGAACGCATTTAAAGTCCTTTGGATGTTGGGAAGGTGGCTTAAACACGATGAAATCAAAATTAAAGGGAAGAATTCTCTTCAAAGTTTGACTTAATCCTTCCCGGTGACGTATCTTTTAACCATATGTTGAAAAAGATTTTTGTGGCAAAAATGATCAGAAAGCAGATCTCGCTTCGCTCGCGTTATATTTGCCGTAGTTCTTGATGTTTAGGAAAACTTTGATGTCAAGATAAGCGGAGTGAAATAATACCGGGTGACCCACGAAAAAGTTCAGACGTTTCCCGACGTCTTGAGGCCGAACAAATGTCCCAAAGTGCTTGGAGTTTTGATATTTAGAAAGTAGATATCCTAACTTAAAATTTGAGCTATCACTTTTTAAATTTGACCAAATCGGTCTCTGCTTATGAGCCTTTAAAGTCAAAATTCACTTTACGGAAAGTGTAAAAAACACGTAAAAAAGGGGTATCAAATTTGGTATTTTTAGACGTTTTTGATATACAGTTTTTGAAAAAAATCTATGAAAGCGCCAATTTTTATAAAAACTAGTCTTGTTTTAAACAAAATTACTTTCAAAGGTTTTTTTAATTATAAGTCATAAAACTCGTTAAATAAGTCCAATTTGTAAGTGATTTCTAATGATTGCATGAATTTAATACCTCTTTTTTACGTGTTTTTTACACTTTTCGAAAAGTGAATTTTGACTTTAAAAGCTCATAAGTAGAGAACAAGTTGGTCAAATTTAAAAAGTGATGGCTCAAATTTTAAGTTAGGATATCTACTTTTTAAATACCAAAACTCCAAGCACTTTGGGATATTTGTTCGGCCTCAAGACGTCGGAAAACGTCTGAACTTTTTCGTGGGTCACCCGGTAGACAATTCAACTTTTTGCCCCCAGAAAGATAGAAATTTGGTCAAATTAGTTCCAAAAAGTGAATTAAAATTCACACAATTTCCCTTGTTTCTTCTCCTCTTTATTCTGCTAAGGGTCCGAGGGGAAGGGCCGAATGTCAGCTCGCAATCATAGTCCCCCGGAAGGCAGCTTGGACACGCAGACAAAAAAAGCGCGAAGCGCGATGCAATTTGTGCAATTTTATGTTGCTTTTTATCAAATAACTTCGTCATAACTTCGATAACTTTTCAAATTCAACGATGACTTAGATTTACAGCAAAATAATTATCGACATAGATGTTTAAAGGTCCCTTTTTACGAAGAAAGAACTCTAGTTTTTACCGCCTTTGAATGTATTTTTAATGTTGCTGTTGTTCTAACAAACTTGTCTTGTGATTCTTATGTTTTATTTTATATTTGTTCTTTTCTTTAACAGATTCTGTTTGAAAGATTTTCTTTTGTTTTGAAAAGAATTCGAATGTCTCAAATCAAATAAGGTCGTTAATTACATTCGAAAAAATAAAACAAAAAAAAAGAAAGAAAAAATCTATCAATCTATCAATCAAAACAAAGTTTTTATAAAACGGCGCGAATATTGTTAAACAAATTTGTGGAGCAAGAACTAAAAGTTATCTTTTGGAAGAACAAAAACATTGCGTGCGAAAACGAAAGTATAACAGACAAACATACAAAACGACATACAGAATACCGCTATCAATATATTCTTGATATGCGTAAGTCAAGAAGACGTCATATTTTTTAACGGAAGCACCCAAAAAAGCCGGTTTTTGACCTCTGTGTTTCTATTTTTAGTAACAGAGAGGTCAAATCCCGGCTTTTTTAGGGCGTTTCTGCTAGAAAAATGACTTACGCATATCAAGAATAGATTATGTATTATTGTGTTTTGGTCAGTAAAATGCCAAAAAGAATGACAATGCAAATTTTGAAAAAGGAAATGGCAGCTTCAAAACAAAGTAAGGAAGAAGAAGCAGAGAAGAGCATGATGAGTTTCTGCTATCCAGTTTTGAGTGTAAATTGAATCTTTTTTGCTTATAGATAGTAATACAAAAGAGAAAACAAAAAGTGAGAATGAATGATACAGGATTTAATGAAGTAGAGGTGTTAAAGACAAGAGCAAGGGAGTATATCAAGCTTGATAATGAGGAACAGTCAAAACCAAAGCTGAAAAGAACATCAAGAAATAAGAACTATTTTCTTTGCAAAGAACATCACATATTACCTCAGGTGTGGAAAGAGGAATGCAGTAAATGGGAAAATTGTTGGAAAATTGAAATTCTTCACGGCGGGTCAGATTGGGGTTTAAATTGTGCAACTAAAGTTTTCGGACCTCGTGGAAGCATTCGTTGTTTTTTTTCCTAGGTGATTCGTACGGGGCCGAGTCTATTACGATTTATTGTTTTTATTTGATAAGAATTGTTTTCGTTCACGGCAATTATCAATAGAACTTTTTGAGCAATGTTCATGTGAAAAAGTGCGCCATTTTACAGGAAGGAGAGATCTGATCCGCGAAAGAATATGGAAGCTCAATTTGATAACTTGTTTTAATGTATGTTTTTTTTCTTATAGAAGTAAAAATGGGAAAAGCTAAGAGAAGCCTTGCTGCTTATGAAAAACGAAAGCAAAAGAAAAAGCAAAGAAAGAGCCATAACAAGAAAGGACTAAAGCAAAATTACCAAAGAGTAAAAGATGAAATTTTATGAATAATGGGGGAAAATGAACATATCAAGAAAGAGAATGGCCAAGTTAAAGAAGAGAACATGCAAGTGAAACGGGAAAATACCAATATGAGGAAGGCTGCTAAGAAAGACTGCACTACAATACTTACGAGTATTTCGAAATCAAGGGTGGTATCAAAACGTAACATTTTTGAGGCAACGCCTTATAAACTTTCGTCTGAAGTCGTAGATATTTCGGATACCATCCTGGGTGATGGTGCTTTCGGCAAGGTTTATTTGGGGAGGATGAACAAAATTGATTGTCAATGTGCTGTGAAATCTGGGAAAACGGTAAATTATTTCGATGCAGATCACGAGGATCACTTATCCTTCAACGTCTCCAAAAGACTATATATTTTCCTCATTTGTTTGGCGTTCTTAATGACAAACTCGTCATGGAATAAATTTTTTATGATTGCGGAACAATGACGATATACAATGCCAAAAATAACAATATGTTAACACAGAATGAATGGATAAAAGTTTGTTATGGGCTCATTAAAGGTCTTGTTCACATGCACAGACAAGGCGTATTACATAACGACATCAAAAGCAACAATGTAATGCTAAAATCGAATCTTGTGCCTGTGTTTGTAGATTTTGGTAAGGCTACCCTTCGGAAGTGCCCTGAAATTTACAGGTTAACAGAAAAACAAGGAGTATCCTACAATTCAAAATATTTGTATCTTGCCTATGAGTTACGCAATGTACGGGGAACAAAAACATCAACCGCAACAGATATTTACTCACTTGGATATTTGTACCAATTCGTAAATGAAAAGGACGATTAAATCCTGACTAAGCTTCAAAGTCAAATGCAGGAACATAAAGTTTCCAAAATAATAACTTCTCCTGACATTTTGAGATGGTTTCAACACNGTTGCCAGCTTTTCTCGAGATCGGTTCATCAGTTTTTTCTAATTAGCCTCCGTCTCAGAACGCGGTCAGAAAATTTTGCGGATAATTTCACAGCGAAAATGCATCCAGTGAAATGTAAGTAATGTATCATGATTCAAGTCGACTGACATAATTATACACATAATACATGTTACAAGTTCTGCCTACGGATTCTCAAGCTCAGCTATTATAAAACTATTACATGTTAGTAGCAGACCCGACTGACCAATGTTATGTAGCAGGTTGAAACATGAGTTTCTACTGGAAAGATACAGTTTGTTTTCAAGTTAAATCTTCAAAATAAAGCAAACTGTGTGGGTTCTTTACTTCCAAACAACCTACCAATAGTTTTGGAACACTCCATAATAAAGGAAGATGGCTCTTCTTGTGGATTGCTTTCTGATACCCATATAAACACGATGTGACATGAAAGTGAAGAGACATGATTTGTTGGTTTTTGTTTGATTGTTGACTCATATATCTCATGCAAATGGGCTAGCAAATGACTTTTCATGTATTGCTTGGCTCTACATATGATACCTCTAACTTTGAACACTTCCAGAATGTTGAAAAAAGCATTTTACGAGATAAGTTTCAATTATAATTTTCATGGAAATTTTTAATCGCCAGATTTGGCTTGGCGTCAGTTTTGTTTGGTTGATGTTTGGTATTGTGATCATTAAAAGCAATGAAATGCCACACAGTCACTCTACGCATGATGCCTCCAGCCATGATTGGTATCAGAATGTTGGAAAAAAACATTTTACGAGAAATTGTTGATAGAATTTATATTGACTTATTTTTACAATTTTGGCGGTGTGGGTTTAGTTGGTTGATAATGTTTACACTGTGGTGTGGGATGGTTTTCAAAAAACTGTTATATTGATTATTGTTTGTTGGAATTGATTACCAAAAAAATTAAGAGAACCTTTTTTTGATAAATACTTTATTTTTTTCATGAATCGAAAAAACCGTGTGGATAGTGTCTTGTCGTAACCAATGCAGGTCGTTTTCAAATTTTGAAAGCTCTAACCTACTGAATCTGTGAATTGAAGCTCTGACTAGCTCTATGTTTAAAACTTTGAGCCATGTTTTTTTCTTTGTTGCTATTAAAGATAGATTTTTTAAATTGTCGTAATGTAAATTTATGGTAAAGTTTTAGTTTTTGAGTTTAGTTCATCAGTAGTACATACAGTAGTATTTTTCAGTAATCCTTTCTTGTAAATATAGTAACATTTAACCAGACTCACTGCCCTCATTATATTCAAATTTGTATTTTTTTAGGACTGATAAGTACATATTTTTAAAACACCAAAACAAAGCAAACAACATGCCAGTTCTTTCTGGACAAAATAATATGTATACTTTATGTGTGCTTTGAGTTCGATTTTAATCAACCCTCTCAACTGCTGATCTTTCAACTATCATTTAGGAGTATAGAATGGGCTTCCATAGTACCATTTCTCTAAGTATTTTGTGCAAATTTTCAACAAAAAAGTAGACTTCTTGACTGTCCTTGTCCCTAATGTTAAAGTTGTTCTGATGGAGGACATTGCTATTTTTGGTAGCCTTCACATATCAATAAGGAGCTTTGGTGTAAATGTTTTTTCTGATGAAATCATACTAATCTGAAACTATTAGGCCTTTATGAACTTTCTAGAACAATAATCTTGCTCCAATCTTGAGAAACACTGGAAAAATAGGTTAGCATTCCCTGCCATAATTTCACAGATTTCCTCTGCTTTCTGCTTGAAAACGCAGTCGTATAGCCGAAAACGAAAGTGAAACTGTGAAAACGTCCGCAAATTCGGGCCCAGTCCTCTTCCGAGACGGAGGCTAATTTTTTGCACAATGATTCAAAATGGCAATGCCCAAAATGTGACGGAGCCCGATTTTCGAAAAAAAAAAATTTTCCGGCCGAAAATGGCGGAAATATGCCGGAAAAACTGGTTTTTCGGCATTTTCTCGAGATTTCATCATTAGTTTTTTCAGATTTTTTGCTCAAAGATGCGTATTAACAATGCCCAAAACATGGCCTAGTCCGATTTTTCTAGATTTTCATTGGACTTTTCCATATAATTGGTTGTTTTTTCATTCAAAAAGATTATTAATAGTAATGCCCACCATAAAGCATGTTTCAATTTTCAATAAAATTGATTTTTGAAGCCGGAACTTTCTAAAAATCGCCGGAACAGCCGATTTTCGCCGGAAAAACGGTATTTCTTGAATTTCTTTAGCTGTACTTTATATTTTTTCATGAAATTTTGCACACTGATGCAAAATGTCAATACCTAAATTGTGACGGAGCGCGATTTTCGAAAAAATTCATTTCCGGCCGAAAATGCCGGAAATATGCCGGAAAAACTGGTTTTTTTTGGCATTCTCGAGATTTTATCATTAGTTTTTCTGATTTTTTGCTCAAAGATGCGTATTAACAATGCTCAATACATGGCCTTTAACTTCGCTAGACTTCGTCTAGCCATGGCCGAAAATGCCGGAAATATGCCAGAAAAACCGGTTTTTTGACTTTTTCTCGAATTTTCATTTTTAGTTTTTTCAGAAAGATGCGTATTCGCAATGCTCAAAAATGGCCGAGTTCGATTTTTGAGAAAAAAATTTTTCCGGTTGCCAGAAATCGCTGTTTTTGCAGATTTTCATTGGATTTTTTCCTTGTATTTCTATGTTTTTCACACAAAAACATTATTGATAACAATGCTCACCATCAAGCATGATTCAATTGTCAATAAAACTGATTTTTGCGACCAGAACTTCCTATTTATTTTTTCCCTACAACCTTTCTCTCTTCCCCCATCAACAATCAATGATGAATTTATTGTGTTGTGTATTTTCGCTAAATGCTATATTTTCTGAATGATTTTTTTCATTTTTCTTTTCGCATTGCTAACTAACTTTCATCATCAGGTAGGTCCATTCAGCATGTTGCTTGTTATTTTTTTTGTTTCTTGGTTGGTGGTGCATCAGCATTAGCTCCATCTTTTGAGGAAGCTCTTCTACTGATATTTCTTTCTTTTGTGAAAAAGCTTTTTATCCTGTATATACTTTTCTAAACCAGCAAATTTAAAATAATAGTAGAGTATGATAAACTGCAATAAACAATATACCTGGTAGGGTTACGACACTTCTTGGATCCCCAAAATGGAACACCTTTATGGACCCTCTTATGGACCCCATTATGGACCCCATTATGGACCCGTTACGATTGCGTAATATTCAAGAAACATGATGTAATTCTTTATACGGAATAAGTATTCGAGAATAAATTCAAAGGGATAATCCAAAAAAAGTTAGAAGTTGGGAGGGGAATGAAAAATCTTTCGTGTAATTCTCCTGTAATTTCTTCTGTCTTGTATCATACTTATATGAAGGAAATTTTCTGTTTTGCTATGCCAAAATTAATTCACCAATGTAAATACTACACAAGAGTTTTTCTATACACAAAGAGATTGTGAGATGAGAAGATATAAACAGTTCTTTTTTGTTTTCGTGTGTTCTTTGTGTTTCATCAAGAGCAGATGAACAAAATAACAAATAAAGCATAAAACATTTTTTGAAAAAAATAACATCACATTACAAAATTCCTGTATATACATTTGGATTTTGAAAACTATATACTGTAAAGTATTTACAAATTCTTTATGGCTTCACTTTTATCAAGAGTGATGCAAATGTATTTGAATTTAATAATATGACCTCTTTTTTTGAAGCTGCCTTCCAAAATATTTCTTTCCATTCAAAATAAATTCTCAATTAAAGCACCCTCAGAATTTTTCACACAGTAGCACTTCATAGGGAGTTGCCTAGTAAATAAAATTTTATCAAAACTGTTGGTAAAAAATACTTCCTTTTTTTAGCAGAAAATGTTTTTAATATCTTAAAATTTTATCATTGAGTATATGTATTTATCGTCACTTCATATAACATCAGTCACAATATTCCACATTCACTCAAGTTAACAACGTAAATAGAATGTAAACAGTTCTTCTTACAGCAGCATATCCATACCACTGTAAAAAATGCAGCTATGTCCATCCACCACGAAACAAACTGGTACATGAAAAATATGTTCAACTGTTCCCAAATCATAGCATGTACGAGGACTTTCAAAAAGGGTGCAGAGATATGTAGCTTCAGAGTCGAACCCATGCCAGAAGCACAAGAAGACAAAGTGGTTTGATCTTAATTTTCAATGATAGTCACAGGATTTTAAATTTAATCAAATCAATGTGTCCTACTGCTACTTCCTCAACATTATTTCATAAAATTCCAAATCAGTACAATATGATGCTCAGAACCAGAGTTTTTCGTTCATCGTAGAGTTACTTTTCACTTCATTTTATTTGGTTCGTGCAAAATCTCATGATACAGTGCTTTTATCGAGAAAATAATATCCGCGTTCCATGATTCTATCGAAGTATTCTGAAGTTATGTAGACTACAGTCTCCAGAGTTGATTTTTCAAGTCATTGGATGTACAAAAATGTCCCATATTTTGAAGTACGAACCATGAAAATCTTCTTTGAACAAGGCTTTCTTGTCTTGATGAGTTTCATTTCACTTCTCAGTATATGCACACTTTCGAGAGAAAATAGAAATCTCTTTCTCCTCTTGAGTGTTCAAAATTGACTACATTGTTATTTAACTGAAAGAAGCAAGAGAAGAGATAGTTCTGTATAAATTGGTTAGCAAAAGAATTCAACCTTGATATTAAATATCTTCTTGTATCTTCAGCATCATAGAAAAATAAACATTGAAACTTTGGACAAAGATAGTTGAATAAAAACACTTTATGATTTTGATAATATTAACATGTTATAGACACCTAAAAGTATATTTAATCTGTGGTAAAAATATAAACATTTCACTGATCAAATTATTTCGCTTCCATTTTGAAAGCTTCGAAGCTTCTGGTGCTAGTCTATCTCAACTTCATTTCTCTCGCAATTCCCGCACAAACTTTACGTGAATCGTTTTTAAGTTTGCTGGATAAAATGAAACAAGTTTATTTGCTAGCGTCTTTTGTTCTAGTATTGGATTATCCCTTTAAAGGTTTTCCTCGGAAAATCGGAAAAACGGTTATTCAAATCGTCGTTTCGGCTGCCGTAATTATCGGCTCGGCTGCCGTATATTTTGGTGTTCCATAATGGGGTCCATAATGGGGTCCATAAGAGGGTCTATAAAGGTGTTCCATTTTGGGGATCCAAGAAGTGTCGTAACCCATACCTGGTATAAAAATCCCTACAATACACTTTTCTAAAATCGTTTTCTCCTCAAACTGGAAACTATTCCTTATATAGCAGAACAGAAAAATTGAATGTCTTTAAAAAATGTAAACATTCGAATCACGGGACATTCTAGCCTGGATATCCAGGCTGTAAACTATTCACAATCTAGTTTTTGATATTTTTATGTTCTGGTTTACAGCCTGGTCTCCCTAGAGCGATTTGCATTCTCTTTAAGAGAATGCAGTCCGCTTGTTTGCGCTCACTTCGCTAAAGCCGTAAGGGCCAATCTACACAGCGCGGAGCAATTCTAAAGCAAAAATAGGATAGTCCTCCAGTTACTAGTGAAAATAGGGCTTTCTGTTACATGAAAACATGAAAAAGAAGAAAACAGAGGCATGTTCATTTTCCAAGAAAACATGGTTGGTCATGATAATGCATAAAAACTTTTTTATGGACTTTGGTGTAATCTTTGGATGTTTTAAACAGTTTTAGATCTTGTAAGACTGCTTTTTATTAATTTCTGTTTTGCTGCCCTGGGTTGACTAGGAAACATGGGTTTTCACTTTCATTCTCTAGGGAGACCAAGCTCTATAATTTTAGAACTTTGTATGTTGAGGTAATTTTTGTTTTTTCTAAAATTTTGAGCTTGGATATCCAGGCTAGGGACATTCCATTACTGAAATGTGATTGGAGCCTTAGATGTAGTGTAGGATGATGACACACCAAGGAAACAAAAATATTTTCGAATGTAACATTCGAATCGAGATAGAAAATTCCATAGCTGAAATGTGATTGGAGCCTTAGATGCTTTGCAAGATCAGGACACAGCAGGAACAAAATTATTTTAGAATGAGGTAAAAATGCAAAAAAGTGATGAAGAAATATCAGCTGTTGGAACAGAAAGGAACAAGATTACTCCCCCCTCAAGTAGCAAGGGCTTCCATTTGACCCTTGAGACCAAGTCCTCCCTTATTTCTCAGTTTCTAACATTTTTGCCCTTTGTGTTTTTCTCTAAGTTTTAAATCACCCCTTATTTTAAGGGGGGCTGAAACCATGTTATATCAATACGTGTGAACTTCTTTAACCAAAATTTTACTAATGTGAGTCGCTAATTCACATATCCTGCAAACAAGTGGAGCGCTACCAACCAATAGACTTTCTAATAAGTTCAAACGAGACATTCACAATTTTCAAACTAAAAATGTTAAAATAAAACGACAAATCCGATAAATGTTTTAGATGATGATGATGATGATTAAATAAAACTAGAGAAGACTTTCTAAGAATAGCGTTATTTTGCTAGCAAGGGAATGGAATACCTGCTGGCGTCCATATATTTTTTTCAATGTCTTTTGTAAACAAAAGACTTTTCCGCCTTGTTTCAAAGCACGGTCCATTAAAACTCTACCAGCCAAGCTAAAATTTTCCAAAGATGAACTAACCCGTGCTATTCGGATGATTTCAGCACCAAAACAAGAGTAAAACATGGTTGAAGGCAAATTACTAGTGCAAAAAGGAAGACGCACAATCTCAAAGGAAAAACTGTCCCTTTTATACACCCCTGTCTCTGTGCCCCAGTGGGTGTTGATTGCCCAGTGGGGTGAGAATCAAAAAACCTGAAATTCACGGGTGCATGTCACTAGTCCGACACTTTCTAGTCCGACAGTAAAATAGTTCGAATCTATAAAATATATTTACAATTTAGAAGTATTTTTTCCGATGTCACTTTTGTCCGAAAACGAAAGATTTTAGAGTGTCAAATGTTGAATAAGGGTTTTTCACTGAGATAATATTAATGTTCATTTTGGCGGCATTTTGATATAATTAGAAACAAAGGACTAATCAAATTTGCGTAAAGATAATTTATAACAAAAATAATGCACCGCCTTTAAGGGTCCCTTTTTGCTTGTTCAGAATTATGCTACAAGGGTTGTCAAACACAAACTTTAATTCCAGCTCCCCCCCCCCGCCAAAAAAAGGGTCGTAAAAACAGCTTAATCCAATTTCTTGACTCTTGAAAGCCTAATCCTAATAAGCTTTCCAAATTTTAAGAAAGGTCCGGTTTAGGGGCCCAACCTCAAAGTCGGAACTTTGGATATTTATAAGCACGTGGTTGCTTATAAAAGATGTGCCTCCTCTTCGGCGATTCATATTTCGTTTTATATGTTGTTTTTTGACTCGTCGTCGGACAAAACTGTTGTCAGAATACTGACGCATTCGTCAAATCCAACGTTGGACATTTTTACTGTCGGACTAGAAAGTGTCGGACTACTGACGACCTCCCAAATTCACTGGGGTGTAAAAAATTCTTTCAAATATTGAGTGGGGTGGAAAAAATTTCCTTGACTTTCACTGGGGTAAGTAAGAATTTTTTCTTACATGGTACTAAATATTACTAGAAATATCATCTTGATCAGGTGGATCTACTCTTACACTGTAACAGGAAATGTAACGAGGTCTAGGGGAAGGGGGCTATAGAGGAGTAGTACGTTATATCAAATTTTATGAACTCTGGAACCTAGTAATGTTTAGTCAACATGATTTAAGTAGAGGTCTTTTTTTCAGTATCTACACAAGTGAGAAAGCCTCTCGAAAATCTTTCAGGCTATAACCTATATAGACTATAACCTATAGCTTTAAAGAAAGAAAAGTACAAGAACAACTGTGGTTTGCGCTGACAGAGAAATTTTCGACTTTCAACCCCTCTCGTTTGGCATTTTCTACGTTTTGAAATGACCATGACAATGACCATAGAAGTCGGGTTAAATACAGTAAATATATTGAAGTGGAACATTTAATGGGGAGCGAGCGAAGCGAGCAGATTTTTTTGGCTTTTTCGGATATTTCACCTTTAAAGAAGGGGAAGGAGAAAATTCTAGTGGGGTGATTTTTTGAAAGAAAAGTTCTACTGGGGTACGTTAAAATAAGGGCATTTCGAGTAGGGTATGTGTAAACTTTTTATCATTTTCAATGGGGTGTTTTTTTACTACAACATTCCAGTAGGGTGTGTGATTTGACCAGTGGAGCTGAAAAATTAGCCATTTTTGGAAAAAAAATTCACTGGGGTGGCCAGTGTGGTGGATCCCACTGGGTCACAGAGGCAAGGGTGTTTTTATCAAAAAGTCTAACATCTAGACGACCGTTGATGTTTCTCAATTCAATGTCTAAAAAAGTAATTCGATCACCAGAACTTTCAAGATTTAATTTTAATCTTTTTGAAGATTTTCTTTTTTCAAGCTCTTGATCCACTTCGACTCAAAATGATAAAGGAAAAGATAAAATGGGGCTGGGTCTGACCCCATCGGTATCCCAATGATCTGACGAAAATATTAACCCCAAAAGTGAAATAACAATTCCCCATAAGATATGAGCCTCCTTGAAAAGATCTTTTGAAAATTTTACACCGGCATTACTTTTCTTTGTCACCCATCTTGCACTAGTACCAGAAACAGAAATCACATCATTAGCACCTCCTTGAAAACAAAAATCAGAAAGAGTGTTCAACACATCAAGTAAACTTTCGTGTGGAATTTTGGTATAAAGGGTTGAAAAGTCAAATGTGGCCATAGATCTAAAAGAACCTCGCTTGTTCAATTTGTTAATGCATTTGATAACATCGGCATTGTTTTGAATAACCCAAAATGTTTTGACACTTGAATAGAAAAAAGATTTAGCATTATATTTTTCTATCTGACGAAATAATAATTTCAGAATTTTTGTAATTGCTTTAGAAAGCGGCTTGATGGAACAGCAAGGGGCAGCTATAATAAACCTAAACTTTATTGGATTTTTATGTAATTTAGGCATCCAATAGATGTGTGGTAATTAAAAATTGGATCATTTATGTTTTCTGATTTTTTGCATGAAAGTAGGGTAACATCATTGGTAAAAGTAGCCTGGGAATCCAAGCTCATAATCTTAGAAAAAACAAAAAATACCTCACCTCACAAAGTTCTAAAATTATAGAGCTTGGTGCAGGTAGATTAGTCTGACACAGAATGTTATAAACAGTCTGTGTCAGACTTGTTGACAGACTTTCTGAACTTTGGAAACCCAGGCAAACACACATAATCAACTTACCATAAAAACTCTTTCACAAGCTCTAAAGAAATGTTGAAATGCTTATTTCTGAGTCTTCTGAAATGGTTTGTGAAGCCGTTAGTTCGTTAAAAGCTACTAAACTCGCGGTAGTTAAAAAGACCACACCCAAATTTGTTTGTGTACCAGTTATTGCCAATAATCCGTCAAGGAGATTGCCTACTATGTCGACAGTTGTTGTCAAACCAGTCAAAAAAGTTGAACTTATTGAAAAAACTGATTGTTCATTCGTGGATGAAGTAGAAATACCTGAAAATTGTTTCTTAGATGGTTGTTTTGTCAAAATGGACAGTTCAGTTTCAAAGAAGAAATGTAACGTAAAGTACGAGTTTATGTTTTTTGTAATTTATTGTAAGAACCTTCTGAGATGTTTTTGGACATTTTATTTATTCTCGGATTTTAATTTGTATTCAGTATTTTGTATGTCATTAAGATTTAGTTTGGATAATGTTTTTAGTTTATTCATTGTTGGCATTGTTTGTTGTCAAGAACTTCAGTTCTTGACGGTGGGAGTGTTACTGCCAGTCAGGCTCTTGATTTTACGTTTATTTGATTTATCTTTTGTTCTGTAGCATTTGTTTGTAAATCAATTTTAAAAGGTATTTTGTATGTAAAACGTTTATAATTGTCACTTAATTATTATTACTTAATGTCTCATGTGTATCAGTTTATGTCAATTGTATTGGGAATTGTAAAGTATTTTATAGTATTGTTAGTCTATTTATTATTGTTATTCCCGTGATAGTTTAATGTTATGTATTAAAAAGTTCAGTATGTAATGTGTTTGTCAGTGTGTTGTTATGTAAGCTGTAGTGTGTTCATGTGGTGTTTGTGGACAGTGTTTTTAGTAAGTTTGATATTTGTTTTTCATTGTATTTCTTGTATTTCTTTACTAAATTTGTATTTATTCTTGTACCATTTTGCTTAGTTTTCTTTTCTTGTGCCTTTGAACGATAATATTTCTCGTCTTGTATGTTTTCAGTATTTCATTTACTTATAGATTTGTACTGATATTCTGTTTGTATTTTTTCTTTATAGCCGTATTTCATATGTTTGAAAGACGCGTTGGAAACCTGTCAAAATTGATGTCATTCTTTCTTAGTTGATCGTCTGGCATTAATAGCAAAATATAATAGCAGCAAAAATATCATAAACTAGACTGTGAACAAAGTTTAACGCTTGGATTTCCAGGCTATGGTAAAAGATGGCTGAAGCATATTTTCACAAAAAAAAATTTTCGGCTCAAAAAACGAATCTTTATCCATAAGAATCGCTATTTATAAGCATAGATTAGTGTTCTTGTAGCCATATTATTATTTTTATTACTTTTTTTAAAGATGAAAATGTCCCGGTGGAGTGCGATGGTTTGAGTTTTCTAGGAACCTTTTTTATTAAGCTGTGCATTTTTTGGATAGTGGATTGTTTTAAAGAAAAGCGTTTAATAGCTTTTTATTTCTTTTTCAAAAGTCATTTTCAATAGTGTTGATAATTTCTACCAATAGATGTGCTTTCATTATATATTTTTTTATTTTGTCCAGTTATTGTCATTGTTTCAATGTCCATTGATAAGTTTTGATAATCAGGTAGGTCCATAAAAGTATCACTTGTTCATTTTATTTTTTCTTTATTTTTGTTTTTCTTTGAATTACTTTAAAAATTCACCTTTCACAATCATGTTTCCATTTTGATATACCTAAATGCTTAATTAATTTATTCATAATGATGTCATTATAAATATATTACATACATATTTTTTTCTTTTTTCTTTTTCTTTTTTGTCTATTTCATTTGTGTATCTTTTCTATTTTTTGATTATTTTAAGTTTAGTGTTCTACTTTTTGTTCTCCTCCTTCATTATTTGTCTGTTTTAAGACTTTTACGTGTTTAGTAGTTTAAGAAATTCTTCCTAATTATACCAATTTTGCTTGGAATTACAAAAAGGTGGCCCATCTCAAATAGCTTGCTAATATGAGGTCTCCATTCTAGCATTGTTTAGTTTTATTATATCATTGAACATAAAGCTTTGTATCATATTTACTGCTACAATCATGAAAAATAAAATACTACTACTACCACTACCACTACCACTATCATTACCACTACCACTACCACTACCACTACCACTACCACTACCACTACCACTACCACTACCACTACCACTACCACTACCACTACCACTACCACTACCACTACCACTACTACTAAAAAAAAATGCAAATATCCCAAAAAAACCTAAACATTCTCAACAGGTTTCTACATAACAGATCGATATTCATAAAAATCGAATACGAAAAATCAAATACATTCTATCCAAAAGAAGGCCTACCTCAGGGTAGCTGTTTAAGCCTCCTACTATTTGCACTTTTTGCAAGTGACATCCCCACCGACCTAAAAGTCTTTCACAATTTGCAGAAATTCGCAATTCATGCTAAACGTTCAAATCATAATTACGAAAAAAACAAAAATCTGCGAAATCTACTCGATCTTATCATAAAATGGTGTGAGAAATGGAAAATGAAATTTAATGTAGGCAAAACCAACCAAATCACATTCACCAAAAGTCCCGTTGAAATTGAAAGAGATTACACCATCAACAACAAAAAAACTAAAAAAAGTCAACGAAATCTACTTCATCGGTACTACATTCGACAAGCAACTTTCTTTTAACACCCACATAAAAACTATCATTAACAAAACAAATGGATGCAGACAATCATTACACAAACTAAACAATCTACCAAAAAATATTGAACAAAAATCCAAAAGAAAAATTTACCTCACAACCGGCAGAAGTATTTTAGAAAACGGAAGCCCTGCACTCCTGAATCTGTCAGAACAAAATAAAAACAAAATCGAAGTTTGCCAAAATAAATGTTTACGCGCCACCTTGCGAGCTGATTACATGACAAGCAGAAGAGAATGAAGGAACCAACTAACATTACCAACTCACATTAGCAAAAAATTGGTTCAACCAAGCATCCACAAATCCAAAAAACATCATTAGCCACAAACAATACAAATATTTCCCGACAACTTTCCTTGACAACTACAAAACTCCTCACCACCTTATCACAAACAACCAATAAAAATAATAAAAAAAGAATCGTGACATATGCATACACACCTATAATAAACACTTCATAGTCAATATTAAACGTTAAAAATTAAAAACCACAAGTAGAAAAACCAATAGAAATGAAGCTATCGTCACAAAAGAGTATACCGTGAAAAGCACAGGTCGAAATCATATATCGACGCTGTGCCGACGCATCGAGATTCTATTCAGAGCGCAATCAAGACAAAAGTAACCAAGACGACCATCCAAGATTTTGGATGAAGTTCAAACTTGATATTTTTATTCCCGTCGTTGAAAACACAACTAAAAAATATCATCAATGCTTTTTAAAAAGAGTCAGTGATAGAGAATCCTAACATAACAGTCAGAGAAAGGTCCCATTCCGAAGAGTTAAAAAGTCAGACTTCTGCATTAACATGCATGCGTAATTTGTCGTTCTTTTAGACCACATGTAATTAATTCCCGTGATAAACAATTAGGAATGAATCAGTAGGGGTGGTCCAGTCACTTTTCGGTCGGGGTTGTGGAAGGCCAAAAGTGGACTTTTTTTATTCTTCCTTTTTGACCTTTTCGATATTTTCGATTTTTGATTATTTCGATCTTATCAGTTAGGGTCAGGGTTGGAGCTCGAAACATTACGTCATTATTTAAATGATCTGTAAAGTGTAGTAGAGGCTTTCTGGGGGAAATTGTATACTCTTCGGAATGGGACCTTTCTTCCCCTCATAAAGTCTGTCTATTACAGTATTTCGATTCAATTAAAGTGACATTTCCGTAATTAATAGTTTAGTAATTACTGTTATACATTTGGGGATCATGTAAAAGATTTCTTTCGAAAGAAACTCACTTCAATTACATTTGGAGGTTTCTGGGGAATTCGTAAATAGTAAACTGCATACTGATACAGTCTGCTAGACATTAATTAAGTAATATTTGCTCTTCATCTTTGGTTCTTTCTACAGTGATTAGATTAACACATACTCGATAAAATCTATATATTAATACGCTAAAACTTGTGACGGTGAAATAGTTTACGGTCTGGATATCCAGGCTAATTCAGATGCTCTTTAAAACTTTTCGTTTACAATAGCGGCTCCCTATCACTTTCAAAACTTTCCAAAACATCTTTATATTATACTTTGTTCCGGTTTGAACTCTGGTCTTTTAGAAGAATGTGCATTCTTTTGATGAACCAGTAAGCCAACTGTGGCATGCGTAAAATTAGTTATTTCATTCAAGGGTATGGCAAGAGGGTCTTTTAAACTTTCACTTTGAAATTGTCTCTCTAATCTAAATATTAATACGCTAAAACGTGTGTGTTTACAACGTTTTGTAAAAAGTTTTCGAAAATCTAACAAAAAGCTCTACAAAGCCTCCTCTTCATGGCGTTGAACCGTCATCTTTTTGCACCTTATGCAGATTTCCTACCACTAGACTAACTTTGGACCCAAGATGCTATTTTCGATACAGGAAGTTTGGTGCTGGACGGGTTAAAATCAACCTTCTTCGAAAATTTTATTTTTCATTTGGAAGAATTCTTATTCAGATGCTCTTTAAAACTTTTCGCTTACAATAGCGGCTCCCTATCACTTTCAAAACTTTTCCACGATGGCTAGCTACGATGGCTAAGAAGATCTAAAATATAATTTTTCTAAGCCATTTACTTAATTGTGGTTAAAAATTGCAATGCAATGCTATCTTTTTTCTCCATTATTTCCTAAAATCAAAATTGTATTATAAATTGGCCGCTATCTTTCTTTCGTTAGAGTCTTTTAGGGGGGGTTTCATGGTTGGCGGAGGAGCGGAATCGGCCCTTTTTTCGGACGGAGTGGCGGAATTTGACGAAACTTTAGACGGAATTATGGAAATTGGGTTCTCTGACGGAGACGGAAAATTAGACAATTTTAGTGCGGAAAAACGGAATTTAGCAAAAAAATTTGCGGAATTTCGGAATTGGTAAAAGATATTCAAAATTTGCGGAATTTTCGACAAAAATATTGAATTTCAAAGGAATTTTCGGTGACGGAATTTTGGTTCAATTTAAGACGGTTTGACGGAAATTGGAGAAAAAATTGGCGGAATTGCGGATTCGGGTACCCCCTGAAACACCCCCCCCCCCCCATTTTAGATGTGTAGTGATTCACCCCCACTTGATTGGGACACGCAGCGTGCGACGCTGCGCATACGGTTAGTTTCTATTATTGGTCTTCAGAGGTTGATATATTCTTTGAAAACTTAACCTCTGATACTCAGGGTAAAAAGAGTAAGTATATTGTAAGTATACCAAAAATCTTAATATTTGCACATCCTTGCTTAATGTTTGTCCTCTCATTTCATTTCAGAAAATTTCATATTTTTCAGGACAAAAGATAAATCACGATCAGCTACTGAAGCAGAGCACCCAAAAACCATCCAAAACGCAAGAATCAACAAAACGATGGGAAGAGACAAACCAACGTCTAATTACCTATCTACTTTTTTGAAAATTTGCACAAAATACTTAGAGAAAATGGTACTATGGAAGCCCATTCTATACTCCTAAATGATAGTTGAAAGATCAGCAGTTGAGAGGGTTGATTAAAATAGAAATCAAAGCACACAATAAAGTATACATATATTTGTCCAGAAAGAACTGGTATGTTGTTTGCTTTGTTTTGGTGTTTAAAAATATGTACTTATCAGTCCTAAAAAATACAAATTTGAATATAATGAAGGCAAGGAGTTTGGTTTACGGTGGCCCAAAAGGGTCAACGAATCTTTTTTTAGTACTAATCTTTGTTTTTAATACTAATCTTTGTTTTTAGTACTAATCTTTGTTTTTTAGTACTAATCTTTGTTTTTTAGTACTAATCTTTGTTTTTTAGTACGAATCTTTGTTTTTAGTACGAATCTTTGTTTTTAGTACGAATCTTTGTTTTTTAGTACAAATCTTTGATTTTACTGCTTCGGCTGACGGGTAAATTAATTTGGCACCGGTAATTATTTTTTGCCACGGAAAATTACGTGATGGTACTTCTCAACTAATAGAATTTAATTATTTCGAGGGGAAAACAAACACAATAGGTTTAACTCACTAAAAGATTTTGTTTACTGAAAACTTTAGTACCCCCACTTGTGACGTCATGCCGTGGCGAAGAAAAGATTTTTTCTCAAAAATCGGACTCGGCCATGTTTTGAGCATTGCTAATGCACATCTTTAAGGGAAAAATTAGAAAAAACTAATGGTGAAATCTCGAGAAAATGCCAAAAAAACAGTCTTTTCTGTATTTTCGGCCGTAAATGAATTTTTCTGGAAATCGGGTCCCGTCACATTACTTTTTGATAAATAACGAGATTGCTCACGGGAATTTTTTGACCCTAATTCCGCGCGATCGTGTTTAATCGCCCGCGCGTGTACGCTCTGTGAATTCTGTCTGCTGTATATGGGTACTGTATACTAGAAAAAGCTCCTCTCTTCATTCTTTTGAGAATTCAAGGAGATTGGAGAGTGTCCTAACCCCCCAGATGGAAATTCTATTTTAAAGGCACTAGCAGGGTTTACAACCCGTTTGCTGCAGTCCCTCTTTAAAAGACTAAAGAGTCCTGAAAATCCCCTGAAAATCTCGATGAGTTATCGGCTCCCGCATGTTGGAAACGATCTCAAATTATTTGTTTAAGAAGTTAAATAAAATTATACAGGTCATTGCAAATAAAGAGATAATCTTGTTAATCATTATTCGTTTATATTAACATCTTGAGTGGCCGAGTGGATAAGGCGATGAGCTGTCAAATATGTGAAAATCATTTTTGAGAGTTCGAATCCTATACGGTGCGTTGAAGTTTGTGTTATTTTGTCAGCATTGACCAACCTTTTTCTGGTTTTATGAGCTCTTATTAATATTTTTGGAAATTCCCGTTATATTTTTAAGAAACAAAAATTTTATAAGTAGTGTCACCTCAGTGCAGTTTGACTCAAGTGTGTCAAGTAATGTATTTCAAAATGGATTAGGTGGGTGGAGAGTCAAGAATCAAGAGTTATGACTTTCCCTTCTCTTGAAAATCCAGTATTCCAAAACATTGAACTAAAAAAATGCATAAAAATGCATAAATTTCGTCTTTTTTTATTATCTTACAAACACTTTTTTCGAAACCACAAGTGAAAAGAAAAGCAGATAAAAATGATTGACAGGTCTAAAAAATGATTGACAGGTGCGGGTTTGCTCGCACGGGTTAGGAATTCCCGTGAGCAATCTCGTTATTTATCAGCATGTGTCACATTTTGGGCATTACCATTTTGCATTTTTGTGCCAAAAATCAGGAAAAACTAATGAGCCGATCCCGAGAAAAGCTGGTAACGAACGAACAGACGGACAAAGGTTATTTTATAATCATAGGAGGTAAGTCGGGCTCAGTCACATTTTGGGTATTACTCGTAGGTAGGCCCCCGAATAAAAAGGGTGGGGTCCGAAATTTCTGTAAAATATAATAAACGGGGGGGGGGTTCCCGAATAAAAGAGGAAACCAAATAACTTTCAAAAATTAATAACCAGGCTAGAACCACTATTCGGTGCACTATGGTGCCAAAAATCAGAAAAAACTTACTCTCGGGTACCTAATAAGCGCCCCCCTGCTAATTAATTTTTCGAAATTTTCCACCAAGGACATTCTTATTCCAACCCCCCCCCCGCTTATTAAGTTTTGAGATTTTTTCCACCTACCCCGCTTATTCCAAACCCCCCGTTTATTAGGTACCCAAGAGTAGGAGCCAATCCCGAAGAAAGATGGTAACAGACGAACGGACATGGGTTAATTTATAGAACTTCCATGTAGGTCCAAAAAGAAGATAACGAAAATGAAATACCCAAAAGTCCAAAATCTACTCGAAAGTCCTAGAAGGTTTTGGTCCTGGGATTGACTAATGAAAAAAAGTTACGTAATGGGCTCTTCCAGAAAAAAAACATTCACGAGGGTGGTGAAGGGGTGAGGGGTGAAGAATCCAAGAGCAGCCAACGGCTAGAAAATACAAAATAACTGTTCGGGAGGCCTTTTTTCGCTGGAAAATATGAACTGTTATTTTCATAACCCGCTCCTGGGAAAATATATCTGTTCTGGGCGAAAATTAGTGTTCCTGGAAAACATGTATCTGTTCAGGGAAAAAATTAGTGTTCCTGGAAAACATGTATCTGTTCTGGGAGAAAATAAGTGTTCCTGGAAAACATGTATCTGTTCTGGGAGAAAATTAGTGTTCCTGGAAAACATGTATCTGGGATGTATCTGTTCTGAGAGAGATGGTGATGCTCCTCCTGGAAAAACCTGTCTGTTCTGAGTTGAGATTGCTCCTCTGTCTCATCCTGGAAAATCTGTATGAATGAACTGAAAGATGGGCGATGCACCTGGAAAACCCTTGATGAAGGGGTTTCAAAAAGAAAAGTCAGCAAAACTATTAACATTCTGTACTTGTTTATTTATTACTCGTTCATTCTGGGTACTCGTTTCTTGTCGTTTGTCGTTTTGTTTGCGTGATATTTTTTCGGGTGCGGGGCGAGATTTAATTTGAAACCCATGTTCGTTCATTATCGCAGTATGGGCCGGGCGGGACATGCACGGTAGCTAGGCTAGCTCAAATATTACGGCTACCGAAGATAAAGAACTCGGTCCCAGTCCATTTGGTTGGTCAACAAAGCGCACGTTTTCTCTCTTCGTGAAGAAGTTTGAAATATCCTGACATCTCATCCTTCTTCATGAGGTATTGTTAACTTTTTCACAATTGCTTGCTTGTTTTTGGTGGGTCCAGCCCAGGTCTAGGTCCCAAGCAAAAAAATAGGTTCCCCTAAATATTAAAAGTTTTTTAAGCAGCACCCAGTCCTATGTCTAGTATAGACTTAGGTAAAAAGATCTCTAATCTCGTAATTTACTTGCCAATTATTATTCCACGAAGCAATTACTTTCAAATAAAAGATATGTTGACAATGGAATGGGTAAGCTTTCTAGAAATCCAAACATTAATTGCATAGCTTAAAGCATTTGTAAGGTAGAGCCTCATCAAGTTGATCAGATGAATTCTAACGTTGGGTGTTGGCTGATTTAGTTGATAATTTTTACTGCAGAGGAAATCGACAAGTGGCACAGTGGTAGGGCTGAAGGCTTGTTTACAGGCTTCAGGCTGGCCATGGCTTCTCCCCTTGTGATTTCTTGTGTGGTACAAAATTATCTCAAGATCAGGCTTCAATCATGCAAATTCAGGTGATCGGCTTTTAGAGCAATCGTAGTGCATATGTAAGGTAGGGTCTCGCATAAAGTTGATCAGATGAATTCTAGTGTGGCTGTTGGCTGATTTAGTTGATAATTTTTACTGCGGAGGAAATCGACAAGTGGCACTGTGGTAGGGCTGAAGGCTTGTTTACAGGCTTCAGGCTGGCCATGGCCTCTCCCCTTGTGATTTCTTGTGTGGTACAAAATTATCTCAAGATCAGGCTCCAATCATGCAAATTCAGTTGATCGGCTTTTAGAGCAATCGTAGTGCATTTGTAAGGTAGGGTCTCGCATAAAGTTGATCAGATGAATTCTAGCGTTGGCTGTTGGCTGATTTAGTTGATAATTTTTACTGTGGAGGAAATCGACAAGTGGCACAGTGGTACGGCTGAAGGCTTGTTTACAGGCTTCAGGCTGGCCATGGCCTTCCCTTGTGATTCTTGTGTGGTACAAAATCATCTCAAAATCAGGCTCCAATCATGCAAATTCAGGTGATCGGCTTTTAGAGCAATCGTAGTGCATTTGTAAGGTAGGGTCTCGCATAAAGTTGATCAGATGAATTCTAGCGGTGGCTGTTGGCTGATTTAGTTGATAATTTTTACTGCGGAGGAAATCAACAAGTGGCACAGTGGTAGGGCTGAAGGCTTGTTTACAGGCTTCAGGCTGGCCATGGCCTCTCCCCTTGTGATTTCTTGTGTGGTACAAAATTATCTCAAGATCAGGCTCCAATCATGCAAATTCAGTTGATCGGCTTTTAGAGCAATCGTAGTGCATTTGTAAGGTAGGGTCTCGCATAAAGTTGATCAGATGAATTCTAGCATTGGTTGGCTGATTTAGTTGATATTTTTACTGCGGAGGAAATCGACAAGTGGCACTGTGGTAGGGCTGAAGGCTTGTTTACAGGCTTCAGGCTGGCCATGGCCTCTCCCCTTGTGATTTCTTGTGTGGTACAAAATTATCTCAAAATCAGGCTCCAATCATGCAAATTCAGGTGATCGGCTTTTAGAGCAATCGTAGTGCATTTGTAAGGTAGGGTCTCGCATAAAGTTGATCAGATGAATTCTAGCGTTGGCTGTTGGCTGATTTAGTTGATAATTTTTACTGCGGAGGAAATCAACAAGTGGCACAGTGGTAGGGCTGAAGGCTTGTTTACAGGCTTCAGGCTGGCCATGGCCTCTCCCCTTGTGATTTCTTGTGTGGTACAAATTATCTCAAGATCAGGCTCCAATCATGCAAATTCAGTTGATCGGCTTTTAGAGCAATCGTAGTGCATTTGTAAGGTAGGGTCTCGATAAGTTGATCAGATGAATTCTAGCATTGGCTGTTGGTGATTTAGTTGATAATTTTTACTGCGGAGGAGGAAATCGACAAGTGGCACTGTGGTAGGGCTGAAGGCTTGTTTACAGGCTTCAGGCTGGCCATGGCCTCTCCCCTTGTGATTTCTTGTGTGGTACAAAATTATCTCAAGATCAGGCTCCAATCATGCAAATTCAGTTGATCAGCTTTTAGAGCAATCGTAGTGCATTTGTAAGGTAGGGTCTCGCATAAAGTTGATCAGATGAATTCTAGCATTGGCTGTTGGCTGATTCTGGCTGATTTAGTTGATAACTTTTACTGCAGAGGAAATCGACAATTGGCACAGTGGTAGGGCTGAAGGCTTGTTTACAGGCTTCAGGCTGGCCATGGCCTCTCCCCTTGTGATTTCTTGTGTGGTACAAAATTATCTCAAGATCAGGCTCCAATCATGCAAATTCAGGTGATCGGCTTTTAGAGCAACCGTAGTGCATTTGTAAGGTAGGGTCTCGTATAAAGTTGATCAGATGAATTCTAGCGTTGGCTGTTGGCTGATTTAGTTGATAATTTTTACTGTGGAGGAAATCGACAAGTGGCACAGTGGTAGGGCTGAAGTCTTGTTTACAGGCTTCAGGCTGGCCATGGCCTCTCCCCTTGTGATTTCTTGTGTGGTACAAAATTATCTCAAAATCAGGCTCCAATCATGCAAATTCAGGTGATCGGCTTTTAGAGCAATCGTAGTGCATTTGTAAGGTAGGGTCTCGCATAAAGTTGATCAGATGAATTCTAGCGTGGCTGTTGGCTGATTTAGTTGATAATTTTTACTGCGGAGGAAATCGACAAGTGGCACTGTGGTAGGGCTGAAGGCTTGTTTACAGGCTTCAGGCTGGCCATGGCCTCTCCTTTGTGATTTCTTGTGTGGTACAAAATTATCTCAAAATCAGGCTCCAATCATGCAAATTCAGGTGATCGGCTTTTAGAGCAATCGTAGTGAATTTGTAAGGTAGGGTCTCATATAAAGTTGATCAGATGAATTCTAGCGTTGGCTGTTGGCTGATTTAGTTGATAATTTTTACTGTGGAGGAAATCGACAAGTGGCACAGTGGTAGGGCTGAAGGCTTGTTTACAGGCTTCAGGCTGGCCATGGCCTCTCCCCTTGTGATTTCTAGTGTGGTACAAAATTATCTCAAAATCAGGCTCCAATCATGCAAATTCAGGTGATCGGCTTTTAGATTAATCGTAGTGCATTTGTAAGATAGGGTCTCGCATAAAGTTGATCAGATGAATTCTAGCGTTGGCTGTTGGCTGATTTAGTTGATAATTTTTACTGCGGAGGAAATCGACAAGTGGCACAGTGGTAGGGCTGAAGGCTTGTTTACAGGCTTCAGGCTGGCCATGGCCTCTCCCTTGTGATTTCTTGTGTGGTACAAAATTATCTCAAAATCAGGCTCCAATCATGCAAATTCAGGTGATCGGCTTTTAGAGCAATCGTAGTGCATTTGTAAGATAGGGTCTCGCATAAAGTTGATCAGATGAATTCTAGCGTTGGCTGTTGGCTGATTTAGTTGATAATTTTTACTGCGGAGGAAATCGACAAGTGGCACAGTGGTAGGGCTGAAGGCTTGTTTACAGGCTTCAGGCTGGCCATGGCCTCTCCCCTTGTGATTTCTTGTGTGGTACAAAATTATCTCAAAATCAGGCTCCAATCATGCAAATTCAGGTGATCGGCTTTTAGAGCAATCGTAGTGCATTTGTAAGTTAGGGTCTCGCATAAAGTTGATCAGATGAATTCTAGCGTTGGCTGTTGGCTGATTTAGTTGATAATTTTTACTGCGGAGGAAATCGACAAGTGGCACAGTGGTAGGGCTGAAGGCTTGTTTACAGGCTTCAGGCTGGCCATGGCCTCTCCCCTTGTGATTTCTTGTGTGGTACAAAATTATTTAAAGAAATTAAATTTGTCCTGCCTAAATGAAAATCTTCGAACTTACCATACTAATGATTATAAAGACAATTCTTTCTTTTTGAATTTTTATCAACTGGCAGTTTGTTGTTACTGGATAAGAAAGCCAAGCTAATTCTTCTGGGACATTGTTTTATAAAAACTATTTTTTGCTTTATATGGATAAAAAAGTTGATTCCATATGTTAATTGTTTTCAACAAAAATGCATGTCATTAAGAAGTAACATTCTGATGATTTTAGAGTAAAGTAGGGGAAATAAAGTGGTGAAAGTTCCTTTGGAATGATGGGATACAGTATCATATCATATTGTAAGGATTAACCGTGTATTTATATTGTGGTAGAAAAGAGTACATTTGTGTTATATTCTTGAACGTATTACTATTTATAATTAAATACCGTTGGCTAATCCTGTTTTATTACTGTTCTTTAGATATTTTACACAATGTGAAAGGGTGGTTGGGTGGATGAAACATAGTTGCATTCTGAAGAGTCAACTCATGTTTTGAAATAGTTTTTCATGTTCAAACCCTGAAATGGAACTGTGCGGCTTTTCTTCTTTTTCCCTCTCTTTTTTCAGGTTATTGGCAATATACTGGTACAATGAATTATCTTGTGACTGTGGTTGATGATTTTATAACTGGAAAGATTTCTTAATTTTTCTGACAATAAAGTAAGTTTGTTTCATTATAAGTCTACTCTTGTTAAGAGCCATTTTTTTTAAAAATCTTCAGAATAAAGAAAGTGTGATACCTCACCCTCTTAGATTTTGATGAAATTTTGACCAAATGATCCATCACACAAGAAAATAAGACCATGAAAATTTCACCTTGATACCTCAAGTAGTTTTGAAGATACAGCGTCTCAAAGATAGGCTACTAAGCGAAAATTGACCCCTAAAAATCATGAACTCTGGTGGGGAGCAGATTTTGAAAGCCAATGAATTTTTATTCAAGTACATTAGAAAGCTGATTTACAGTGGATTTCAAGAACTTTTTGTAGGGAATCAGAAAAAATCAAATTGAGTCTCCAAAATTTTCCCCGAAAATCTTTAGCATCTCCTGTAGAGGGCTTCAAACTTTGTGTAATCTGGGTTTAGAAGCACTTTTAGCTGTCTGCTGATGGTCCTTGGAGACTTTTTTGAAGCAAACTTTTGACCTGGAGTGGTTTACTGGTGGGTTTTGGCCACAAAAATAACATTTTCAGGATTCTATTTTTGCGTAACCGTCAAAAATGGCCGAAAAAATTGCTATTTTGGCAGATCTGGAGCAAAATTCAAGATGGCGTATCTTTTTTAACCCCCTACAATTTTTTTGAAACTTTCAGTAATGCCTTAGTAGGTCTAGTTTNTCAGCAAGGCTTCCTTAGTAGGTCTAGTTTATAGCCTCAAAAAATCTCAGTGGGCATTTGAAGTCTCTTAAAGATATGTTTGATTGAAAATTTGCTTAACTACGTTGTTTTCTCCCTCTTAAAATGCTAAATCAGGCCCACTTAAGGGCTCTAACAGGATAATTTTTGTCAAAATATTGGTTGATCTTCTCTAGCCAACTAATCATTGGCATTAGGGGAACAACTGAAAAAGATTTCAGGTCATTTCCATCAACAGATGACATTTTATGACAGTTTCTTTATTTTTAAGTACAGAATATGTAAAAAAATGAGACTGGCATCTGGCCTTTCCTACCATTCCAGAGCCCATATTTCCAGGAAACGCCTCAACCTTTCACAGTTTGGTGAATAATAATCTTAAATATAAGCAGGTTACTTCAACTAAATGGGTTTAACAGTACTTAATTCCTATTCAAAAACTTTTTAGACTCATTCAGAAATCCTACTTTGACAATAATTTGCGCTTTACCACAAAATTTCTAAGTCCAAGTGTTGTGATTAGCTTTAGACCTACTAAGGAAGCATTGCTGAAAGTTTCAAAAAAATTTGGTGTTGCCTTAAAAGATACGCCATCTTGAATTTTGCTCCAGGTCTGCCAAAATACCAATTTTTTCGGCCATTTTTGACGGTTACGCAAAGATGGAAATCCTGAAAATGTTATTTTTGTGGCCAAAACCCACCAGTAAACCACTCCAGGTCAAAAGTTTACTTCAAAAAAGTCTCAAGGACCATCAGCAGCCAGCTAAAATTGCTTCCAAACCCAGATTACGCAAAGTTTGAAGCCCTCTACAGGAGGTGCTAGAGATTTTCGGGGAAAATTTTGGAGACTCAATTTGATTTTTTCTGATTCCCTACAAAAAGTTCTTGAAATCCACTATAAATCAGCTTTCTAATGTACTTGAATAAAAATTCATTGGCTTTCAAAATCTGCTCCCCACAAGAGTTCATGATTTTTAGGGGTCAATTTTCGCTTAGTAGCCTATCTTTGAGACACTATATCTGCAAAACTACTTGAGATATCAAGGTGAAATTTTCAGAGTCTTATTTTCTTTTGTGATAGATCATTTGGTCAAAACTTCATCAAAATCTAAGAGGGTGAGGTATCACACCCTGAAGACTCTTAAAAAAATGGCTCTTAATGCAATAAAAATGAAACTTTTCTATGTTTCACTTTTTTGCACATATTCTTCAAAATGAAAATATTTAAGATTTTAAGTTCTTCTTTTATTCAATGATTTTTTTACGGCACTTTTTGACAATCTAGCTCTCGCATCAAATTCCCGCTTTCTTCAGTAAATTGAAGATAAAAAAACCTAAGCCATGGATCACAGATTGAAAAATATACGTAGGGTGGGATTCTACAGCCACACGTCAAGCAAAGAAAGCACTGAGAGGCCACGGGTGCCAAAAAGAAGGGTTGTTTGAAATGCGGCAACCTCATTGGTAGAAATTTGATAAACAGCTGCGAAGGAGCGCTGGGAAACAATCAGTAGAAGAGACCACTTTAGTTTTTGTTGCAGATTTCTATAAACTTCTCTCAGGGATTTACTTGTCAATGTACATGTACTTACTCAACTTTTCAGCATTGTATTGTTGTAAAGGGAAAGATAAAAGAGGTAAGGCGAGCCTAGTTTCTAATCCTGATATAGGAGTTAAGCTTAGACTGTAGGATGGGGGATAAAAAAGATTTTTGTTGTCATTCCCAGTCCTTTTAAACCAACGTGGTCCTTACGATTTTGAAGATTGCATATCGTCAGATTGTTTTGTTTTCACACATCCCTTGAGATCTTCAGGGTGGTGTGCAGAAAACAATCACAATCTGATCTCAGGTTACATCAAACATAATCATAAACGAAATCGAATGTAATTGACAATCCATCGAACATAGTCAACTACCGCCAACTGCTCTAACTTGGGACGATTGGTCGAAACATGGGACTGTTGATATCTGGCCTGTATTTTCACTAACTGTTAAATCTCTTTGACAACAAATTTGTTTTGATAACTCCACCAAGTTTATCAATCATACTTTCTGTCATAACATGTCACGATAACTTTCACTGAGAGCGCCAAAATACAATAACATGGTTTTGAATAATGATTTTGAGATAAATTTCCCGTAACCTGCAAAAAACCGCTTTTCAATATCTTGTTTACAAATAGAATTATAACATTTCAATATTTGTTGTAAATTTACTCAGGCTAAATCTGTAAGGGAAAAATTGCTCAAAAATTTGGACAAAAAATTTGGACAAAAAATTACTTTACTCAGATTCTTGGAACGCTTATGACATGAAATTTTTTTTACCCGGTCAGTAATTCATTTCTCTAAATCATATTCAAAGTAAATGCCTTTTACTCTATTTCTTTATTCAAAGTCAAAAATTTTGCTGTTCCGAAAAAAAATCTGCTGATTTTTTGGTCACGTTAGCAGGTGTCAGCCATATTTCAAAATTTTTTTTTGGTATTTCAAAACCCCTATTACATGTGAAAAAAACAAGGTATTAATTATCATGATAACCTGTGATAACTTTTATGTATCACTTTCTATTGCTATTTTAGTGAAGCCCGTCAAAAATTAAATTTTTGTTTGCAACATATAGCCGTGAAATCATGCGTCCCGAAAAGGTTAATACGTTTCTTCTGTAACAAATGTTACTTTCCATATTTCTTTTCCTCCTTTTATATACCTAAGTATTCATTCGCTTCGTTATTTTACAGAACAATTTTAACCAAAACAAACGGTCTGATGTTTATGTCTCGAGTTCCTTTTGTTCAGAAGGTCCGCACGGCCCTTGAATTTCGCCAACAGTTATTCATTTTTTGTGAAATGTGGCTTTTCTGTTGATCATGATTATGGAGATTAATTCCGGCAACTTTTCCGAAAAATGTTTAGAAATTATCTCCATTATTTTTAAAATGTAAACTGCCTGAGCAAACCGTAGCGAAATTAAAGATGGCTGACGAAACAACGATGAAACAGTCAACAACTATTGCAAATTAGCGTCAATTTGACATTAGTCGTGGGAAGAATTAATATGTGAGTGACCCCTTAAAAGCCTACTCTGTGCGAAAGAGGTATCGTGTATTTTTTAATGTGCTGTTCATTAACTCAAATCAAATGACTTCGGAGGTTTGGTGAAATGTTGGCCGAATTGCTGTCCCATGTTTTGTCAGATAGTCCAAAGTTAGAGCAGTTGACGGTATCAATCAAACAAATCTAACCTTACTCAATGGAATCGAACACATATCACCCAGGAATTGGATGTTCGATTGAGATTCAATACACCTTTCCCGTAATTCAAATTTCTCAGAAATGGCCCGGGAAAATGTGCGCTCCACCGTTGTGTATAAAATTGTTTGGGAGGTAAAAAACGCGTTTTTGCCTGCGAGGGGTTAGGGAAAGTGGGATTTGAGCCTCTAACTTTTGACAGCGACCTTCTTTTAGCAAAATATTTTCAGGGTGGTATAATATCATGAATAGGTTGAACATACTAAAATTTGAGGGGATTTTGTTCGACAGAACTTAAGAAAAGCTCAAAAAACCAACTTTCCCTAAGGGAACGCAGGCAAAAACGGGTTTGTTTACCTCCAGAGACCAAACGGTGGAGAGCATCAAAATAATGCGCGCGCATTAGTTTTACGAATTACGGGAAAGGTGTATTATGTTCGACAATCGAATCGCAATTATTCGATCGCATTCGATTACATTCAATTGTGATTTTTGTTTGAAGTTGTTCGATTGACACCGTCCGGGTTAGACTTAGAGTACAGTAGTCTTACTATTCAATTTAATTTAAAAACTAACATTACTCGGCAAATTTAAATTAGTACAGGCAAGGCTTTGAGATTTTTGCCTTGGCAATTCCTAGGCTGAATGGAAATCCAAATGATAAAAATAATTATCATTATGCAACAACCATTAAATAAATGAAAGTTCACGTTACATCAAAGCAAAGTATGGCATGCATATGGTGTGGTAGCTCTAATAACAATACTTACTTGCTGGCCTAGACCTTGAACATCATTTTGTACGACATGACTCATAACTATTCCAAAAGAAATTTTTGAATTTACAGTTCAAAGAAGAAAATTTTTAAATTTTCTTTGAGATTTGATTTTCCAGTCCGCGTCAAACTTCGCGAGAAGTAAAAAGGGAAGTCCGCGCTGTTGATAAGAAAAATGTGCAAAGAAGCATGGGCACTAGTTAAAATTTTCCGAGTCGTGGAAACCCTTAGGTAGAGTGCTTTACTTGAATTTCTTTTTATGGGAATAACAATGGTAGAAACCTCTCCACCGTGTTAACTACTTTTATCATGCGTATGTAAGCGTAAAGCCGGCTTTTTACTCATCTTTTCTTTTATGACTTTTGTCAAAAAAATTTGAAATTTTTTATGATTTTATATTCAAATGTTCCCTGACAGAATAATTGAAAGTGATAGAGGTCATTTTTAAGGTTTTAAGGTTTCAACGAACTAATCAGCTAAAAGAGCTGATTTCAGCAATCAAATAAGCAAAAAAAAGGTTACAATTACAAGAAGGCCCCAAGGAGGAAACAAATCTGCAAGTTTTACACAACATCTAATTTACGGAATGCTTGTTTAATGTGTAACAGCATTTGGAATCTCTCGTTATGCAAAATATGAAGCAGGTGTAAATAAATGGTAGACACTAATAGTGGAGTAAAGAGAAATCAAAAGCCGAAACAAACTTTATTCTAATTTTTCTCACTTTAAAACTAAACATGGATGTTTTAACTACAGAATACGACAAGAGAAAGCTGCAATTACTTTTGAAAGATCTATTAAAGATCGGTTGTATCAAGGTAATTTTTTTGTTTGAATATAGTTATATACTTTAATAGCTTTTTGTGTTCTTTTAAAATATTAAGGCAAGGGAAGGACACTACAGTAGAGCAGAGACGTTTTTTTAAGGAACCTTAACTTGCCTCCGATCCTGGAGTTCCTTATTTTTTCAAGAGTAAGAGAATTTCAGCCTCAAAGTTCCTTATATCGAGTTCCTCATTTACTTAGCTACTAAGATTAGGTTTGCTGCTGCTAAGTATGTACCTTATATGTAAAACATGTAAGTATAAAGATAGACTAAAGTAAGTACAAACTAGCACTAGTAGTATTGTATAAGGGTTGCGAAGCGATCAAGACTCCACCTCAATTTGCAAGTTGCTAGCAAAATAGGACCCTCCCAGCGCTCCGGAAACTTCCGAAGTTTTCCGGAGCAGCTAAAAAACACTCTAAAAAAACAACTTTTCTCGGGCGACGACAAAAGTTGGACCCCCTAAATGGACCCCCAAAATGGACCATCAAATGGATCCCCAAATGGACCCCAAAAATGGAACCCTTTGAAAAACGAAATTACATTGTCCCAGGGGATGTCAATAATCCAACACAATCGAATTTGATTGTCAATCGAATCAATCAAACTCAATCAGTTACATCAATATGCCTTCTTACATGTCTTTAAAAATATAAATAAAAGTAATCACGGAAAAGGACGAAAAAAAAAAAAAAAAAAAAAAAAAAAAAAAAAAAAAAAAAAAAAAAAAAAAAAAAAAAAAAAAAAAAAAAAACAAAAAAAAAAAAAAACGAAAAAAAAAAAAAGACATAAGTGTGAGAACAGCACAGAGTAATCAAACTCGTTAGAAAAAGTACCATTAGAATAGAAGTCATAAAAAATCAACCTGAATAAATGCGATCGAAATTCCAGAGCACTTCGTAATTCAGTCAGGGAAATCCCTCAATTGCGGTATACTGCAATTGCGGCAGTTTTCAATCGTGCTTAGCCTACAAAGGCTTATAACAGCTACATATAGTGCTGGTTGACAAAGATAAACAAACATCGACTGTAAAAAATCGTATGAGAAGATAGCTTTTCTTTATCAAAAGAATCTGATCTACGGAAAAAATATTTTGTCTGTGCGTTAAAAAGATATTATGTACAAAAATTGCCTGTTTTCTCCTTGAATCTTGAATTCTGTTTCTTGAGTATACTGTAATTGCGGTATATGAAAAATTTAAAAGTGACGTTTATACTGCAATTGCAGTAAGAAATTACTACCGCAATCGGGGATTTCCCTGACTGTAATTCCCCAAACAACATTACATTATGTCAAACTCCCCATCACATAAGTAGACTACGCTCGCCACCGAAGATGTTTTATTGGAAAGGGTATTTATATTTTATTGTTTGCTTCTTTTTTAAAGATTCGCCGGGTTGTATGAATTTCTTTGTACATATTTTACCTACCCCAAATATTTAGGAGGCTGAGTTTTAAACGAATCGTCAAGTTGAAACGAACGATAAATGTATCAAGGTCTGTTTTATTTACCCCCTGGTGACTTAACAAAAGAGACTTAACTCGATGTTACAATCCAATTATTGAAAGTTTGTCTCAGCCTTTTTATAATGAGTAAGACATAAGTTCTCTGATTGCGCAATTTTCATATTGACATTTTCGAGGCATTTTGATGTAACTGTCAATCAATGACCTTAGCCAGGCGTAGTTAATCGATATAATCAATAATCTTGAGTAATCAATAAATAATCAATAAGTAATCGATGGATTAGATAGGGATTATAACCGATAGAATCGATAGATAATCAGACCTTCAAAAAATCTTGAGTATCGATCAACAAAACAAAAAGGCAAACCATTCAATAACGCCCCTTCTCTAAATAAAACGGTAACTTTGTTGTTTTTTGTACTTTTTTTTGTTCAGCCTTTCGGGGGGTTTGAGAATGCTTCAGCCGAAATTTACCGTATGCTTATAAAAAAATGAGTGTAGTAGCTTTTCTAGGCCCTATGCTACCAGGGGATTGGATTCAATTCAAAAAAAAGTACATCCCAATCGAGATCAGCAAAAAATGTTGCTTTTAATTTCGCGAAAATGGCGAAAATTCAAGAGATCAAGAAATTTAATCTCGCAAAGGCGAAAGTTAATCCAATTTAAAGTACCACTCCCTAAAATCTGATAAATAATCGATCACGAATCGATAGTTGATCGATTAACTATTAATTAATCAATACTTAATTTAATCGAAGTATAATCGATCTATAATCGATAAACAATCGATGACAAAATTGATCGATAAATAATCTAGCTTTGAAAAATCTTGAGTATCGATTACCTATCGATTCTATCGGTTAATCGATATCTAATCCATCGATTATCGATTATATCAATACGCCGCCTGCCCTTAGATTTTGCCTTAAGTCGGTCTGGACTTTGACTGTTTTAAGAATTGGTACAGCGCAAGACCTTCCCGTAATGACGATTGCCTGGCCCCACAGCGTTTTCCGGCACTCAAATCCACCATGGTGAATCTCTACCGACTGGAGAAAATGAGGTCCTTGCACGTCCTTGCAAAAAAAAAAATGGCATTTAAGCTCTGTTTACACTATACATATAGAATATTCAAACATTCCGGTTTGCTTTCATGAGCTATTCGGTATTTCTGGGACCGTGAGTCTAGATAGGGCTTTAAGATATGTTCCCATAATTCTTTAGCGCTTTAAAATGACGTCAGGCCAAACCAATGAAATCGCATCATTTTTCAAAAGAAGATGGCGGCAACAACACAACAAGGAATACTGGGCTCGAAAGTAAAGCTTCGAAAGTATACCCTTTTTGCCTTCTTTCTTTTACATTTTCAATTTAATTGTATTTATTATACGATTAGAACCAATGAAGTATAAGCCTGAAGGGCTAGAATCGAATCGAATTTTCTTGGTAGGATTTGAAGCCAACAAATTCTACCAAAGTTGCCCGGCCTAGCGCGGCCTGCCTGATTTTTACACAAATGGCAGATTAAAACTAAAAAATTAATTAATTTCGAAAAAATATCACTCGAAAACTTCTTCCGGTGCTGCCGGAGCAAGTGATTTTTATCACTTTCTAAAAGACCGTTTAAAGATGGTTACAAAAAAAATATTTGTCTCCGGGTGATGGACTGTGGTCAAATAAAATACTTAAATTCTTTGAGGATGATGGTTCAGCCATTAATGAAATTGAATTTGTCACATCATTAGCAAATGGTACCCTAGTAGTGAACAACAGACCATGTCTCTTTAGCTTAGGAATTTTTAGAGTGTCTCTTATTTTGCTAGGACCCCTCCTGGCGCTCCGGAAACGTCCGGAGCACTTCCCCTAACTGTGCACACTGGTATTTTAAAAAAAAATCAGCCAACTCATGATAGTTTAGTTTCGATATTGCGACCAATACTTTCGAATATAGCTGGCATTTTTCGCAGTCCTAACAGACCGAGAAAATTTTCTTGGCTTTAATATATATTCCATCATATAGGAGGATATTTTCGTAAAAGGCCGAAATCCTGTGTAGGTCGAAAACTGAGGAACAGATAATGTGTTTTCTTGAAATATTTTTTGACTCATATTGAGTTACTTCATTCCATCTTAACTCATATTGAGTTACTTTCTTCCTTAAAGTCATTTTAGATCACTAGTTTTACATTGACGGATTTCTATGTCATCATATTTTCCTTTTCTACTCCAACCTGATTGATTTTCTGTGAATGTTCATTCTAGATTTTTGTTGTATTTGTATTGTCTTTTTGTTTTGTGGGTTTTTGTCTTTATTGTTTCCATTTTGAGTAGTTGAAGGTTTTATACTTCTAGACTATATATATAGCAAATTTTCGCTTGGGATCACGAATTTGTATTTCACGTGTTCATCATTGAAGACAACTTTTATTGGGCGCAATCTAATTTTAAACTCTTTTCCGATTCGGGATACATAAGCTGGTTGAGTTTTGATATTGACATCTTCCAGCAGTTCATTTACAAAATCATGTACGTTTTCATTTTCAATTTCTTTTACACCATGGATAATGATGTTTGAGTCTCTTGATTGTTTCCACTGTTCTTCTACTTGCTCTTCTACTTTTTCACTCCGAATCAATTGTTTGATATTTGTGATGCTTAATTCTTTGTGTGTTTTCGTGACCTCAGCAAAAATTTTTAATTGATTGACCCTTGTTTGGTTATTTACAGGTTTGGCATTTACTGCATCTTCAATTTTTGCTGTCAATTTCTTTTCCAAGATGGAAAATTGATTTTGGATGAGATCGGTGACCTGATTCTTTTCTTTGTTGTACTCCTGGCACCTTGATTGTAATTCTTTGACAACGACATTAAGCCTCTTTTCATTTTTTTTGCTTTTCGCCTTGATAATGCCTTCACACGCTGATATTTCTTTGTAACTGTGTGTACAGCATTTGATTCTTCCTGATTAATCAGTCACCTTTTTCTGGTATGTGCACACAATGTAGCAAAAAGACGTTTTTTTTATGTGGCTTTGTCAATATTTTGTCATCTTTTTGTTTAGGGCTTTTGTAAATGTGTGCAAATTCAGATTTAACTGTCTGTTTCTTAACTTATTTTCGTATTCTCAGCCTGAAGCAGTTCCTTTAACAATTCCTTATTTTTTTGGACCATTTTCAAGTTCCTTATAAAAACGTGTTCTTTATTAAAAAAATGCGTATTGCTTTTCAATCACCCTCAAACAAAATGCATATATATATATCAACAGGGCCAGAGTTTGAGTACTGAGTACTAAATTAACATACTGTAACATTTCTTTCAGATATATACCATACTTAGGCAATTACTTTTTTATTTTCTGGTTTACGGACTTTATGAGGAAAAGTTTTGGACAGGAGGATGGAAAAAAAATTAAAATAAAATTTATGTTTTAATTTTTTTTATTTTCTTTAAAAAAAGTTTAAAATCGGAGGCTGTCGGAGGAAATAAAATAGAATAAAGGGGGGGTCCTAATAAGGTCCGGGGGGGGGGTTGGAAAAAATCGAAAAATTAACAAGCGGGGGGGGGCGTTTATTTGGCACCTAAGAGTAAAGGACTTTAAATAAAAAGCAATTATAAAAATGAAGAAAATCCACTGTGTAGTACACAAAGAGTTAAATAAATTTAGTTCGTTTTTTGTGGATAGGGAAATTCCATGGGGAAGTTCCCTGACATTAAGGGAAATCAAAGTATCTTTCTTTACATTGACAGAATAGGGCACAGCTGTGTTAGATCATTTAACTCCCTCGCTCTTTCTCTTCTTTTCTTTTTTTTTAGGTTTTTTTTTTTATTTATTTCTTCTTTTTTGAAGGTCGGAGGGAGAAAAAGTAAATAAAAGTTTTTTAAATCTCGATTTTTTATTTTTTTTAAATTTTGGCAAAAAATAACGTCGGCGGATCCGTAAACCCATAAATAAAAAAAAGCATTTGCCTTAGGCTTAATTCTAACAAAAATAGCTCAACAGGGAATTGGGCAGTTCTAGAAAAAAAATATAACCCCCCTGTGGAGACAGGGTTTTTAAAGATTTTTTTCACTTGAAAAGCTTGAAAATTTTGAAAAAGGTTCCAGAAAATGCATGATTTTCCTAATTTTTTGGTCATCTGTGTCAGAAAATGCATAAAATTTGTTCTATAATCCAAGATTTTTCCCTATACAGCTGCATAAAATATAAGATAGGTTAGATCATAGATGCTTGCATCTAATGAGGCTTTCCCAGCGGTTTGCATGAATGCGTGAATGCGTGAATGGGCTTTTTTGGTTGCGTGAATGTATGAATTGAAAAAACTTGCGTGAACGTGAAAATCCATTTTTCTATTGCGTGAATGCGTGAATCTGCCCTGTTTTTTGAGTGATTGCGTGAATTTTCCCTTTTCACCTATTTTTGACAATTTCCCCGATTTTTTCTGAAAATTTCCTCTATTATCCGAAAAATCGGGTTTGTGTGAATTTCAAGAAAAACTTGCGTGAATGCGTGAATTGAGAAAAAAAATTGCATCACTGCTTGAATTTTGGGTCCGTTGGGGGGCCTCATCTATTGGATGGTAATTTCCTGGCCTGCATGTTTTTGTACCCATTCCTTAATGCAGGCAAATAAAATAAACTTCTTTCGATTTCAAGATAAAAATCTACATCAAATTCTGTCATCAATCATGAAAAAAGGGCGAAAAAAAATCATTTAATACGGGGTTAGTCTGGTCAGTTTCCTGAAATAATCAGAACTTTGCGTTGCATCATAGAGGTAATAAAAGTTAGACTGAGTAACAACTTTTCTGTAATAACCAAAGAAGTCATAAGACTATTTAGAAATTTCTTTCTAATCAGCCTCCTTTGATTACCAATCATTGATAGCAAAGATCAGTCAAGATATAGATTACTTTAATGGGATAAACTTTCACGGGGATTAAATTCCGCGGATTTCGAGGAGGATTTCGCGGATTTGGGTGTCATCCGCAAAAATCCGTGAAATTAAGTCCCAATGGAAATTTGAAAGGGCCTCATCCACGAAATATTTCTAAACAAAACTCAAAAAATGTCAAATAAATACTTTTTGAATGGTTACTGACGTCAAACAGGCGCTATTGATGTGTATTTCAACAACCAACATGCATGATTTGGCGAAATTTTTGAATGTCGCGGATAGGTCCAACCGCAAAATTTAATTCCCGCGAAAGTTTATCCCATTTAAGTATGAGAACTAAAAAAGTAAAGTTATTCCGTCAAACAAAACCTCATAATTATTTTTTAGGTAAAATGAGAATTTGTTTCGAGTAACAATTTCTTTATAGTTCTAAAAAGAAGTTTTTCATTTTATTGGGAAACTTTCGAGATGCAAACTTCTTCAAATTTTGTGATTTCTTTATTGTTTGTGGAAATTTCTTTGCTACCGGGTGCGCCACAAAAAAGTTTCTCTCTTTGAAACTAATTTTCTCGAAATCTAAGAATTCCAAAAGAACCATTTCTATTTCATTGAAAAGAAGAAAGATAAACTTAAATTTTGATATGTCATTTATTAAATTCGATTCATTAAATCAAAAGTTATGCTCAATCGAATGAAAAAGTTACTTTCAGAAAGTGCTCGAAATCGTTAAAAATCGACCTATTAAATTTTTATTTTAAAATTGGCGGTCGCAATATCCTTTACATGGTTAAAAGCATTTTTCAGTAACTTATTAACACATACATTTTAAAACTGAAGGGTCGAAAGGGTTTAAAATCTTCATCAAAATCACTTTAATTTACTTTTACCAAAATTTTCCTCAGATTTTTGGTTCTAGACTAGATAAAGTCTATGTAAGGCTGGATCTACCTGGAAACCCGTATTTGATGTATTATTATGAATTTTACCAGATTTTTTGGCCTTTTTCGATGAATTTTCTTCATTTTATTGAAATTCAACCTTCCTTTATACAACAAAAGAAAGGTCATTTAGACAGCTAATTATCATTTTTAATGACTGAAACGAAAATACTGATGTATCATGTAATTATGCTTCTGTTTGATTTGACAGGTCGATTTTTAACGTTTTTCAGCACTTTCCGAAAGTAACTTTTCTATTCAATTTAGCATAACTTTTGATCTAATGAATCGAATTTAATAAATGACCCATCAAAATTCAAGTCTATCTTTCTTCTTTCCAATGAAATAGGAATAGTTCTTTTAAAATTTTTCAGATTTCGAGAAAATTAGTTTCAAAGCGAGAAATTTTTTTGTGGCGCACCCGGTATAAATATCTTTAGATCTAAAATAGAAGCTGCCTCAAAATTTTGATAGAATATAGTTTAAAAGATTGGCATTAGTAAATATATACTCTTTTATATTCGGCCATAATATGTATAAACCTTTGCGATTCGTATTCATGTTGTCAATAATTTTTTTTTTCATTTGACACCTCAATCAGTCATTTTGTAGAATAAAATGCAATTTTGTCAGTTGGGGTTATTTCCATAAGCTAGAGCAGGACACCTCAATCAGTCATTTTGTAGAATATAAGTGGAATTTTGTCAGTTGGGGTTTATTTCCATAAGCCAGAGCAGGGAATATCCATCATAAACCTCCAGACCACATCACCAGAGACGGTGTTTTCAATCGAACAACAACAAATCAGTCAAAACCGATTTTCATTAACTTTGGTTTGTTAATTTTTGCTAGAAAACTATTAAAACAGCTCTACTCCCTTGCTCTCAGTTTTTGAAAACACAATAAAAAAAATAATGCAAAAAACACATTATACTCAAAAAAATAATACAGCTGATTGTGCAATGACTTCATAAATTTACCTGACGGTCTTAAAGAAGGATTATTGTATGATATGTGCCAACCTGAACAAGGGTGTCTTTTTGGAACCTGAATGTTCCTGTTGGAAAGTTTAAAGAATTAAATCAAGCAAATTACATCTTTTTGCCTTTTGATGATTGAAATTTGGGATCAAATTAGCCCCAATAAAGGGTCATGAAATTCACAAAATGGAAAATGGTATAGCTTGAAACAGCTTGAAAATGCTCTTGCTGTTGATACATTCCTTCATGGATGCAAATTGAGGAAACAACTTAGAGAATTTTCAGCTATTACATGCAAACAGCTCTTGAGTTTCATTGATTGATTCCAACAGGAGAGGAAACATCTCAAAATTTGTTTTTCCTTTAGCCAAACCTTTTGGAATTTTTAAAGTCGATTAATGTTTTACTTCTCAACTATGAAAATAACTCCAGAGCCATTGGATCCCCCTCTTAACATTTAGATATATTTTTTATTTTACACTGCTTCATAGTGTAAGGTGGTCTAATGTTGGCAAACCCCTTCTACCTTAACGGAACAAATTTTCATGGTTCACAGCTCAAAAATCCAAAGCTTGGCAGAATTCAATTTCGGGGTATGATTTTTATAATATGGCCTATTTTGCCATCAAAGACCAATTTAGAGGTAATTTTTTAATTCCTGAAAATATTTGTGTTTTGCGGAATTTACCTTTGCTGAACTGTCTAAGAAAACCGCAAAAAAAAAAATTAAATGCCTCAAAAATTTGTTCCCCAAAAATTTCTTCTCTTAAGGTAGCTCTCACATCCTTTTTGAGAGATAGGGATATAGGCTACGTCATATCTTCCTTCGTTTCGAGCGTTAAACTCCTACTCTTTGGGATATGATATGATATGAGCACTGCTTATGTTTTGAATATTGTATTGAATTTCTCCGAATACATCGCATGCACACTGAGGTTTTTAAAGAACAATAGAGTTTCGAAGCTTAAGCCAATCAGCTGTGTTTTAAACATTCTTTTATTTGAAATCTCTATTGATAAACATCATTTGTGAAAGTTGTCTATTATGTTTAAACCTATAAGCAATTCCCGGTGGGGGTTACTAGTGGCCGCCTAATAATGCAGTGCCTATAGACCAAGCGTAAGGCCTAAAAGCCCGGAGCTGTGTATTGTGTAGACTAGGAAAAATAAGAAGGTCAGAAGCAATGATTGAGAATTTATTTCTGTACTCAGCAGGCAGAGTTGGAAAATATCTTTTCAATAAGTGATTCCACCCTCCTATTCTTTTCAGTGACTTACTGTTTTTTTTATGTTGACTTTTTTTTATTACCAGGGCTTCAGATTCTTTTCAATGTACTTGAGAGGCAGGGAAGAACTTTTGTTGAAAGTACAAAATGAACAAGTTGTAAGTATTATAGCACCAGATAATTGAAGGATTGGCTTTCGTTTTAGGAAATGCTGTTTTGGTTTGATCTTTTTTGAAAAACAATATCCAAATTTTCATGGTTGCTAAGCTTGAATAAACGAATAAAACGCCCCCTCGAATAAACACCTCCTCCACACGTTAATACAGTAATTGTTAATATCAATTCTCCAGACATCACATCCTATCACTCAAAGATTTGTTGAAGATGATGTCAGTAGCCAACATGGTCGAGAAAATCAAAATGAATTTGGTAAAGAACCAAATAATTCACACGATGATAAACCACTTCCAAGACCTTAGTAAGTATTAGATAGCTTTTGTGTTTTATTTATATGGGAGCATAGGCCCCCCCCCCCCAGAAATTTGGGGGTACCTAAAAATAGTGCTAAAAAAGCTAGGTACCTGGAAGTATTCTTAAATTTAGGGGGTACCTGATATGTTGTGTGGTACCTGCATTTTCATTAGTGGGGGCGGGGGCTGTTGTTTTTGTATGAAGTATTTTCCTTGACTAACCCAATTTTCCAATTTTGAATCGAACCATTTCATTTCAAGACTTTATGAAAAGGGGGTAACTCAAAGTCTGGGGCTACTTTAGAATTCTAAAAAGTTTTTTGGGGTACCAAAAGGATTGGGGGTACCTGAACCCTGGAGGACCCTACGGGGAGCCCTCCTGCCTCTTTAGCAATGATAAACAATTGTTTTTGCTAGCAGTGGCTGTTATGGAACTTGAGGATTTTTAGTAAATATATTGATTTATTTCCTCTTATCATCTCCAGATTTTTTCTCCCCCGAGGATTTAAAAGTATTCTGCATTATTAATTTCGTAACCATTACTTTTAATTTCAGTGATTCAATGATGTTATCAAAGAACACTCAGAGAAAGTATGCATCAATATTCTGTTAACCAATATTTTGCGTGATATCGATTTGCAAACAATTGATTCTTTATATGTAGACCATAAATCTTTACTGACTTGATTTGGAAGAAGCATCTGATAACAGTGTTGAAAATGTTGAAATCAGTCCAGTCGAATTTTCTAACATGTATTTCCATCCCAAATAACAAAAAGCCTTTAAAGCAGAATTTTCGTGAAATTGGAGTCCAACTTTAGATTTTCCGTACAGATTAACCAAAGTTGGTTGCAGCACTGTGATAAAGAAACAAGCTCCAATATGAGTGTGTTAGAACTATATTCAATGTTTAAAGTAGGCCAAACTCATCTGAATAAGGTTGATTGTTGAAGAAAACTATAATTCAGGGATGAAAATACGGTCAGACAATATCCCACCTAAATTGCTACTTTTCCAACCAGTCTGACCCAAAAAAACATAATTTTCCATTTAAAACAACTATGGTACAATGACGAACATTTATTCGACCCACTTGAAATTGTCACTTCGAGTCTCATGTTCTTTGAGTTGAATCAAAAGTAATGAATGGTATGTTTTTTTTTAATTTCTTTTAGCTTGAGTGGTTTTCACTTTTTGGACATTGGATTACCTCCAGCAAGCCCTTGTGAAACAGATGCAGCCAATGCGGTATATTAATATTTGATATTGTTTCCTTGTGGTTGATCATCCATCCTTTAAATTGGCTTTACCCTATCCATTAGCTCTAAATCTAACCTTTCTATAATTCGAACGAAAATATTTGTCCCCTCAGCTAAAAATAGACGATATCGGCTTAACATGAAAACTCAGATTTGATCCCCGAGAATTCCCCACAATGCTTTGCGCGGAAAATATTTCACCGCGAACTTTTTCCTGCGCAAAGCATTGTGGGGAATTCTCGGGGATCAAATCTGAGTTTTCATGTTAAGCTGATATCGTCTATTAGTATAAAACTCTTTCAGTATTCGAATCTTTCTCAGCTTCGAAGAAAATTCTTGGTCCTCTGAAGATCGAATTAGCGAAAGTGAGCTGTATTGTTATATTTCTTTATGTGAAGTCGTTCAATCAACTGATCATTATAAGCTTATAACAAAGCCCGAAAAGATGACGAAACTCAAAAATCAATAAAAAAATTAATTAATAATTAATAATTAATGAGTTTTGTATTTAAGACATGGAAAATTATTTATTATCTTTTCATTTTGTAGGAATATTCTTCGACTTTGTTTCTGATAGCGGCTTATGCTCGGTACAAGAATCCTTATGTCTGGGTATGTGTTTAATTTCTTTTTTTGATTTCAAGTTTTTTTCTTACTATGAAACCTATTTCTGTAGGGATTGCTGGGGGAAAATACTCGTTTTTGCTCCGGCCTAGGAGCCTTTAATTCTCTCTTCCGACAATCGTCAAGACATTTTTTGTCTGTTTATCTAATCCGATGATCTATTCCGATTTAACAAAAACGAATCACTGATTCCGATAATACTGTGATTTGATTGGCCGAAAGTATTTAGAAAAAATGGCTATCGAAAGGTCGTGGACTGGTGAGCTGTGAATACATACTGGCAAATCTCAGTGAAAAATTGATCATTTTCATCCTTATTCATGATGTTTTGGACATGATTTATGAGAAGTTACATGGTGCGTTGTACGTTGTACTGCTACTGTATACTGAATTCAAATACGTGTGTTTCTCATGATTTTATGCTGTAAAAAAATGATCTATTTTGGACTTTAGGTCATTTTTCATGATGATATAATTGGTGGTTGTCCCTTTTGGATTTTCAAACTTGACAATGAAACTTTCAAACACACAGCCATTGATACACAGTATTTTTTGTGGTGTTATGTATGGCTGAAAATGATCCTGCTTTGGACTTTGTTATTGTCGTATTCATCATCGGCTGGCGACCGTTCCTTTTGATTTTTCAAACCCGACACAGATTTTTTACAAACATATCACTATGAGAATTCAATAAAGGATACTGAAAAACACAGTTCCTGTATAAATTTTAACGAGAGATTGGAGAAATTTTCACAGTTTTATGGCTGAAAATGATCGTTTTGGACTTTGTCGTAATTTCGTCGCGGCTGGCGACCATTCCTTCTTTTGATTTTTCAAACCCGACACAGATTTTTACAAACATATCACTATGAGAATTCAGTAAAGGATACTAAAACACAATTCCTGTGTAAATTTGAACAAGATCGGAGAAATTTTCACAGTATTATGGCTGAAAATGATCGTTCGTTTTGGACTTTGTCGTAATTTCGTCGCGGCTGGCGACCATTCCTTTTGATTTTTCAAACCTGACACAGATTTTTTACAAACATATCACTATGGAAAATTCAGTAAAGGATACTAAAAACACAATTCCTGTGTAAATTTGAACAAGATCGGAGAAATTTTCACAGTATTATGGCTGAAAAAATGATCGTTTTGGACTTTGTCGTAATTTCGTCGCGGCTGGCGACCATTCCTTTTGATTTTTTTCAAACCCGACACAGATTTTTTACAAACATATCACTATGAGAATTCAGTAAAAAGGATACTAAAAACACAATTCCTGTATATAAATTTGAACAAGATTGGAGAAAATTTTCACAGTATTTATGGCTGAAAATGATCGTTTTTGGACTTTGTCGTAATTTTGTCGCAGCTGGCTACCGTTCCTTTTGAATTTTCAAACCCGACACAGATTTTTTACAAACATATCACTATGAGAATTCAGTAAAGGATACTAAAACACAATTCCTGCGTAAATTTGAACAACATCGGAGAAATTTTCACAGTGTTTATAACTGAAAATGATTTTTTTGGACTTTGTCGTAATTTCATTGGCTTGTGGGGCGACCGTTTCCTTTTGAACATTTTTCAAAACGCGAAACAGGTTTTTTCCAAAAAATATAACACTATTTATTACATACACACAATTGAACCATTTTATTTGGTTTATCCTACTCTTCTCCAAGTATTATCCCAGCAGAAAAAATAATGCTTAGCTAAAAACCCGTGGCTTAATGGGATAAACTTTTGCGGGGATTAAATTTTGCTGATTTCGCGGATTTGGGCGTCATCCGCGAAATTAAGTCTCAATGGAAATTTGGAAAGGCCTCATCCGCGAAATATTTCTAAACAAAACTGGTTATTTATTGGTGATTTCCAGCGCAGCTGGTTTATTTTTCAATTAAATAGCTCAGTTAGTTTTCAAGATTCAAATTTACTTTCAACTTTTTGAATTTTACATATACCTACGTCTTTAACCGAATCTTTTCCATAACGACGATTGGCGGCCGGTCATCACTCATCGATTATGTCTATATTCTCTTTTCTCTGTTACGCTTACGCTTCTTTGTAGCATCGATACTTTGGTGCATTTTAAGTTAATGATTTTGTCTTCGGTTGTTTGTTTTCGGTCAGCCAACTTTTGTTTTCTTGTTGACAAAAAAAAAGAATATTCATACTAGAAAACAATTATACGGGTTTTTTTTAAGCACACAAAAATCCAAAAAGCTGGCTTGGAGATGCTTGGATCTAGAGATCGACAATCATGAAAAATGCTTGAAGGATGCTTTATATCCTAAGCCAAATTTTAGGGGAGGGAAATTTCGAAAATTCGTAAAATCCCAGCCAGAAACAGCCAAATCGAAAAAAAAAAATATAGGGCTCAGATAATGCTTCACATTTGCTTAAATGATTGCCATATCCGAGGTTAGATATGCTTATAAGTGCAAATGCTTATAAAAAAAAAACATGTGTTTAAAACCTTATAGGTACGATCGAATCACCATCGATTAATTTCATTCACCGAGTGCCATACCTCACAAGACGAAGTCTATCAAATTCAAGACAGTCCATTGAAATTGAAATCTACCACTAATTGGAGACATAAAGGTACAAAACAAGTTTTTTTTTTGAACAAAAAGGTCCGGTACATTATTGGTTCGGCTGTTCCTTTTTTTATAATCTTCCAGCTTATATGTTCTTGAATTTGATTTGAAAGGATCAATAAAGGTTTGTTATACAGAGATATTCGATTCTGTACAAATCGGGTGGAGGCTCAATATGCTTAGCAAAATCTCATTTTCAGCCTTAATTTGTGCTTATTTATATGCTTTGACTTCGATTAGTTGATTTTCTTTGGGTTTATGAAAATTTAAGTCGGAACATCGATTCTGCTCAAAGAATGAATTTTTTTGTAATTTGGCGCCGCAGGTGAAAATCTTTGGTATAAGAAAGCTCAAACAGCTTTTAAAAGTAACCCTAAGAAAAGCTGCATGATTTATTTATTTTGCATTTCAGGTATGCTTAGCATTATGCTTATTTTTTTACTGAAATTGAGCCTAAGCATGATTATAAATTGACGTCAAATACAATTGAGTAAGGTCACATCTGATAGCGACAGTCAAATTCAACAAAATCTGAGTTTTTTCTGAAAAATCATGAAAAAAAATCGCTACTAGACCCACTCAAATTCATCAAAAACATCAACCAATTCAACTTAAACATCACCATAACCAACCATCATGACGTCCACGAGGAATAGAAATACTCCAAATCCGCTTTGCAGTCCTTCATCCTGTGCTGACGACCAAAACGAAGAAAGTTTAACCTGCTCGAAGTGTAATCGACTAGTGCACTACATTTGTACAAGGCTACCAGCCTACATGATTGCAGTCTGTAAAGACGGGAGAAGAACTGCGAACGCATGCAAATACGTGTGTCAAAATTGTGTGAAAGTAAGTAAAGATCTTTTGGTCCTCTCCCCTCAACCTGGACCTCAACCATCCCTGCGAACGGCCGCCGAGCTTGCAAAATTAAATGAGACGATTAAGCAAAGAAAACGACAAAAAGACAATTAAGAAATTGAAGTCTAATGAACAACACCTTCTCGAGATTATTGAATCTCAAAAAAAAAAAGAGCTCACTAATCTAGAGAGAAGAAATTGTCTAATGACCCGGCGTTTCATACTGTCGAATATGTAGAGAGTAAACTGGAAAAGAAACTAGAAACCTTCCGAACGGAAATCTTAACATCATTGAAAGAGGGAATGTAAAAAATCGTATGCTGCAGCCACTTCTGCCAATGTCCAAGTGCCTAATGACAATATCAAGACCGCCGTTAAAGAGGTCCACGAGGAGGAGGCAGCAGAAGAAAGGGATAAGATCAGAAGATCAAAGAACATCATCATCCATGGTGTTGAGGATCCAACGACAGAGGATGCTACCAAAAAAGATGAAGCATGGGTGAAAACACTCATCGAAAAGCTCCACGTCAAAATTAACATCAAGTATATCTCAAGAATTGGCAAATCAGTAGACGGGAAAAAAGCGTCCCCTCATTGTTACTCTGAACAGTGAGGAAGAGAAAATGAATGTTTTTGGAAATCTCCCAGCGCTAAAAGGAATTGATGCCTATAAGGGGATGAGCATTTGCGAAGATCTCACTCCAGCTCAAAGAAAAAAGTACAAAGAGGCGGCAAAGCGGAGGCGGCAGAAGATGCTAAGGCACGAAATCGAAACCGAAAAAAGATGGAGTCTGGAGAGTGCGGGGTTTTGCAAAAAAACGGATTCGGTGTAAAGAAGATAAACGCCAAAGATCGGCAATAAACCAAACACGAAAAAAAAAGACGTAACAAAGAAGAAAGACGAACAAACTAACAAAACGAAAAAAAAACCTTAAAAACTTACTATAACTAATGCAGACCAACTAACTAAAATAAAGAGAAAAGAACTAAATGAAGTGATTTCAAAAGAACAACCCGATATCATTGCAATTTGTGAAGTAAAACCGAAACATTCGAAAAAAGAACGTCTCATACAAGACTACCACATTGAAGGCTACTCCGAACCCTACGAAACCAAATGCCTTAAATAATGTTGGACGTGGAATCATCGTTTTTGACACATAAATCGATCAAAAATGTAGTCGAAGTGACACCCCAATAGTGAATTTCAGGAGGTTGTGCTTACTGGAAATCAAACTCAAAGGAGCGGATTCTTTGCTTTTTGGATGTATGTATCGAAGTCCAACCAACACGCTAACAGCAAAAAAAAAAACAATACAGCACTTAATCTTCTTCTGAAGGAAATAACAATGAATAAAGAAATACAGTCATAAGTGTATCGTCGGTGACTTCAACTATAAAGATATCAATTGGGAAAGGGGAAAACTGGTCAACTCCTCACGATGACACGAAGGAAGACGAACAATTTCTCGAAGCTTTAAGAGACTCCTTTTTTACCAACACGTCGATGAACCAACACAGAGCTAGAGGTACCGATACGCCATCAATTATTGACCTGATTCTGACAAATGAAGAAAGCCAGGTTAGCAACATAACCTATCTTTCACCACTTCATAAAAGTGATCACAGTGTGTTTCTATCATTTACGTTCGAACCTTGAAACAGAATGCATTATTGAAAACTATAACTACAATAAGGCAGATTTTGAAGCAATGAAAGGACCATCTTGAGAACTCTGACTGGGTTACAGGTTTCCATCAAAAGCAGAAAATGCAAACGTAAATGATTGCTGGAAGATGTTGCGAGATAAAATTATTCGAGCTTAGGAATCGGTACGTTCCTCGTACGAAGGGGAAACATGCCTACGGAAAAAAGGGAAGTTTTGCAATCGATCAAGATATTCAACAAAGCTTAAAAGAAAAACGTCGCCTTCATCGCAAATGGATAAGATCAATAGGTACAACTTCGGAACAGAGAAATAGAGCTATTTACGCTACTGCGAGAAACAAGGTTACAGGAAAGATCAGGACGAGAAAGAAGAACACTAGAAGAACGAATTTGTGGTCAAGCAAAAAGAAGCCCTAAGAAGTTTTGGAAGCATATCCGGAACTCAATGAAGACCAAAACGGGAATTTCCCTCTTCTCCTTGATCCAAATGATAAATCATCACTTCGTTTTACTGATGAGGATAAAGCTGACATCCTACAGGATCAGTTTTGCAGTGTTTTTACGAATGAACCTGCTGGATCACTACCTGAGTTTCCATCACGAACAGACACAGATGTAGCATTCGATCTAACAATCGACATGATCAAAAAGGAACTGAAAGATTTGAATCCTAATAAATCGCTAGGACCTGATGAGATTCACCCAGTCATGCTGAAAAAGCTGGCCTTTTACATAGCCGGTCCTTTACATACTATCATGGCCAAGTCCTTCGTAGAAAGTAAACTACCTGATGATTGGAAGACTGCACATGTGTCCCCGATCTACAAGAAAGGAAAAAAGAACCTTGCAGAAAATTACAGGCCCGTTAGTTTAACATCAGTTGCGTGTAGAGTAATGGAAAGAATCCTAAAGAAACAAATAATGGAACACCCTCACGAATGAATGAGAAATTGCTATCAACCAAACACATGGGTTCATGGGTAAAACGATCGACAGTGACACTACTACTTCACTACTTAGACAAATGTGCAGACTCGATATCCAATGATAAGGTTGTTTGACGTAATCTATTTCGACTTCGCAAAGGCATTTGACACCGTTCCACATCGCAGATTACTAAGAAAACTCGAAGCGTATGGTATCAGAGGAAGGGTACTTGGTTGGATGAAAGCATTTTTGTCCGATCGTTACCAATATGTGAAGGTCAATGGAAAGTTATCTAAGAAATGCCAGGTGCAAAGTGGTGTACCACAAGGAAGTGTCTTAGGTCCACTCCTTTTCGTTATTTACATCAATGATCTAGCTGAAGTTACCAACTCAGAAATGTTTCTCTTTGCCGATGACACAAAAGCTTGTTGAAGAAATAAATAACGCTGAAGATGCAATTAGACTTCAGCACGATATCGAGGCAATGGAAAAGTGGTCTGGTGACTGGTTGTTGAAATTCCATCCTGACAAGTGCCACGTGCTGACACTAGGGAAATTCTGGAACATTCAACATGCACATCCTTACGAGATCGCTGGCTCTGTCCTAGAACATGTTGATCAAGAGAAGGATCTTGGAGTGATTATTGATAGTGAATTGAATTTCGAAGAACACATCTACACCAAGATCAAGAAGGCTAACTCGATCGTTGGATTGATTAATAGAAGCTTCGACTTCCTTTCTCCCGAGATGCTCCGCACACTTTTCATTGCATTTGTGAGACCTCACCTTGAGTACGCGCAAGCTGTTTGGTCTCCACGACTGATCAAACACTCTGATGCAATTGAAAGTGTCCAACGTAGGGCCACAAGACTTGTCGGTGGTTATAGAAACCATTCATATGAAGAACGTTTACAAGTCATGAACCTACCCAGCCTCAAGATCCGGCGTAAAATCGGGGACATGGTGGAAGTATATAAACATCTTAATGTCTATGATAAATCTTCCCTATGTCAGAAACTCGTTCTTCGAAATCGACCTCAACGTAAGCACAATCTCGAATTAAAGAGGAATTTCGCTGAAGACGGCATTAGAGGATACCAAACGAATTCACTTTACTATAGAAGCATTGATACTTGGAACAGTTTGGCAACCAATGTTGTAAATGCACCGTCCGTAGGGAAATTCAAACTAGAATTGACAAACGAATGGAAAGATAAGATCTATAAATTGTAAAGATGTAAGATTGTTTCATAGAGGTCAATAGACCTGAGAAATACACTTCTATAAATTAAAAAAAAAAAAATTATAAACGTTATGCTTTTATTACAAAATGAGTGTATTCTGAGTTCTGCTGAGGTGGTCAAAATGAATGTCGTAAATGTGATAAAATTAGCTACATATAAAGAGTTGGTCGGGGTTTTCCATATTTGGCATATGGATTACTTCTATCGCAAACCCTCAAAATATTTTTGCCTAACTATTTTCCAAGGTAGTTCCCTGCCGTAAAAACGCTTACCGCGCCTATTGGTTTACCATTGGAAGCAACACAACATCAATTAACATCATCGACAAACAAACTTATAAAAGCAACTAGACTTTTAAGAAATATACAAAAAACAACACCATATACATAGACGGCCTAAGATCCTTTTCATCGTCCAATATATTTTCCAAAGTCGATGATCAAGTTACAAGTTTTAACTTTTAGTAAGAACTGTGTAAGAACCCAATTTTAGAAATTTCTGAGGATTTATAATATGTATTTGTTCTTTGTAGAGATCAAATTATGGCATATCATTGCTGAGGTGGTCAGAATCAACGTTATACCATCACCAAGGAATCCTTTTGAGGTTGACCACACTTATTTCGATGAGCTGTCACCAGAAGATTACATCCTGGCCACTGGTGCAATGATCTTTTTGCTACAAAGAATATTACTTCATGGAGATCATTCTTATCAAACTAAAGGTATATTCACCATCCCAAAATATCTTTTCAACGTCCATCCAACGTTTATAACGCCTACATAACGTTACTTTTATACTTTAATAGGATACATTTATGCGGGAATTAAATTTCACCGATGGCACTATTGGGAGACAACGTTTTCATGATCTTGCGCCTTTTACAACCAAAGCATGTTGATTAGTTGATAAACATTTAAAAAGTAATACTTGACATTTTTTTCAGTTTTGCTTAAAAGTATTTCGCGGATAAGACCTTTTCAAATTTTCATTTGGACTTTATTTCACGGATGACACCCAAATCCGAAAAATCCGCGAAATTTAATCCCCGCATATCTCCGTGAAAATTTATCTTATTAAAGTAGCCTTTTCCAAGTGCTTATTCTTCTCTAATTTTCTTGTTTCTTTTCCAAGATTGGCCTTCTTTAAAAGGGATTCTTTGAATTCCAGGCATTAGGCATAATAACCGCTTGAAGTTCAAAAACATACCGACGGTCCCCTACTATAAGAGTTATTAAAAAGCAGTTTTTTCTTTCTGTTGTTTTTCTCAGTGTCACAGGATTTGAACGAACTCATGTTAAAACACATGAAAATGGTGCAAATGCTTGCTCCTGAGATGCCACGATTCGAACGTTTTCATCAACAACAACAAACACCTATCCATCAACAAAATCCTACTCAACAACAAACTCAGCAACAAGTTAAACTAAATCAACAACAAGTTCAACAAAAAAGAGTGTTTGTGCCACCGCTCCAATATTCGTACGAGGCTGCTGCTCAAATGAACTGAACAACTCAGCAAATTTCTTCAAAGATCCTTTGTGGCAGAAAAGTATACGACATCCTGACGTTGAATACATAATTCATAATAATGACAATTTTTCTGGAGCTCCTATTTCCTATGTGAATAATATAAATGACATCTTTGCTGGGATAAGAAATTCTAAATTTCCTAGAATTTTCAAAAAGAAACCTATTTATTTAGAAGTTACTTTTTTTATATATATATCGAATTTTGAATACCCCTTTAGACTTGTAAACCTTACTTCAGCTAGTTTTAAGATTTTGAACTTCATGTCAAATATTCAATGACATAGGAAATGACACCTTTTCGAAACCAATACGAAGACTCCAAAATCTGACCGGTTTTCCCGATGAAAGATTAAAACATCTTGATCTATCTAAGTTACTGGAGAAAATATTATATACAAAATAACGAAGCGTCTGAACCGGGTCTGAACTAGCCACGATATTTGATGTGTATATAAGAAGTATTTCATTGCATTTTTATTTGTATCATAAAATTTTATTACAGTCTTTTTTTATTTATTGTATTATCATATAAAATATGTAGCATCTAGGATTTCGAAATATTTAAATATAAGCCCTGCGATAAAAAATATGTTTTAATTTCGTACTTTTTCATTGGTAAATTATCTCACACACATGTAATTGATTACATTCATTTTTTTTATAAGTTATAAGTTTATAAGCATACTGAAGCTCAAATTTCCAGAAAAATTAAGCATATGCTAAGCATACCTTGAGGCTCAGCCAAATAAATTTTTAGAATCATAATTTCCAAAACTTCAGAAAATAACAGAAGAATAGAATGTCTTCATTTCTCTCAAGATTAAAGAGATGGGAAAATGCGCGAAAAATTTTACCCCCCCCCCTCCCCTTCATATTTTATTACCAAGCATAGGGTTAAGCATAAGTCGAGGCGTATACTTATAAAAAAAATGAGTGTAATTGTCTCTATTCATTCAATCATTCCTTCGTCTTCTTACTAGCTGGTCCATACATCGTTTTATTCATCCATACATTCATCAACTGACTCATTCATTCTTTCATTCATTCATTTATCTGTACTGCTAATGATAGTCGTAAAAACTTCATTCAATGATTTTCGGAACGATCCATGAAGTCTTGCGTAAATAAAAACATTTGCAACGCAATTGAAACTTTGTAACAACTTGAGGGCTGAGTTAATGTCCACAGCTTTTTCTCCCGAAATCGAATGATCTTTATTCAAAAGTCTAGCTAAATAAACAATATGGTATATATCTTTAGGTAGAACCAATACTGCAAAAACGATTGCTAGAGCTAGAATCATAATACACATTTTGGTAGGGTTGATCCGTGTATGGTTAATGCCTGATTGTTTAAGGATTTTTTCACGCTCATCGTCCCCTTTGAGAGCTTGATAGATGAATAGGTTGCATACGGTAAAAACTGAGATAAACAAAACATCACGAATAACAAGTGTTATAAGACGACCTTTCATATATTCTTGGGTACTTCTTGGCATACATTTATCAACTTCATGGCAACTTTGGAGAACACACGAAAAAAGTGTTGTTTCGTCATATGTAGAAAGTGTATGTTCAAAACTTTGTAAGGTTTTGTTTTTGTTACAAGATTCGGGGAATGTTTTGAACTCGATGCCCTTCTTTTGAGTGTAGCTTGCTGCTAAATTTGATTTCACACATTTATAGGTTGCTACACCTCGGTGGGTAATATGTAGATCTTTGATGTAAGGTATCTCATTGGCAATTGAGATAATGAAAACAAAAGCCACCATGTAGTGAACATGTTTTTTGTCAAACATCCCATCGAAAGGATTCGAAAGTACGCGACAACGTTCGATTGTGATTAGAATAATAAGCCCAAGTGACATTGATACCGAAACGGTTGTGATCGAAGGTAATAGAACACACATGAATGGACCAAAATCCCAGTGTGAAAATGATGTTATATGCAAGTATATGTATAGAAGCGAGTTGAATACAGATGCAATTAAGTCTGTCACTGCTAAGTAGATGATGATCAGTTCCATAGGAGTTGTTATTCGTCTTTGTCGATGCTTGAAGATGTAAATAACAAGCGAATTGCCGATAACGCCAGTGACAAAGATTAAGGTGAAAGCAATAACGAATACGTAGTCTTTAAGAGTGAATTTTTCATGTGAATTCATCGTGAATAGTTCTTTTCTACGAATCCTCCTTTCGATCGTCGTTTTAAGGTGTTAGATCCCCTGACTTATAAAATCTATAATCTCAGTAGATTCTAGCAGCATTAAACAAGTTAGTAGCCAAATACCGTTTATAAATACTCTGATTCAATCAATAAAACCAAGAATTGGTGCAAGTGGCTCTCTCTCCAAGATTGGACCAATGGGCGATTTTTCTGATTTTTACTTTACCCTTGATTTCTCTTGCTTTCGATTCACCTTACAGCAACCATCAGTGTGTTGATTACAGTTTTATCTCTTGATGACTATAGAAAAGAATTCAAAACGTATTACAATCGTTAAAATCAACCTTAGAAAAATTCATCAAATCCTACCAATAGAAATGCTCATATATCTAGGTGACATAATAAACGTTTTTATTAGAACCCAGTTTTTCCGCGGGGTAATTTAAATCATTGTTGGGTGAACAATCTCCAATGTGCCACTGAGACAGGGGTGACAAAATGAAGTGAAAACAAAATCAACAGAAGCAGCTAAAAAGCTAAGGGACTGGATATAAGCTTGCTAAATCAACACAGTGGCTGCAAATAAAACAATAATTCAATGGCAGCGTCGTTGCTAGACTTTTACTTTACCTACAAACAAACTAACTCAAAGAAAGAGAAAAAATAAATCTAACCTACATATATAGTTAGATGATCAGATGAGATCCAAAAGATTTAAGACATCAAACAATCAATCTAAATTACCTTACTCTATACTAAGCGAACTTATTAGATAAAGAAATAATGATAGCCTTTCGTAAACGATCAATAGCGTAAACAGGAGTTCACTCATGACGAGCCAACCCAAAATGTCTTGTTTATTTACTAAGATCGTGCACCGATTAGTGACTTTTATGGACTTACAACTTATCTGAGAATACGTCATAAACATTTTTTGTAAGAACATCCAAAATCTTTGAAGGCTTAGGATGTTCATAACTTAGTTTCTCTATTTTGTTGGCATTGTTGTCAATTTTCTTATGAAATTGGTCATTCTAGAGTCTGCAAAGCCTTATAATTGTTCTTAGGAAAGGTCTTTACTATAAATTAATACCCGCTGAAGCTTGATTAGTTTTAAATCCTTGTAGATCACGTACTTAAAATAGTATATAGAGTCGTTCAAATAAACCGAATAAGTAATTTGTATATCCATAAAAAGTCGCTAATTGGTGCACGGTCTTAGTAAATAAACAAGAAACTTTGGGTTGGCTTGTCATGAGTGAACTATCTCTTAAGCATGGGTAAACCAATGAAACTTGTAAGGATTCGCCATTTGTCAATTTATAACAAATAAGCGCACTGTATACTACAAACCAGGCGTAACTTAATCTGTAATCATATACAACCATTAACGAGGTAGCAAAATTCTTATGACCACCTAGCCAATTATCCACCACCGCAGATTCGACCACAGGAAAAATTATAAAACTAAAAATGATACAATACGTCTTGAATTTAAAGCAATACACAGGTTGCAAAAGTAAAGTCTGAAGACAAATCATGCTTTTACTCGAAATTTTTATGTGCTTGTTGCATGACATTTATTTCTGATTGGTTCGAATTGATTGTTGTAAAGCAAGAAACATGGGGAAAAAATCACGTGAACTTTTTCGAGTAATCACATGTTTTGACTGTATTGATATAATTTTGCAGCCCGTGTATTTTAAACTTTATGCTTCTACCTTGTTTGAGCTATTAGATGACCTCCCTTTTTGTAATTTTGGCTCTCAAACAACAAACAAACGATGACAAAGAAAATTAAAATCTAAACTAAAATGAGATGAGCGTGTGTATGGTAATTGCTGTGTTGACAAAACAAAAATTAGTAGAAGAATGTAAATTGATAATTTAGAGATTGCTTAATACACGCTTTTTTATAAGAACATCCAAAATTTTTCTTAGGCTCGGCTGTTCTTATTTTTTTTTTTGGCACTTTGAACCTCGAATTGTTCTTATTCTGCTATTATTTATAGGATTATATAAAAAAGTGTAGTTATCCTACAACCCGCAATGTTTGAGATAGCATCATACTTAGGAAAGTATTTTTTTATAAGAATAATCTTATAAGAACATTGATGATAAAAAATGACTGTAATGACTAAATATCAAACAAATTAAAGGTCAAATTAGTAAAAGTAAGATAAGGAACCTAAAATACCTCAGTTTTATTCTATAAATAAGGACAGGATTTTTTAGGCTCAAAGTATTATTAGAACAGCCGAGCCAGGACAAAAATTTATTGGTTCTTATAAAAAAGGGTGAGGGGAGGGACATGTCTAAAAAGTTTTATAATCCTGTCTTTAATGATTTCAGTTGATCAATCAATCGATATTGACTACTTTAATCGTATAAATTTTAGCGAAACTAATTTTAGCGTATATTAGCGAGTCAGGAAAATCTTGATTTTTTTTTTGGGATTTATTTTAGCGAATCACGATTTCAAAAAATTTCGCGTGGATAAATTTTAGCGAATACTACATTCTTGATTGAATTCGTTTTCTAGCATTTCTTTGCACGGAAACCTTCCTATTGATAAAAATGTATCAAGGAAATATAACCAGAAATTTCGCGCGGATAAATTTTAGCGAATACTACATTCTTGATTGAATTCGTTTTCTAGCATTTCTTTGCACGGAAACCTTCCTATTGATAAAAATGTATCAAGGAAATATAACCAGAAATTTCGCGCGGATAAATTTTAGCGATCTGACGATTCGGCGTGTTTTAGCGAGATTTATTTTAAAATTTCTACGATTAAAGTATCTACTATATTACACCCCTTTCTTATAAACCCGGTGGATTTTTTTCCAACAGTGGGGGTAAAAATGACGGACCAAAACTCTATGGGGAACGATATTCCTATGTTTTTTTTTATGACTGCGAATTCGAATTCCATTGTTTTCTAGCCTGAAAATCCAGTAGGGATGGACTTATTTTCAGTAGGGACAAAAATTAGCGTATAGTTTTTCATTTATAGTTTCTCTCGTCAATGTGAATTTTACTGAGGTCTACAAATGTTAAAAGAAACAATCCTTTTTCATTAGAAAGAAGAAAGATAAACTTAAATTTTGATGGGTCATTTCTTAAATTTGGTTCATTAGATCAAAAGTTATACTCAATTGAATAAAAAAGTTACTTTCTGAAATTGCTCAAAAACGTCAAAAATCGACGTATCAAATTAAACAGAAGTATAATTACATGATACATCAGTATTTTCGTTTTAATCATTAAGAATTATAATCAGCTCCTCATTTAGACGACCTTTTGTTATACAAAGGAGGGTTGAATTTGAAAAAAGGAAGAAAATTCTTCGGAAAAAAAACAAAAATTGTGGTAAAATTCATAAAAATACATCAAATATAGGTTTCAAGGTAAATTTAGCCTTACATAGACTTTATCCAGTCTAAAACCAAAAATCTAAGGAAAATTACGGTTAAAGAAATTATAGTGATTTTGATGAAGATTTCAAACCCTTTCGACCATCCAGTTTTAAAATTTATGTGTTAAATTACTGGGTTACTAAAATTAGTTTTATAAGAGAGAGAAACTTTTTTTGTGGCGCAACCGGTAGTAAATTTTAGTGTTCTAAATTAACTTTTAAACGGTATATAATATGTTAGAATTAAGTAATTGTTAAAACATGACAAACAGAACAAAGATTAGTGCACACTTAAAGCGAATGGACTTTAGACTTTATGGTCCAGATAATGAGCTACGTTGTTGCCATATATAGCATCGTGAGTTTGCAATGAGGCTATCAGAAGAAGACACTTTAGTAGTAATCAAAATTACCCCAGGGATGAACTTTCAGTATAATTTTTAGTCGTGGTTGGCTTCCCAGGTTCATAATATTACGTTGTACTGGATCAACTGGGTAGAAAGATGGACAATAAAAATGTGAAATCTAAATAAGGATGCACAGTCGAAAAATATTAGAGACATCAACTTTCTGAATTCTTTTTCAAAATGATGGTTAAAATAATCTTCTTTCTTAAATCGCGAAACAATAACATTTCTTTTTCCTTGAAGTCTTAAAAGCCTCAAAGAAACCTAAAAAAAAAAGATTCTTCGTTTTAAAAGATTATGAAAATAACCATCGTAAGAGTCATCGAGTCACGAAATCCTCTAGTTTCATCCTTTTTAGGTTAAACCAACCGAGAATATTTCATAGCCTGGATATCCGAATTGGAAATTATGTTTCTACTACTCATGATATTCATGACGTAATGCTTTCTACGGAAAGACCCCGGTTTTTACCAGTAGTGGCAAATTTTATACAAGTTATACAAGTTTTGTCTAGTTTAAATTAAAAACCGGGCGGTATTTCCGTAGAAAACATTACGTCATGAATCTTATGGATTTACAGCTCGGTCTACTCAGTAGATGCTTGTAAACCCAGGGTCCAGCAATTTCCAGCTTTGCCCAATGTCTAAACAACGTACAAGAATAAGTGTATTAAGTTCTCTTGCCGCTCCCAAGAGATATCCATTGTAGTCTATTTTCATCATGCGTATTAATCTTGATTTTATCGGGTAAATCCATTTAGACGTGCCTTATCTATTAGATGAGGTTACCATGATAAGCTCAAAACATCGAGAATTTTTCGTTTTTACCTTTACACAAACACAGTTGGCGCTCTCTTATGCGACGTCCTACTATTTAATACGCTCCATTATTCGATAAAAGTGAAAGCCACAGTCAACAAAAAACTCTCATAAACGACGTTCTTTTATTCGGTACGCTCTATTATTCGATGAGATCCAAATTCCCCTTGAAAATCGAATTAGAAAGCGTCCACTGTAAAACACTTTTTCGACCGTAGTCGCGCGATCAAGTGCGTGCCACTTTATTATGTAATTGACCACCCTAAACTCGATCCAATCCTTTTTTACACTTTTTTCTATTGTCTTTAGACGCAAAAAAAAAGACCGGGATGGTTTTAGGGTAGTAAAACTGACAAAAAATACCCGCGCGTTTACGGTCGAAAAGGTGTATTGAAACTCACGTAGTAGTTTTGTTCGAAGATTTCTCCTCTTTTAAGTGATCTTTCAAAAGAGCACATGGTTCGGACATCTAGTAACTTCTAATTAGTTAAACTTGCCGCTTCAATATGACGCAACTTGTTGTCAGTTTTTTCACGATAACCAAAATTAAGAAGACGAGTACTTCAATCATTGAAATAATTGATGCGCCAATTACGACACTAATGAATCCACCAATCTCGCAGGCTAATTGATCCCATGAATAAAGCGCCTTTTCTTCCATTATTCGATAAGCCGCCACATGGTGGTATTTGATAGTTAGTTTATAAGTGGGCGTCGACGTATTATTTCGGGCGCGTTTGAACGTTGGGAAAAACATCAACTCAATCTCTGAGCATGGAAACGCACATTTCTCCGCGCGAACTTCATTTCCACGCATGTGCGAAAATATGCATGGGATCGTATTGTTTATGGTATTATTTTGATGATATTTCTCTATAATATCACGAGGGATCATCGGTCTGATATGATCTGTTGTATCACCACAATCTTTATACATCTCAATGAATTTATAAGACTCAATACAAGATCGACGCGTGTAGCGTCCAGGGAATAAATGAAATTTATCTTTATTGTTGGAACAATTTGACGGGAACGGGTATGGCAGCCTACGGATCTCTGTTTTATCTAAATTGATATCATAGATTTTATGTGGTTCAATTTCTATACGTTGTGTGCGATCTAGTTCGTTTATGCTAGCATCGTGTGGCGTCGCTGTGATGATTTCCGCACGGTCTTTATCAAACCAGTCTGGTATGTTGAATTCGAATTCAATATCAACGTGGTTGTTGATTCCGGATAAATTTCCGTTATAGTTCCATCTGATACAGGAATGGTTGAAGGAGCTTAAGGATTTGAAATAACCATTATTAGCGCAATGAATATGTTTATTCGTTTTGCATTTAGTAATATTGAAGAACCCATTAGACCAAAACGTACCGTTCCCTTCTGATATTGTGATATTGAGGTTGGTACGGTTGTAAGTATGATCACAAGTGGAATCTCGGTGATTATCAACGGTTGACATATAATCATCATATGGTATTCCACAGTACGATGTATGGTGATCAGTATACATAATTTTCTCACAGAATGTGATACTGGGGAAAAAGTTTTCATCAGTGACTTGTGATCTGATCTCTGTATAAATGCCAAAATTTAGAAATTTCACCACTAGCCCGTAAACAACAACAACTGAGAATATCAAACCACAGAATAATATGACAAGCCAGAATGCTGATTCCAAACGTTCTCCAATAAAGACTTTGGTCAAACCGTGGACTGTAAATGTATTAACATATTCATTAATCTTTTGTTTGATGATAGCTCTCCTGGTAATTTGACCTTCATGCCAACGGATACTTTCGGATGAAGATGAAGCGGGTTTTCGTTGGCGGGTGTTGGTGAAGCCGGATGATAGACCTAGATAAAGGAAAGGTGACAGTTATTTGGATTTTTTTTGGGGCCGAGGGTTGAGTTAATTGTTTGGGGGACAATTGTCCTGAGTGCAATTGTCCGGAGGCAATTACTCGGGGGTGGGGGCAATTGTCACGGAGGCAATTGTCCCAGAATCAAAGGAGAGTTGTATATAAAGAGAGAAGAATTTTTAACGTCTACTGTGATGCGGGATTAAATATAGTTGAAGAAGTGATGCAACCTTACGTTGAAAGGCCAAGTGATAAAAAGTGATAAAATCCAGCAGTGTCTTGAAAATTTAAAGAATCCTCATGAAAATCGTTAAAAAATCTAAATTCTTCCCTAAAGTTCCAGGGTTGCTTTCTAGGTTTCCTATCTAAAATTTACCATTGAGTTTAAAGCCTGAAGAGCTAGAGTTGAATCTACAACCTGTCTCAAGAAAGAAAGAGTGAAGGATCCTGGATTGAAAGTGAGCACAAGTTATTTTAACCTGGATGGATCTTCTAGACAGAGTTGCGACCAGCTTTGGTTAATCTGGACGTAAAGTCTAAAATCGAACTCCAATTTCACGAAAATTTTGCTTTTGTACGGAATCCATGATAGAAAATTCAACTACATTGATTTTCGTCTACAGCCGAAAAAGTTGCAACATTGTGTATAGAACTGTGTTTTATATCAGTTGGTTCAGACAGGAGAAAGGGGAAAGCATACCTTGTGATTTGGATCCATTTTGTGCGTATCTTGGAGGAACAGGTTTGACCGTTGGTTTTTTCTTATTCTTTTTACTTGTGGTGCAATCCTCAGCTGATACAATCAAATCCATGATTCGGAGAAAACAGGTGTAGGTGGTTATCAAAAGGATACCGTATTGAATTGCGTTGACTTTATGATATAGATAGCGTTAATTCTGTGTTGTAATTCTGAGAAAATAAGAAAGATTTATGTCAGAATTGTTAAAATATAAGAAATAAAAATTTCTGAATGCCGATTAGATTGTTCTTCTTCAGACAAAAAGCAGATAAGACTTTGAAGATAATTATTTTAATACCAGAAAACAATTTCGAAGGCGAGTTATGAAAATAGCATTTTATACAGTTGACGCTCTCTAATTCGACGTTCTTCTATTCGATACGATCCATTATTCGTTATTATTTCACCATCAACAAGAAACTCTCATAAACCACTCTCTAATATTCGATATGCTCCCTTATTCGATGAGAATCCGATTCCCATTGAAGGTCGAATTATAGAGCGTCAACTGTATTTATATACAGTTATATACAGTTGCTACTTTCCTAATACAAAATATATACTGTCTTGGTTGCACTGTGGAAAATGGGGAAAACTCCATCAGCGTTCCGCGGGGTAAAAATTGTACTTCGAAATAGTCTCACCTTCCTTTATAATCTCTTGGTTTTATGAAAAAGTTGATGGTAGGATTAGATGAAGATAAACGAGGATTATAAAAACTAATTCGAATTCAAATGTTATGATAGTACTTCTTCATTTCAAAATAATTTGATAAGCAAAAAATACTCTGTATCTTAACCTAAGAGTTTTTCATAGATTCATACTTGAAGTGTTAATTCTTTATTACTTATATCAACTATATTTTAAACAGTCCTAGTAGTTTGATGGTTCTGAATATTTTCGAACTACTTATTGGACTTTTCCAGAAAAAACAATTCATACCATTTCCGTTCCGAGGGGGTAAATTTTGAAATATAGTGGAATTCCATATGGGTATACCAAAATCCAGGAAATATACCGGAATTCCGAAGGTGTATTATTTTAAATCGTGTAGAATTAAGAATTATAGAGGTGTTTAAACCTATGAGTGCCTGGAATTCTAGAGGGTTAAAGTATTAATTTTCTGTCACAAAAAGTTGGACCTCCTTATGGGAAAGCCCATTAATTCTATCTAATTCAGGTTGAAATCTTCAATCTTATATTTTTCTTACCTTTCTCCCTACCGTAACCTTATAATTTTTAAAAACTCTCAAAAAATAATCACACACACGCCATCAAAGCTCTAAACCCCAAGTATACATTTAACAACATAAATTTTGCTCAAACTTATCTTAGTCCTGCTTAGATACACTTTCAGTTATTTTGATAAATTTTGAAATATTGATATCAGAATATATCCTTTTTGACATAATATCCCTTTGAAGTCTGAAAATAGTCTGAATTGTCATTGGAATTAAATTTACTTTTAATGAATAATTTAATAAATCTTAACTGTTTGAACTATATGTATGATATTCATATATCCTCACCAGTCCTCTAAACAACAATGCTTAGCAGGAACTGTCTTAGGAATTCATTTCTCTTTAAAGCACCTGGTGAAAAAAGGACCAGATCCCATTCTGTATATCAAAAAACACTTGCTGGTCAAAAAACCTCTCGCAAAAGCTGTAACTAAACTGACCATTCAGCAAAAACTACTAATTCAAGCCTTTTGGCATTATTTTATAAAAGTAACTTTCAACCGATAGAGCTTATTGCTTATCGAGTATGCCTACCAATTACTGAAGGCAATCGAAGATATCAAAAATTGATGATTAGCCAAACTATACCAACTGTGACTATCAAATTTATATTAACAACCCTGTCTCACAGGCCCGGTGGAAGTTTTTTCCTCAGTGGGGATAAAAATTCCTATTAAAATCCCAATGGGGATAGAAATTCTATTTTTCCAAGGTTAAAAATTCCAAAGGGGATGGTTATTGAAGTACAATTTTTAAACATTGAACATCGAATGGGGATCAAGTTAAAGTCAATTTCCCAGTGGTGCTGAAATTCCAGAGTATTTTCCCACTGGGGACGAAATGTTCACCGAAGTTTCCAGAGGAGCTGGGGTCCCAGCGGGTCTGTGACACAGGGGTGTATATTAGAATTAACGTTTGACTTTAAAGTCAGAGATTATAAGAAATTTCACTCGTCTCACCTTATTCATTGTTTGCAATATGATAGCTTGACACAAGTATGTTTCAGTCAATTCTGAAAATGAATTAAGAAAAAAAAAAAATGATAAAAATATTTTTTTAATAATTTTCCATGTTATAGTGGTGATAAAGAAATTCTTCAGATCGGGTTATATCCAATCAAAAGCAGGAAAGAAGGGTGACAAAAAATATTTTTTTCATTTTATTCAAAATGACGATTTTTTATTGCGTACCAACAAACTAGTTGCGGTTTTTCCTTGTGTTACTCTGAAATAAAAAAAAGAAAAGAAAATGAAAAAGAAAAGAAGAATAAAGAGGAATATACAGATGGGGGAGTGGGCACGACTGAACATTTTCATTATCTTTTAGGGTGATTCTTTTTATCCCTTCTGGTGACCAAAATTCTCTTCTTAAATCTGTTTCCTAAAAAAGTGCGAATATTTTCTTTTGGGGGACACACGAAAAACCCCGTATTGTTAATTCAGTTATATATACAGTAAAAAAGTTCTAAACTTTCGACCTTTGTACTTTTAGTTTGAAACGTTATAGCTGTTGTATGAAATGGTCAGTGGGTTCCGACTGACAATCCCTGCATAATAACACGCATGCGTAATTTATCGTTCTTTAAAACCTCTAAATACCTCTAATCTTTGTAATAAACAGAAATAAATCAAAAGTTTGAGGTGGACGGAGTAGACGGCAAAATTTGTCGTTCTTTATTAAATTTGTCGTTCTTTTTGTCTATTTTTAGCAATGCAGGAATCGTAACGTTGAACCCCTCTTACCATAACTTACTGTGTCTTAAAAAAAACTTAAAACTTCGGACAAGCCTGAAAAATTTTATAACATAAGACCCTAATTAATTGTCAAATATTTCTTTTAAAACTTAATTCTAGGATATTTGGAAATTACAGTTAACCTTACCCTTTCAAATAAATAAAAAAGGTCACATTCCCATTTCGTACAAGAATTTCATCAAGGACTAATAATTTATCATATATTAAAGGTCAAAAAAGGGAAATAAAACTGACGATATAAGGGTCAATAATTCTAAAATAATCATGACGATGAACGAATGAATTGTCTTTACAGAAAAAAAATATGAAGTAAAAAATTTAAAATCATTTTAGAAAAGAAAACTATGATTGGGAAATAATGAAAGAAAACAAAAAAAACAACTAATTTACAATAAAATTCAACCTCCAACCCAACCTTCTTTATGAGGAGAGTTGGGAACGAGCTTGACATAAAATCATCTTTAAGAAGAAAACTTTACATCGATAAGTTTAATCTTAACCTAGGATCCAGGACAAAACACGTGTTTCTATAAGAAGATTTAAATTCATACAAAGACCTGAGGCTGAAATTAGGCCATAACCTTAGAACAAAATTAAGACCAAACAAAAGCTATCGTTGAAATTGCACAAAACGTCTTCAAGTATTGGATTCATTAAAATTAAGAATAACCTTTTAAGAAGCCTTAGGTAGGGAAAATAAACATATCCGATTTATCTTAATAACACTTTAAAGGTTTTACATAAGTGTACTCGTTTCATATCAGACACATATTTCATGTCAGGACAGTGTCTTCCTATTGTTATATTATGCTGATATAAGCAAAAAAAATGTTCTTTTCCTCTTTCTGACCAATCTTGCTCCACATCCATGTCAATCAAATGTGGAAAAGCTGGTGAATTAAAATTGATGAGTAAGCAAACGATATCGCTCTCATTTAAAAACAAAATCTTTAAGGTTGAAATAATGACTTGAACAGGCTGGGTTAAATCTTACTTTTTCTTATAACAAATAGCCTGCAGTTTGAATAAAAAAGTATCAAAGCTAAGACAAAGGAGAAAAATTCTAAGAATCTCGAGTTTAGTCTGCAAAGAAGGCCTGGAACCAAGGTTAAAATCACTTATCAACATTCTTAAACCTAAAACATTTTTTAAACCTTAATTAAAAACTATCTATAGCTTAACAACAATATAATATTACAATTTTAAAGTTTAGTTTTTTAAAAATTTCCTAAGTTTTTGTAAGAAAATTCCAAGAAAAAAAGTTCTAAGATTTTTAGTAATAAAGTTAATGTATTAGTTTGAACTAATTTATAATATACCTGGATGGACGGGTATCTACATTAAAATACTTAACCATAACTTGAATGGAAATTTATTAGTTAGTCTGACTGTTCCCACAAGAGAAAACATAATTTTTTGTGCTTTTCTCTTTAGAGAAGTCATATCATAGAAGAAAAACTTGCATTAAAGTAAAGTCATTATAAAAAACCCCCGTCTGGAAGGCTTTTGTCTTTCTATTATTAACCATTAGAGCTTGTGTACCTTAAATGGATTTGTTTTGTATAGTTTTTGATCATGTAACTGGAAAATAAACCAACCTTAAGAGTCAGAAACGGTAACGGGGTCAAAAAGTATACAAATCGCAACTTGGACAATAAAGCTAAAACAATACAGACAAGGTTTTTTTATAATGACTATGATTAAAGAAAACCACAATGTTCTTCAATGAATTTCGATTGCTCTTAGTAGGGAGAAAGACTTTTGCTCCTTACTGGCTCGATGATGAATTTGCAATATAATCATTTAAGATTTTGATAAAATCAAGAAAGAAAAATAATAAATAAACGTATTTCATTAAAAAAAATCAAGCAATATCCAACATATTCGTTTGAAAACAAGTCATCGAACTCTTCAAATATCAAAGAACAAATTTACTGTTACACAGTCGATTCTCGTCTTTTGTTTAATATTACCATCAGTTGCCTGTAAAATATAGACAAGCATAAATCCACAGGAGAGTAATTTTCACTTTCTTCTATCAAGCTACCTGACTAACGCCTCTGATGTACTTCCATTTATAATGGATGAATTCTTTTTCAACTTTTCCTCTCAAACTACTGTAACACCAGACATGATGAGTAAGTGATGGTTGTTGTAAATGTCATCTAAAGTGTGTTGATGGTTGTGAATGCATTATATCATCATACAACATCTTCTTTCGAAATGTTTTTACTGAAAACAAACAAACAAAGATGATAGTATAATTAGGCACTAAAAGTCGAGAAAGTGACCAATTTTTCACCGATGAAAGTCTAGAGGTTTTAAATGTTTGGTTAAGTTATGTAATCACCTTCATTATGAGAGCAAAAGTTCGAACCTGTAGAGGCGGTCACCTTGACGCCAATTCTTGATATTCATGACGTATTCTTTTAAACGGAAACACACGAAAAAAGACCGGGCGTTTGTCACCAGTTTCATTGTTTTAATTCAAAACTGGTGACAAACACCCGGTGTTTTTCAGGTGTTTCTGCATAAAAGATTACGTCATGAATATCAAGAATCGAACGTTTGGGTTCATAATGGTGGAAGTTACGTAACTTAACAACACATGACAAACCTCGAAGTTTTTAAAAACTCAACCGTGTCCAGTCTAGTTTAGACGACTTTCAACCCTGCTTATTCTAATAGCGAGAATAAGCAAAAAGTGAGCAGAGAGTTGGCAGTGAAAATATTTGTTTGTAAGGGATTGAAAGAAGTCATTGCATTAGCGAAGGCAAGAAGCATGAGTTTCAAGCCCGAAGGGCTAGAGGCGAAACTTTAACCCTTCTCAGGCCAGCTCAGGCAAGATAAATTGAAGTCACTTATTTCCCATCCATAACGCGCATAGAACGCGCCGCAATCATGACGACGGATTGTATATCTAGCGGTTCCTTTGTTTTGGAGGACTACATTTTTTGAAATCTAGCGATAGATTTTAGTTTCAATCCGGCGTTTGTGTAAAAACTTAGCGCGGGCGTTCTGGATGGGAAATAAGTGGTTTCACTTCCCATCCAGGAGTCTCGCCTCCCTCTAGCCCTTCGGGCTTGAAACTCAATGGCAGGAGGAACAGTATCCTGGTCTTCCTAAAGCGAATAGACGATATCGGATTTAGATAAATGCAATGCATTCTGGTTTCTAGGGACTCTCAAAGGAATTATAATAGATCAATTATAATAGATTATAATTCCTTTGAGAGTCCCTAGAAACCAGAATGCATTGCATTTATCTAAATCCGATATCGTCTATTAGATTCTAATATTAGAAGGCAGCGCATGCGTATTTTGTCAATTTAAATAACACGCAAAGCTAACAATTTGCCGACTCTGGGTTTACAAGCATCTAGGTAGACCAAGCTGTATATAGCAGAAATATCAAAATAAGAAAATGATTTACAACTACGAAACAAAGCTTCTGGGATCGAAAAATGCTTCTCTATCTATTAAAGGGACATTAACGTAGTAAAATGTAAACATTGAAATCACGTGTCCAAAACAAACTTGTAAAACAATTGAACAATCAAAATTAGCCATATTTGGTTTGATTTTTTATTTTGACATGTGACATTTGTTTTGATTTTGTATCCGCTGCATACAGTTTGTTTACAAATTTCGCAAGTACTGTTATGTCCCTTTAAGCTCAATTCCAAGCAAAAAAATGTGAATATTGCTGCTATTGTTTTCGAAAACCCGCGAAGCTTCTGATTGGTCAAGCGCTAAAATTCAATTGTAATGCCACGTGACCTAGTTAGGATTTCCTACCTAACCTCGACACACTTTTCAGCCAAAGCACGACATCTACCCCTACGGGCTTTATAAATCTATGGAGCTAACGCCTCGTATCAAAAAAAGGACTTACGGCTTTAGTTCTGCTGTCTCATCCATATTCTCACCGTCCTTGGTATCAGTCGGTTGATATTTTGCTGATTTGTTTGCACAGAATGTTTCCGTACAACAGTGCGTGAAACCGCATTGGTTGAAGAAACAACAGAAGAGATCCACCACCAACAGAATGATGAGAAGTATAGCGATGATGACACCTGCGATCGCACCTGTTGACATCCCTTTCTTTTTATTGGTAGGCGCGGGTGGCGGAGGCGTCACTTTCTCCTCTGTAATTAAATGATAATAAGAGATTGTATTTTAATCTCATTTATTCGAACTGGAACAGAGAATCTCAACCTAAACTCGTTTATGAATTTTATTCCCCCTCAATTTACCAAATGAAATAAATCCAAGCACTCTTCCAAAGGTAGGATGTCATTCGCCTCATATGTCTACCTTAAGAAATTTTCGTGGTTCACAGCTCAAAATTCAGAAGTTTCGCGGAATTCAAATTCGCGGTTGAGAGAATTTCTTGTTTACAATATGACAGATTTGTCAAAAAAAAAACCCGCGAAATTTCGGAAAGTGTGAGCCATTGTTGTTGCAGTGCACTACAGAAAGCTCATTGAAAGCTGTTGAATAATTTAAAACACTCCAACATCAAGACAAAACTAAACCAAAAATTAATGCACATGTATCTTTACTGATTATGCAGTGTGTAATTGTTGTTAAACTGGATTTTTAAATTATTCAACATGGCATCGTGCTTAAGAAAACGTCGTGATAAAAAAGTAAAAAGTTCAATCATGAATCTAAAAAAACAAGAACTCACCTAGTGTTGTGAAATTGAATGTAGTTTGGTGGCCAACCACTTTCTGATTAACAGCTGATATCTTGACTTGGTACGTCGATCCAACTTCAAGGTCGGTCAGTTGTAAAGAATTGTCTTTTTGGTCTTCGCTTTTACACGCACCAACCAATGTACCGTTATTGAGTTGGCAATACGATATACGGTATAAGATGTCGATCCCTTCAATGTTTTCAGGCTGTTCCCAACGGATTAGCACGGTAGTGGTTGTTAAATCACTGGCTTGAACATTTGTTACATTTCCTGGGGGAACTGATAAACAGGCAATAAAGTATATTCAGATATTCATACAGTATACCAGAGTATTCATGATATGCACCATTGCAATATCTTCTGATATTACATCACGGACCTAACAGCTGATTGGTTGTAAGTGACATAAAAACAGTCAGTACGTCACTTTCATCCAATCAGGTGCTAGGTCCGTGGAAGACATTGCAATGGTGCATATCATGAATACATTTAATGGAAGTTTTCTTAAATAGCGCCTGGTTATTTCGTTACACATTCCATTCTTTAGCTATAAAGTTATAATTCTAGAAACTTCGAGCCGTGAGCTCATGCGACGTTATTCAGTGTAAAGGGAGCCTCGTTATAAGGCTTCAACCTTATTAGTGGAATATTAAAAAGTTTTGTCGTGCTATTAGTATGGTCGGATTGGTTGTCCTCGAGGAATTAGTATGATATTTGTTAGTTATTGCCAATGGAATGAACATCACTTTGGGATTAAACTAACACGTGGTAATAAAAACAAACGAAAATGGTAAACGGAAAATACAAGAACAGAAAAATGATACGCGACAGGGCCAGTAATCTGGACTAAACGCTTTATTATATATAAGAACAATTTTATAAGAAAACGAGCCTGAAAATCGGCCAAAAACCCCAAGAACAAATTAAGAACAATCTGAGCCTCGGATTCCGCAGTTACTAAAAAAGTACTAATTTTGGCAGATTTGAAACCCATTTCGTCTAGCCGTCATAGTACTGCATATCACGAAAAGGTAAAGTTAATAAAAGCAAGTTCTTTCTGCTGACTGAAAGAATGGAACAATTTTGGTTGTAATTATTTCTTATTCAATCTATCTATGAAACATTTCACAATCAAGATTGCTGACCCTGCGCCGCCATCAATGGAAACATAAAATGTAAACAAAAAACTCACTGATGTCTGACGTAGACAATACTATAGACGTGTTAGCCCCGACACCGGCCAAATTGACCGAGGCAACGTTGAACAGATAAATTGTGTTCTGTTTCAAGTTTTGAACCTGGTGACTTGTTTCGTCAGTTTTGATGGTTCTGGGTGGTTCAGTGTCGTTTACATATATAAGGTAACTGTCGGCAGACATCACTTTGTCCCAAGACAAGACAATATATTTAAGACCAGCATCGCCATACCGTTCTAAGCCATCGGGTGGTTCAGCTCTCACTGAAGAGTATTAGAAATGTGTAATGGCGAGATTGTGAATTTTTAATGTATTTTTGTGTTTTTTTTTTTTTTTTTTTGTGTGGTCATTCATTAGAAGTGAGTGAATTAGTGGTGAATTACTGGTGAAGTATGCAGTATTATAAATTATTGATGCTGTCACATAGGCATGTGGCTTTGCTTGCTTTATGTATAAAAACAAGTAAGTTTTACAAATTTCTGCAAACTAAAATATAATTTGTGGTAGTAGAGAGAATTTGCGTAAGTCCACAAGTTCACCTCTCGATTGGCGGACAATATCTAATTTTTTCAAGTCAGTTTCATAGTCAAATCCTCATTAGAGACTTTAAAAATGTGATACTAGAAGCCACTAGCCGAGGGTTTTGTTGCATTCAATTTCATCATTAAAAGTAATTAAAAAGACATTTGGGAAGCTATCTTTTTCCATCTTAAAATTGCAAAAAGAGATAAAAAAAGCCTTTCTATGAATTTTGGCAAAGCACAAGGACTAGTGATAGACATAAAATTAGAAATCATGTCAATAGCAATAATACAAAACGTGCAAAGACAAACAGTGTGCAGGTTACAGGTCGTTAGAAATTGATGTCATTTAGTAGTAAGCTAGATAGATAGAAAGACAAGCACCATGCCATACTTTAATGGGATTAAATTTTGCAGGTCTGAGCTCATCCGCAAAATTTCAAGATTTCGCGAAGACTTAATTTCGCGTATGACACTATTATTAGAAGATGGATTTTCCGGCTTTTGTGCCGTTTACTGCCAAATCATGCATGTTGGTTGTTGAAATGCGCATTATTAATGCTTCGTTGATGCCAGTAAACACAGGCAGTTTATTTAACGTTTTTTGAGTTTTGTTTAAAAATATTTCGCAGTTGAGCCCTTTCCAAATTTCCATTGAGACTTAATTTCGCGGATGACACCCAAATCCGCGAAATTTTATCCCATTATAGTAATATCAAACAAACGAAATCAAACATCAAAACCTACAAACAGAACAAAACATAGAGTAAGATACTTACCAACTTCAATAAGCTTAACTGTCTTGTTAGTGCTTCCTATATCATTAGAAGCTATACAGTCAATGTCTTGAAAATCTTCTTTAGTTGCCGAAGACACTTCATAAAGAACAGTTCGCTTGTTAATCAAGGTTGTGTCTGTTTTGCTATCAGCGGGCACTAGATCCACTCCTCCTTGTTTGAGAGTGACAGTTGGCATGGGGTTACCATTGGCAACGCACTCGATGGAGAATTTTAAACCGATAGCTGATTGGACGTCATCAGTGATCTTTTCAATAGTTGGAGGAGCTAGAATAATGAGGTACAAAAATAGCAAGCTTCTACTAGAGCAGTTAAAAAGGTTTTACTTTCACAAGTAGTGATGTTTTCTGTTTTTCTGCTTTGTCACTTTTGCTATTTGCGGGAAAATAGAAAAGCAAACAAATTTCAAGATTCAATAAATACCGGGTGACCCACGAAAAAGTTCAGACTATCAAAACTCCAAGAACTTTGGGACATTTCTTCGGCCTCAAGACGTCGGGAAACGTCTGAACTTTTTCGTGGGTCACCCGGTAGAATTGAGACCAAGTCTTCCAGGCAAAAACCTGCGCCGTTGTAGTACCAATATAATAGAGAAAATCTTTTTCAGAATACCAAATCTAATTTTATCTCCTCTAGAAGAATGATGGCTAAACACCAATTCATGATATGCACCATTGCAATGTAGTGGAAGACAACAACAGCTGATTGGTTGAAAGTGACGTATTAACTGATCTTACGTCACTTACAACCAATCAGCTATTGGGTCCGTGATGTAATATCAGAAGACATTGCAATGGTGCATATCATGAAAAGAATTTCCAATAAAAGACGACTTACTGAGCATAGTGAGTTTCATACTTTTCTCGGCATCTCTGTCAGCGCCTGTATCCGTTTTAGCTCCGTTTCCGGCAACACACTTGTAATCGGTGATGTAACCCCCGTTTGCAGCCAGTGCTACTTTGACGTTGAAGGTTGTATTTCCAATGCCAGTCTATTAAAAGGAATGATAATTCGGAATATCCTATACCCGATACGTAAGTTTTTCAAATGTCTTTAAAACAGTTTAGAAACAAAATTTTGTCGAGCTTTTTAAAGTCATTGTATACATAGTTTCTACCCCCTACATTGAGGGGGGTCTTGGGTTTTGATGAACCAAAAGCAAGGGGGATGTCAAAAGTATGACATTCCGAAAGGGGGGTTGCCAGTTAAGGGGGGTCTTCTTACCTAAGGCGGGGGGATTCTTAGATAAGGGGGGATCTTCCTTGAATTATGCGAAATTTCAATTTTTTTATTTATACTGATTTTTAAGGGGGGGGGGGGGGGTGAAATTTTATAGAATTTCCTAAGAGGGGTTAGCACTTAAGGGGGGTGTTGCATGGCGAAAAATGATCGATCTATTTACCAATAGCAATGGTACAAAAAGGTTTGGTTCATCAAAGCGATAGTAGGGGAGGTCAATTTTTTCTATGGATTCCTCCACCTTATTCTAAAAAAGTTACATAATTTGCCGAATATGATGTTAGTTCGAGCCTATGCTTTATTTTTCTTTTTCGAAACCGTAGTGTGGTTCCGTGAAAAGTGAGCCTGGTTCATGTACTTAGGTTTTAGTAAGACCCGTCGAATAAGAATGAGCAGATCGAACACTTTTTATCAACACAAGATTCAGTGGTCAAAAGTTTTCATCACAGAAGGAAATTGACTTTAAACAACAAATCTGGCCCGATTCTCCATGTCTTGCAGAATTTTGAGGCGGAAAAGCCTTTTCTTGTACCTAAGAAGATTCTAACTCAGAAGCGTATTTTTGATCGGACCATACTGCTTTTTAACAGTCAAAATAAAGATGGCGGCAAAAATAAACAACGGGTTGCTACTGCTCTTTCGCTATTTTTCTTTGGTTTTTATGCTTTAATGAGTTGAATTGATTTGATTTTTGTGTGATTGTTACAAGAAATGGTTGATGATGAAGTTCTATTATTATTCTTTCCTGGATTTGATGCTTCGTTTGGTTTAGCATGAGAGGGCCTCCCCCAGCGGTTTGCGTGAATGCGTGAATAGGCATTTTCGGTTGCGTGAATGCGTGAAAATTGGAAAAAAATGCGTGAAAATGCATGAATTGAAAAAACTTGCGTGAACGTGAAAACTCACTTTTTGATTGCGTGAATGCGTGAATCTGGGCTATTTTGTGCGTGAATACGTGAATTTTCCCTTTTTTCCACGGATCATGTGCAGTTTTCCCGATTTTCCCCAAAAATTTTCCGATTTCCTGAAAAATCGGGTTATTGCGTGAAACTCGAGGAAAATTTGCATGAATGCGTGAATTTCGAAAAAAAATTGCGTGATTGCGTGAATCGAGGGTCCGCTGGGGGGGCCTCATGAGAGATGCAATTTTCGTCTTCAAAATCACCACAACAAAATTCTACTTAGGCACATTTCTACCTAAGACAAAAATCCGTCTGAGACGGACAAACTTTGAACACTGAAGATTATGACGTATACATACAGTTTTAGATACACCACCCTGGTAAATGTTGACTGTTGGTAAAGGCCGACCAGATGCTTCACAAGACAGTTCATAAACATCTCCTACAACTTGCTTTGTGTCCAAAAAGTCTGAAGTGATTTCAGGTGGAGCTGAAAAGAGAAAACTTTTTTGATTTTTTTGGCAGAAAGTTTGATGGTTGTGCTGGGTTGTGTATAAATTTTTACCCTTTCTAGAATAAAATAGAATCGATGTTTAGTTTTTTTTCTCAGAAAAAAGGATATTAGGGTGAGCCAATATTGTCCCTTAAACCTCATCCCACTAAATCAATACAGGCATGTTTTACAAATAAGTAGCACTAACATTATGTAAAAAAACCTGACCCAGCTGACACACAACGTTGTTACAACGTTCATCTTTAACGTTCAACGTTAAATGGACGTTGTGAATATTAGAAAAATGTTAAAACGACGTTGTTTGTCAGCTTGGGATCTAGACGTGAGTATTCTTGATGACGTGTTTATACCTGGAAAACCTCGAGCTCTTCAAGTGCCTTGTGTATTATATTCGGGGAGAGAATATTTTTAAATTCAATGGAACAGGATTACAGGAAAGTTTCTTCTCAAATAGTATTATATTCATGATGATATTCACCTGTAATGTCTTTTGATTTAGATTGCAGACCCAATAGCTGATTGGTTGTAAGTGACGTAAAATCAAACAATATGTCAAACCAATCAGCTGTAGGGTCAATGATAAAATATCAGAACACATTGCAATGGTGCCTATTAAAGCTACCAAAACAAGTAATACTTTAATGGACCTACCTATTTATAAAACGAATAATTAGAATTTAATGGAAGTAATGTATAATTTTGGGCATTGCCATTTTACATCATTGTGCGAAAAATCATGAAAATCTGTCGAGTATAAGTTGAAAAAATGAAGGAAACCGTTTTACGCCGGTTTTCGCCTGTTCCGGCGATTTCTAAGGAGTTCCGGATTCAAAGGATGATTTTTTTGGAAATCAAACAATGCTAAGTTTTGGGCATCATCATAAAGAACATTTTTCTGTAAAGAAACAATTAAATAAGTTGAAAAAATGTGACGGAAATGTGAAAAAAACGACGATTTCCGGCACATTTCCGGTTCTACAGACCGGAAAAAAAAATTTTTCGACAAACGGTTTTCGACACCTTTTCGGCAGTACTAATGTGCATCTATGTGCAAAAAATCGCAAAAAACTAATGAGAAAATCTCGAGAAAATCTCAAAAAACCGCTTTTTTCGGGACATTTCCGGTTCTAGCGGCCGGAAAAATTTCTTTTTCGAAAATTGGGCTCTGTCACATTTTGGGCATTGCCATTTTACATCATTGTGCAAAAAATCATGAAAATCTGTCGAGTATAAGTTGAAAAAAATGAAGGAAAACCCGTTTTACGCCGGTTTTCGGCTGTTCCGGCGATTTTTAAGGAGTTCCGGATTCAAAGGATGATTTTTTTGGAAATCAAACGATGCTAAGTTTTGGGCATCATCATAAAGAACATTTTTCTGTAAAGAAACAATTAAAGAAGTTTGAAAAAATGTGACGGAAATGTGAAAAAACGACGATTTCCGGCACATTTCCGGTTCTACAGACCGGAAAAAATTTTTTTTCGGCAAACGGTTTTCGACACCTTTTCGGCAGTACTAATGTGCATCTATGTGCAAAAAATCGCAAAAAACTAATGATAAAATCTCGAGAAAATCTCAAAAACCGCTTTTTTCGGGACATTTTCCGGTTCTACCGGCCGGAAAAATTTCTTTTTTGAAAATTGGGCTCTGTCACATTTTGGGCATTGCCATTTTACATCATTGTGCAAAAAGTCATGAAAATCTGTGGAGTATAAGTTGAAAAAATGAAGGAAAACCGTTTTACGCCGGTTTTCGGCTGTTCCGGCGATTTTTAAGGAGTTCCGGATTCAAAGGATGATATTTTGGAAATCAAACGATGCTAAGTTTTGGGCATCATCATAAAGAACATTTTTCTGTAAAGAAACAATTAAAGAAGTTTGAAAAAATGTGACGGAAATGTGAAAAAACGACGATTTCCGGCACATTTCCGGTTCTACAGACCGGAAAAATTTTTTTTTCGGCAAACGGTTTTCGACACCTTTTCGGCAGTACTAATGTGCATCTATGTGCAAAAAATCGCAAAAAACTAATGATAAAATCTCGAGAAAATCTCAAAAAACCGCTTTTTTCGGGACATTTCCGGTTCTACCGGCCGGAAAAAAATTTTTTTCGAAAATCGGGCTCCGTCACATTCGAGGGTTTATAGTAATGCACCTTTGTGCAAAAAATCAGAAAAATTGAATGAGCCAATCTCGAGAAAAGTTGGTAACTAACTAACTAACTAACTAACTAACGAACACGGGTTAATTTATAGGACCTCCACCCCACCGGGGTAGGTCCAAAAAACTTACTAATAACAGATTTGATCATTGTTGAAACTTTAGTTTCTCCATATTTGTTACTAGCAGAACAAACATAATCTCCCTCGTCACTTGTTTCCACAGCTGCAAAAGTCAACCCAGTATTATCAACTTGGTTAGCGGGAACCTCAGTGGACGTGTTGCCACCAAATGGAGTGAAAGTCCAGTTAGGTGTTCCATCATTGAGATTCCATTCACAATTGAGTTTCAGTTCTAAACCAGCTGTTTTAGTGTACGAGGCAGCAGGTGCTGTCTTGATGGTTGGTTTGACTGAAAAAATATATAATTGAAATTATTTATGTAGATATTCATGTTTTATACAAATTTTGTTGGCCAGTTGAAAAAATCCAACTGAGTTTTCCAGAATTTTATGTTTAAAAACCCCTATCCAAGACTCCTATCATACTTTTGAAAGCAGCCTAAAAATTGTTGAAATTAGTTTTGAAAAGTCGTTTCCTTAATAAAGCAATTTATCTCAAAACCCAAAACCCAAAAGTGTGCAACTTTCCTAATTTCTTTCAGTGATATGCACTTCTTGGACGCCTTTCAGATCTTTGACAAAACTATTCACAACCACAACACATAACTAACAGAAGGGGACGCATTGCAAGTGGAAAAAACTAGACAACTTATGATTTCCAAAGTTTTTTCAGTGCATATTAACCAATGAAAAGGCTGTAACCTAGCTTTTAATAATTGAAAAAAGCTTACTTCCAGTATCAACCATAACAGGTTTATTATCTCTGGAAAAATCTTTGACAACAGTGAAAGTGTAGTCTCCCTTGTCTTCTGCAACTACTTCTTTGATGATCAAAGAACCTCTCGGATCAATGGAATAGCGGTTCTGTTCATTAAGAATAATCTTCCCAGAGTTGTCCATGATTGCAACTTTCTTTGTCCCTTTCTTCCATTCCATTTGTTTTCGAGGCATGCCAAAGACCTCAGCCTTGATTACACCTTCAAAACCGATGGCCAAATTTGCATCCTTGATTGGTTCAATTGAAACTGGAGAAAAACATAATCAAAATTTAATGAGGAATTTCTGATAAAGCTTATGGTTGATTTGGCTCCATGAAGTAGTTAACTCCCATGATTTTAAAAAATTAACAAGGGTTATGTATATGATTATATAATTCTTGGGCTTTTTCTTCTTTAGATGATGCAAAATTTCATAATATTTCTATTTTCAGTTGATTGTATACATCAGGTGATTAGCTAAGACAAATAAATTTATTGTTTTATGACCAGAGTTTTTTCATAAATAATAAAGTATTAGTATTATAGTATTATTAATTTGTAATGGCCTAAAGCACAATATTTTTAGCAGATCTTACTATCAATTTCCAGGGTAGCCGTATCATCTGATGTAGTGTCTCTACAAATCAGATCGCCATAATCAGATTCCTCAACAGCGATGACATCAAGAGTGTAAATATCTGAACCATCTGTTGGGTTGATCACTTTAAATTTATCATTGTCCTTGATTAGCTGACCACTGCTATCGTAAAAACCATCAAATGTTCCAGTGACTTTGCACTTCATGAAAGCATCTTGTCCGTGTTGAACCTGGAAAATCTTAAATCTAGATTGCCATTCTGCACAATCTGAAAATAAAATAAAAAAATTGCCACTTAGCTTTTATTAAATTCTTAACATAGTGTCCTCCAGAGTTTGTTCCCCCACCAAATTCTTGATTTTTTAAATCTCCTCCCTCTTTTTCCCCCAAATGACTTTTCAGTTTTTTAGTTTCCCCCCTTTTTTTGCCCCCCCCCCAGAAAATTCTGAAAATATCAGTTCCCCCCATACACCCGGATATAAATTTCTCAAATTTCAACCTGACACAAACGTAAAATTTTGCTGCAAAAGGAATACTATAGACAAAATAGAACAAAAATGGGTTAGTAAACAAACATGCTTAGAAAAACACACTTTAAAACAACAATGAAATGAAAAATTAAAATCCTAAATAAAATCCTCCCACTAAATTTGCCAACTATCAATATTTCCTCCCTCTTTTCTCCCCCCTTTATTATTCAAATTTTCATTTCCCCCCTCACCCATCCAAAATTGGTCCCCCCCCCCCTTTATAAAGGGGCGGGAGGACACTATGCTAAATAAATATTTAAAAAAATGACGGTTGTAAAACTCGATGAACAAAACACTAATCGGTTGTTTTATCAAAAATAAGGATAACATTTTGAATTGCTTATTCTCTTTACAGGTTCTATGATTTCCTAAATAATGAAGCACCCTCACTTGCTATTTTCATCTAGCACTTTTTGATTAGGATAAGGTTTACATAAACAGATAGTCAGGGTATGGGTTAGTACAGAGGTGAAATTTATCTATTTTTTGCTTTGCTTAGCAGTTTGCTTATCAGTTACCAAAATACTTTTTGTGTATTTTATAACACAGGCGATCTGACCTTGTTGATAATGCACAAAAACATATAGAATGGGATTTTATTCTATACACTTTAAAACAGAAGATCCTTGAAAAAAGGTACATAAGATTTGCTAAGTTTTAATGTAATATCGGCCTGTTGATTTTCTCAATATAAACCCTTATCTTATAATAGAGAAAAACAGTTTGATTCATTATTATAAAGATATCAGTCATGCTTAGAGGTTGATTTGTTTGCAGGCATGTTGTGAGTGTTAATAAGAATCCATTTCAATACAGAAACGTTTACATTGTAACGTTTAAGATTAATAAAGGGTAATCTTAAAACATCAGTCAATGAGCATCTTAGTAAAACTATCATAAGCTTTTTTTTGTATAAAAGACATAAAAAAGATTTTTGCCAATGTTGCAATTTATACACTTTTGATATGAGCTTTAGACTCCATAATTTACTTGGGCTTTAATATGTTCAGATACATGTACCTGACACTTCAGTATTTTTAGTTTAGTTGTACAACACATTTTACTGTATAGGAATATACATGAATTTAGACTAACAGAGATTTCAGAATAAACACATGTTTTAAAATTTATGATTTTTAAAACCTTCAAAAACACTCCCATGCTTATTAATCAAATAATAGAATGATGCAAACATGCATAAATGTGACTTATTCAGATTTAATGAAATACAGCCTCTTTTTATCAGAAGACAGGGATGATAAGGAAAACCACAGAAAGTCTGATATTTCTTTCTGTTGAAAGAGCAGAAAATTTTAAGTATTAGAAAAGGAATAAAAAAAGTGAACATAAAAAGACTTCTATCTTTACAACACATCTGTTTTGAGATTTGTTTGAATTCTTTCATTAGGGGAGAAAACTGGATTACTTAAAAAAGAGATGTTCCTTTTTTTGCTATTCAGTGAAAGTGTTCCCGCTATGAGTAAAAATAGACTTTTCCAAACTTTATATGATTGTTTATATTTAAGTAATTTGCCTCCATTTAAGACTTATTCATAACATATTACATATGAAAAAGTGATACTGTTACTCTTAACAATAAAAATCAAATTTGTAACTGTTTTCAGGTTGGAAAAGGATTATAAATAATTGAAATGTTCATTTTCAATGCAAGAAGAATGTATTTTACCATATGGTCCGAAAAAGGGTCATAAATCATTCATATCCTCAAAAACCTATCCTGCTGTTTCCTGAATGTAGAAAAGGTTAAAAAGACTGAAACACCTCAAGTAAAAAGAGACTTATTCATGAAAAACCCACTTGATAAAAATAAAAACAAGAATCATGTTTTCTTCCAGAGATCCTATCAGAGCCTTTTGAATAAAGAAAAAACACAAAGGAAATTTTTACTCTCAAATAAGTTATGACTGAAATCTTTAAAAAAAAGATCAAAATGATATTGTAACATAATTATTGACCCCTGTTATCAAATCAATATCATCAAATCATCAAAGCTTCAAAGTACAAGGCCTTTCGACTTTTCTCCAATATGTTAACTCCTTGTTCTTGGGAAAGTAGCTCCTTACTTGGAACACCATATTCCAACAGTCTTTTATTTAAATTCAATGAAAAGAAGCATTGCAGCGATACCTAAGGTATGGTAAGCAGACCAAAAAATAGTGACGTTTTGAGGCAGGAGCTTGATGCTTTAATCACCCTTGCTGCAACATTATTGAAAAGTGGAGTTACCGCAATCAGGTCAATTTTAGAAAGGCATGACAGCGCCAGTTGGTGGCTATAATGGACACTTTTTCCAGTGTTTTCCCACTAGAAAGCTGATTTTACCAAAATTTCAGGGGTGGCAGTATCTATTGGTTGCTAAAAGGCCATGAAAATTGGCCTGGCAATTTATATGTTGTAGTTTTTAATTGGCCTGGCAATTTATATGTTGTAGTTTTTAATTATTTAACAGAACATCATGATTTGAGGAAATGATCGTACCATAGCTAAGTTGGTCTAATTCCGACACGCTTCTTTAGAGACAGGAATAATATGAAAGTTTAAATCACTGATTTAAAAAGGATCGTTCCTCCTGACTACTAAGCAAAGAAAAACTGTTTAAACTTTTCTATCAATTTCAGCTGATAAAAAGGGTGTCGGAATTAGAGGAAGGATGTCGAAATTAGACCAAGTTACGGTATTACTTAGTAGAAGGTCCCAAACTAAAGGATATGTTACCAAATTATTTTGAATGTCCCAACACTTTGAGAATGATCAAATTCCACTGATGAAAATGTCTTTAAAAGACAAGAATTAAGTTGAAACTCTAACTAGGATGATGATGGGATCTGTATGACTATGAGACAGTGATCAAATGAGATGCAAAATAGTAGTGGCTTAGGAGAATGCAACAGTCTATTGAATAACAAATTACTCCACAAACATTACTTTTCCTCAGCCAGTACATAGGGGATAAATTATATCTTGTCGATATCGATAAAAAAAATTTCTGCTGGAGTAATTAGTTTAAATTACATTTTAAAAGAACTTTGCGTTCTCCCAAACGATATATACCTTAAGTGTATATATTTTTGCGGTGTCGATATTAGACAAGTTAAGGTATAAATAATGTCACATCTATATTCTGCTTTCTACATAGCCAAAGAGAAATCTGAGCTCATAAGCACTCCTTCCAATTTGAATTGATGGTGACCAAAAACAAGCTTACACATTGTAATCATATATATTTGTATTTTGATCAAAGTAAAAAAACTGTCTTGAAACCGATCTAAAAACGTCTGAAATTTAAGTTCCCATAAACTAAAAATATCAACCACTAAATACCTTATAATCGTTTTAAACTAAAACTGACTCAAATTATATAAAGATAAATTGTGAATGTAGAGATTAAGGCAGAAAAATTGAGTGACGAAAAATCATACCTGAATTAAAGAATAACCCAAGCATCAACAACAAACCAAGACGTTTTCCATGCATTTTGTACTTTTTCTAAAATGGAGAATTATTTAGTGTGAAGAATGGTTTGACAGTAAAGCACACTTCAAAATATACTACAAAACATATGGAAAACACCAACAAATGACAAAATTATCTCGTTGGTCAGCAAGCAGCCAAGAGTCTGACAGTGAAGAAATAAATATCTCCGCGCTTACAAAAAAGGCTATCAATCACAAATTACACGAGAAAATAATTTATGCGTTTTTTTTCTCGAAAAGTGGACTCCGCTCTCGGATTACAATTGGTCCACTTTTTAATTATGCAAAGTTTATGATTATTTTTTCCGACTATTTTTTGTCGGCCTTTGATCTTTACCGCGTTTAAAAAATAGAGGAGAAATCTCGAAAGAGAGGAATCCCAAAAAATAAAAAGTGTTTATAATTTTTGTTTGAAGTCTTTTAAAAATAATTGAATAAAAATTTTTCCAATTGAATATACTCAATAACAACATGAAAAACTGAGATTATTGAAAGAAACCTCCATTTTATCGGTTCCTTTTTCAAACTGCTGCTGAGAAATGATAGTTTTATTTGACTCATGAGTTTGTTTAGTAATGAATTTAATTTCTCTTTTCTAGAGAGCAACCTATATTTATCTATTTATCCATACTTATTTGTCCAATGTAAACCCTCTTTAAGTTAAAATTTTATTTGTTTTTCAATGAAATCGGATGAAACCGACAGAACTTTGAAAATACATTCCGCAGTAATATTATCCTAGGCCGCAAAACGAAAATATTTCTGAGCCCTGATGCATAAATTAGTGAATTAAGCGCAAAATAAATTGGCGCCCATTCCCTTCCCATCCCTTCCCATCATTAGGTTAGAGGACAGGGGAGAGAAAGGGAGGGGTGGGTGAGAACAATAAAGACTCAGTGCGGTAACACCCGTTAATTTCATGTTGAACAGAGAAAAAAGTCAAAACGATTGGACAACGTCCACAATGCGCTCTTTTTCAATAATTAAAATACAATTTTTTAAGAACAACGAGGCTCAAAGGCATTAAAAAGAACGATTTGGTAGCAATGCTGAGCCTGAAATTGTTGAATTTTGAGAGTGAGACAAAAAGAGAAAATTTGGTCCCAAAAATAACTGAGTTTTGGTCAAATGATATAACGAAGGATTTTTTAAGAACAGTTTAAGACTCAAAGGCCCCCTCAAACAGTCAACGTTAACAAAAATCACTGGTTATTTCTTAACTTTTTGGGGAAATTTCATTATGAATATTCTTATAAAGTCTATTCTTATAAAAAAGTTTGTAGATTTTACGGTTTATGATGATTGAGAGGAGGAGGGCTTTTCGAATTCACGAAAAAAAAATCAGTTCCTGTTTTATTTGTTTTTTCACTGACCACCACTTTGAGTTAAAATGTTAAAATCTTTTGCCTCGTGATAAATTCAATGTAGACAAACAGATTGCTCATTCAACAAGAGGAAACATAGAACAGAAGGGATGCTATTCAAAACATCTAGGACTTATAGAAAAATCAAGGGAAAATGCACGTTTCTTATAAGAACAAACTATATAAGAACATAAGGATTCGACGGCCAAAATGTTAACAACATTTTAAGGCTTTGTGGGCTCTAAAAACACCCAATTTCTTAAGGAAAATAGACAAAAGTACTCAAAAAATGGCGAAATTTCAAGAACATGTTAAGAACATTTTAGGCTTAAAACTCAGCAATAAGAACATTCCAACGGGTTATAAAAAATCTCACAGATATTCTTATAATAAAAGCGTGTAAATTGCATACTGCTGAGACAGAAATCCCATTGATAGTATTTCGTACTTAGTATTCCTTCATCTTTGCATTGTTTTCCTTATAAGGAACAATCATGAAACAAGATCTTCAGTTTTTTAACACAGCATGGTGAAAAATCTTATCAATCTAAGAAATTCCATTCCCCTACCCTATCTTTATTTACTACATATGAAAGAATCCTAGATTGGTAATAAACCAATAGCTCCATAGAGGGGCCGATGAATAAAGGGTACTATAAGCCGGTACCCGGCGTCGCACACCGGTTAAGCTGTTGCTGAACGCACTTAAAGTCCTTTGGATGTTGAAGGTGGCAAGCACGATGAAATTAAAGGGAATATTGCTTGCGAAAACGAAAGTTACACACAGAAAACGAAATTATATATAGTCTAACCGCTATTAATATATAGATAAAGTTAACAGGGTAAGCGCCCTGAGCAGGTGCCCTCATGGGCTTTTAACAAAATAATACAATAAAAAGGAACAACCGATACGAATTACTAAAAATCTTACCAGTAGATATCTACCTTTTCGGCCCGATCGCGAATTTTACAAATGGATTCTTTATTTGCTTTATCGAAACAATTTGTACACGCCTTTTCGACCGTAGCCGCCAATTGCCACGCAGGTATTTTTTTGTCCATTTTACCATACCCCTAAAACCGTCCTAGTATTTTTTTTCGCACCTATAGGCAATAGAAAAAGGTGTAAAAAAGGATCGGATCGAGTTTCAGGGGATAATTCGATAATAAAGTGGCACGCGCCTGACCGCGCGACTACGGTCGAAAAGTATTGCTATTGATTGGAGAACTTTTTACACGTGACTTGAAAATAAATGAAAACTGACGTCATAAAAATAAGTGACGTCAAATTAAAAACTAAAAAAACAAATACATAAAAATTAAGATGTATGTTAACGAAAATTAAAACGAAGCGTTGGGAACACAGAGCCATCAAAAGCAACCTCCTTAAAACTTTAGTAAGTTAAACTTTTCATTTTTGGATCTCTTCGTTTGCATAGTTTAAACGTCAAACGCCTTTAAATGTCAATTTAGCCACGCCCTTTTTTAAATAAAGTCCATTCCAGTTGTAACCCTAATTTCAAAGCCATGTCAGTAAATATTCAAGAAGTTATCTGAAGGAGGGAAAAAGTCAATTTTTTTTACGAATATGTTAAAAGTTTTATTAGTAGATGAAAAAATCTGACAATAAAAGTTCAGCTACCGATGAAAAGATTTTTCTAGTAAAATGTTTTTAATATGTGACGATATTTTTGTTCATTATTCTAATACATGATCGTGAAATTTAACAAATCTTAAAGCTTAAAAGGATGACACCTCCCTTTCATGTACTTTGGGGTAAAGACAAATCGAATTATCATCTTTTTAAAAACATATTAGAAACACTTAAAAAGATGATAGATAAGGTAAAAGGAAAGACATTTTTGTCTTACATACAAAAATTGTCCTATGGACTTGAACATTTTTGTTATAACTACGAGAATTTTCAAATTTCGGTCAGGAAAAGTAAAGATCCGACAATTCTTGAGATCTACTAACTATATAAGAACATAAGGCTTCGATGGTAAAAACATAAAGAAGATTTTAAGGCTTCGCAGACTCTAAAACACCCGATTTGTTAAGAAAATGAGCAAAATACTCACAAGATAGTGAAAATAACATTTTTAGGCTTAAAATTCAAAAATGTATATTCGATTGTTTTCGGTGAACTTGACTGTACATTGGCAAGATTGACAACAGTCAAACCAAATTAGTTCCAGAATAAAATTTATATTTAAAAAAAAGCTAGAGAAGATATCAAAACACGTATTAAAACACACAAAATTCCAAATATCCCTTTTCTTCTATATCAAATCAAACCATGGAGGTATAAAAAAAAAAGGATTTGAATTTGCAGGTAATTGTTCGTTTAAGTCTTTTGATTTCTTTTATGGAATATATCAAAAGAAAATACTAGGCTCGCCCAACAAAATACGACTCTTTAGTAGAACTCAAAATTGCTCTGAACATTCTTACTATCAGTATTGAAGATTTCTAGCAATTAAATAAAACTTCGTCCACGAAACAAGTTTGTGTTCAATTTCGTTGTCTGTTAAATTTTGTTTTAAAAAGATTTTTTCTCAATAGCTTACATCTCCTGTTTCTTTATACCTCCATTCAAACCAAAACTTGAACATTGCCAAATAAAGCAACCCCTACCAACTACTATACAGTACGTTTACAAACAATCAAAATCTAAACAAGAAGAAAAAAACGAAACACACTTAAACTATGTTAATTGGGCTTAATGAAGAGTATTTCCCGTACAGCCATTTTATTAGGACGTTCCTTTTCGGATTAGGACCTTTTATTAATGGATGTCATTAGTAGTAGTTAAGTCATTAGCAATATTTTCTTAACGAGTTTATATGTGAATGATGAATTTATCTGATGGTAGAGGTTGACCATGATTTTCCTATTCATTTCTGCAAATAATACAGTGCATTGGCGCACGATGACTTAACACACCACACTTTGATCAAATGGACACCCTCTATAATTGTAGCCAGAGCTGTGAGAAAGCTATTTAAAATTCATAATTTATTCTTAATTTTTGGCTAAAAAATTGGCCCTCGTTCAGAAACTGACATGACCTAAGAAATGTTAAATTAGATTGAGGCATCATATGTGAACTGGGAAATTGTATGTAAACAAATGTAAATTCATAATTACTTAAATTAATACCATTATTGTTTTTTGTTCATAGTGTTACCATGTCAACCAACTCCAAAGCAACCACAACGAGCATTCTCATATTAACAATCGCCATTCTCGGTTTAATTGCACCCACATTCAGCTACGAATACATACCACCGGAACGGACAATCAGACTGAATATCGGTGAACATGCTACAATCCAATGTACTGATTTCACACCAAATATAAGAGACTTGTACTGGGAAAAAGCAAATGATCAATATTACGTGCAGCAAGATATATGTCCCATTACTGATTGTGTTGCCTTCTCGTTAAAAAAACCATCCCAGAATCAGACAATTCTTCACGTAACCCCGTTTACGGATGATGATTACGGAAGCTATATCTGTCGGCGTAAAATGAATAATACGCGGAATGGATATGCCATTATTATTGATACGTTGGAAATTGAATTGATCCCTAAAAATGAGAATGAACAAGATAGTAAGATTTCTTTTCAAATTTTAAACAATAGATCTTATCAGAGTTTTTGATTTTTCTAAAAAAGCGATGCATTGTGGGATTGTTTCAGGAGTATTACAATAGAAATCTCTAAGGAATTCCTCGAGGAAATTCTATTGTAATACTCCCAAAACAATCCCACAATGCATTATTTTTTTTGAAAAGTCAAAAACTCCGATAAGGTCTATTTTTGTCCAATAGAGTCTTTTTAACTCGAACCTGCCACTATAACTCGGACAAGTTTTATAATCCCTTCAGTTAACAATACTGTATAAACCTTACTCTATACCTCTAAATTTTCCTTAACTCGAACAAATTTGCATTCGCAGTGCGTGTTCGAGTTTTGGAGAAGCCACTGTATTTATATTGACCAGGCTTGTAGGTATAGTCTGAAGTGATGGAATCTCCTGTCCTATGTTTTTGAAATCTAGCGATAGCTTTTACTTTCAATCCGGCGTTTGTGTAAAAACCACGCGCAGCCGTTCTGGATGGGAAATTAAGTAGCTTCATTTCCCATCCAAAAGTTTCTACTCTAGCTCCTTCGGGGCTTTAAACTTAATGAGCGTGACACCGAGTGACAATTAACCTTACTAACCTTACTCACGTTTGTGAATGACCTAGGGTGAGGGCACTCGATTCAAACACGACCATACGTGTGGCCCAAAAGTAGGCCTTTGAAACCCTTACAATGCAAAGAAAATTTTGCCAACTTTGAGCACATTTGACGGAAAGAATCGACCCTTACAGTGCATTTTCAGGTAAAGTATGGTCAGATTTTCGTTTTACACCCTTAGGGTGCAATCTTTACTGATTTCGACCCTCACAGTGCACTTTGGGAAGTTTGAAACCCTTAGAGGCCGAACGTATGGTAGGTCATTAGCTTGAGTGCCCCCCCCCCCGGGGGTTGAACTTAGAATAATCAATATCAGTATCAGAATTGAGTATCCTAACGTTTTAAGTCTGAAGTTGAAAACCCGTTGACAAAATATTTTCTTTCGAGTGTCAATCAAGATCAATCAAAAAATCCTTAATTGGTATACCAATGTCATTTAAAAACTAATTTTTCGATCATTTGTTTTGAGGCTAGGCATTTGATTTGCGACGATTTGCTCAGGCATAAATTCACTAATTAAGTAAAATGAATTCTAAATTGGTTTCATTAAATAAGTTGCTACAAGAATATTCGTATACGTGTGTGGCAATAAAGTGATCCAAGATGACATTGGCTAAAAATATAAGAATATGCTAAGAATACCACAATTTTAGAATTTGGGCATGGGTACACCATTTTTTTATAAAAACATCCAAAATTTTTCGGATGAGCCTAAAAATGTTCTTAACATGGTCTTATTTTCACCAATTTTTGACCATTTTTATCCATTTTCCTAAGAAATCGAGCGTTTCTGAGTCCATAATGTTCTTAACTTGTTCTTAACATTTTGGCCATCGAAGCCTTATGTTCTTATATAGTTTGTTCTATAAAAAAACGTGTAGGATTCATTGGGTAAAAATTATAGTAAAAATATATTTTTGAAGTTTATATGGCGAAATTATAATTTATCATTGCTAAATTGAATTTTATGATGAATATAAAGATAAAGGAAATCAAATTTCAAAGAAAGTTGTTTTGTTTCAAAACTTTGATTGTGAGGTAGTGTTTCCACACCAGAGCAGAAATAACCACAAACAGTTTTATAGATAGATCAAGATAAAGTTCATAATGTAATAGCTATTACGTAATGTTTTATCACAGAAAGTGTCATTTTCACACGTGCAATCCTACATAGGTAGAGGTATGGGAAAGAGAGACCACGCCGATTTGATTCTTTATCTTCCTTCCACCCCCAATCCTGATTGATAAAGATAAATTATTTACAATATCCCTTGCGTTGGAATATTCTTTGTGGTGACAGTAAAACAGGGTTAAATACTCGTTTTTATGAAAACATCGGGACCATTCAAAAAGTACGTACGCTCAAAATCGGTGAAAATTAACCACCCCCTCCCCCCTTGTACGCTCTCGAACGCTTTGGCATTACCCCCCTTTCCTTCGCGTACGTACGCTTTTGAAATGACCCCCCCCCCTCAAAAAAATTTTAGATCGTATTAAACAGTCTATACAAAGGTAAATTAGGGGATTTTGAGAAAAATTAAAATAAGCTCAACTTCTGTTTGTCTTTGTTGATGATATAATCAGAAGATCTAAACTTTGACTGAAATTTCGTTGTATTGAAAAATGTCAAAGCGTACGTACCTTTCTACCGGACCTCCCCCTCCCCCTCGTACGCTTTCGTACGCTTTTGGTTGTACCCTCTCCCTCCCCCTCAGAGCGTACGTACTTTTTGAATGGTCCCATCAACATATTAAAAGCTATGTATTGGGCGCTGTAAGTCTTAGCTCTTAATGTTTGGACCCTAAAAACGATATTAAAATGTTTTTGTATCTTAGAATAATGTTTTTAGTCAATGGAGCCTGTTGTACTCCCTTACCCTGCACCCGATTTTATTCAGCATTTGCAATGAGAAAATCCTCATGCGATTAAAGAAAAGAAGATATTAATTCTGGTAAAAATGATGACTAGCAGATGATACGTTAAATGATGTTACATTTAATGGGAGGAGTCAATTAAAACAATGACCATGTAAATCCAGCCCTCGATTTTAAGGTCTTTGCTCTGACGAAAACAAGCCGTTTAAACTGGTGTGTGCATTAAAATTAATTCAAAATTGACATAACGACCGATAAGACAATCAAATAACGGAGAACGAAAGTTTACGAACAATGCTGGGCTGGAAAATCAGATATAAAGCCTAAATTTTGCCCTAAAATAGGAATAATTTGAGCCTGAAAATACCAAAAAATTAGAACAACCAAGCTTCATTAGAAATTTATTTAAGGAAAGTACATAGAAAAGCATGCATGAAATGTATAGAGCGTACAAGGACAAAAAATGGGAGTAATTTTGGAAAACAAAATGTTTAACAATAGAGTTGAGGTTAGGAAGGTCAGTCCCTCACGTTTTCTGAGTCATACGGTGTCATACCAATACCTTTTCTTGAGAGAAAAGATAAAGAACATTTGTTACCACAAAAAATGAGATACAAATCTAACAAAATATGCCTTCAAAATCTTAAATTATTGCTTTTAGCATTATTTAGGCATCTATGATACTTGCAATAGAAAGCTTTTCAAGTTTCAGGTCAGAGGAGATCATTGATCTTTGTTTGACAGAGAGCATTTTTAATTAAAGACATTAAGTCACCCCAATACATTAGGAATTTTAGAAGCATTGGTGTTATTTAACTTTATATTTGTTTCCAATAATTCCGTGTCTTTTAACATAACTTTTACTTTCTAGGGTTTCACGTTTCCAAATAAAAAATATTTAAAAAGTAAAAATGAGGGTTTATTCATAGTCCAACTCATCATGATTTAGAATTTGATGAAAGGTCCTTCAGAATGAATAAGGTCCTGCAAAAGTCATCAATTTTATGATCATCAGTAATTTTCATAAAACCTCATCAGAAATCACAAAAATGATGATGATGATTGTTGGTGGTGATCAAAATTTGAAACATTTGAAACAAACGTTACAAAAATTTTGTAACGAGTTCTCTTTGTACGTATGTAATCCTCATCAACTCTCAAAAAAAGGGGGGCAAAAGAGGAGGTACTCCTGCAATGTTTTTGAAAATATAAATTTTAAAACAGAGATATTTTATTTTAAGAAGACTTCTAAAGAATTTAATTTTGACATCCTTTAAAGAATACACCTCTGTCAATACTCTGGCACAAACAAAAATTCACTCTCAGAGAATCTAAGTTACAGATTACGAGATAGTCATATTATCGCCTTACTATATCAAATCATTCTTGTTATTTTGATGCGTTCATGTGCTAATCAAAAATGTATCTAATCATAATTACATAAGCCCTTCTTTCAAGACACTGACCCCGAAAGGTCAAGGGGAGGCTTAACTTTACACAATTTTTCTACACTACTGTATCAATTTTCAAAATGATGTACAAATATTCTAGTCATATATTGTCATAATTTATGTTCAATGATCAACTGCATAAATTATGCGTGTCAGGTTAAAAAACGAGAATTGTCGTTTTACCCGAATTTTAAAAGAAACGTAAATGTGTCATTTTGTCATAATTTCTGATTAAAAACCTTTTTAGCACTCTAATACGAAAGACGCGTGTTATGTTATGTCTAGAGGGAGATAAGTGATTTATCAGCTAACATATTTCACACCTTGATAAAGATGGCATTCGGCTGGCTAGTGCAGACAAAAGTGCTAAAAAGATGTACAAAACTGACACCTTTAAGTTCACTAATTCCAATAAAAAAGCGACAGAGATTGTGAAAATAACAGTCTCTAAACACCGACAAATTAACAACATTTTTAGGCTTTGAAATAAGTTTTAACTTTTAGGTTATAATGAAAACTACTTAACAATGATGAATTGGGTTGTTTTTTGTTTTTTACGAGGCTCAACAATGCCAAAAAGTATAAGAACAAGTTAAGAAAAAAGTCCCGTCCATGAAAAATCAGAAGAACACTTTCTAAATTAGGAAAAATATAATCAAGGGAATAAATTTGCACCAAAATAAGAACTGAATAAGAACAATTTGAGTCTGGAAATTCTAAAGAAATAAGAACAACTAATATTTTAATTTCCTATGGAGAAAATATTTTATGAGGTCTGACTGAACCTCAACTTCTCTTAAGTAATGTTAATCCATCTGAAGGATATACTCTTATCTCTAATTCCAATATGGCTTTTTAAGGATCAGTAGCTAGCCCATGTTTTTATTGACTCTCTTTTATAACTGTTAAATCCATAACACAAGCAAAAACAAAACCTAACGAGACAAATATCTTTGTTTGTAAACAAAAATACGGGCTAGTGTACGTGTAACTTGTTATTTTATATCTTAGGTTTATTTTAAGTTTTGAGCTCAAAATATTCTTCGACTTTCATGATATATCAAATAATGTTGACATTACGATGTCCAATCCATGTCTTATCTATGATTCGTAGTGCAAGGACACTTGTATAGTGTAGCTACGCTATACAAGTGTCCTTGCGTAGTGTCAAGGTAGCATTTGGCTACAGTGCACAAGGTAGAAGGTTCATATCCAGGGGCAGGTCATATAGACTCTAAAATGGTTCTTGATGCCAGGCGAAACTTTAACTCTCTCAGGCGAAACTTTAACTCTCTCAGTCAAGAGAAATTGAAGCCACTTGTTTCCCATCCAAAACGCGCATAGAACGCGACGTAATCACGACGACGGATTGTATCTAGCAGTACCTTTGTTTTGGAGGACTACATTTTTTGAAATCTAGCGATAGATTTTAGTTTCAATCCGGCGTTTGTGTAAAGACTACACGCGGGCGTTCTGGATGGGAAATAAGTGGTTTCATTTATCCCATCCAGCAGTCTCGCCTCTAGCCCTTCGGGCTTGAAACTCAATGGGAGAAACTCAGGGGGAAAGAGTGGCGCCCCTTACTTACGGGAAGATAGCTATCGAAGGAGCCCTCGGAAGTGGCCAACTGTGATCGCAAGACTTATGTACCTAAGTTACTTGAAATCAAAAGGGGATTATTCTGATGTATAACCAAAGTTACCTAAGCCATCCTTCAAATCAATTTTTGATTTTGGACATTCTTATAAAATGTCAATGCTTAAAATATCTACTGTTGACAGGACGAATGAAATATCTATCATTAAAATATTAGGTGCCTCAAATTCATTTTGTACTTAGGCCCCCTCTCTGTGCTTTCGATCAAAAGAAAAAAGTAACTGTTTAGACTTTCGTACCCAGGTCATATTTCAATGGCTTTGAAACATAAAGAAGCTCTCAAGAAAGAAACTGTTGAATTTTCTATCTTAAAGGAACTAATTTTTGCTTTTTTTTGGCAAAATCGCGAAAGTCAGAATCCGCGAATTTCAAATTTGGTCGAATTTTTTTTTTACCGCTAAAATAAGTTCCCTTAAGGTAGCAGCAATCTGAGCAACGTACATTACAATCTGATAATACAAGTTTTTTTTTTATAAGAACGTCAAAAATTTTCGAAGCCTTCGGATGTTCTTAGTTTTTTGGATTTGAAGCCTAAAAATGTTCTTAAAATGTTCTTATTTTCAGCATTTTTTTAGCATTTTGATGTAATTTCTTAAGAAAATGCATGTTTTTAAGTCTCCAAAGCCTTAGAATGTTCTTAGAATGTTCTTAAATTTTTGGGCCTCGAAGCCTTATGTTCTTATATAGTTTGTTCTTATAAAAAAAAAACGTGTACTTATAATGTTCGAAACTATCGAAACTAGAATGTTCTTATCTTAGTTATTTCTGAAATTAGAGACAGAGATTGATTTTCTTATAAAAAAATGACAAAAATAAATTATTGTTCGGATATTGACGTAAGATTACTCACAGCTCGGTGTTGGGTGTTGAAAATTGTTTTGGAACGTCTCCATACTGCGCGTGTGGAAGGTATCAGATTACTCCTTTGGTGTGCCAAGCATAAAAATGTGTTCTAAAAAAATCGATAGAATATGAATGTCAATCTAAATACCAAATGTTTCAATTAAACGCTTTTTTTTGTAAGAATGATGTTTTTCTATTTCATTCCATCTCACATTCTTAACTTTTTGGGAAAAACCATCCTGAAATATTCTTATTCCTAGGTTAAGAATCAAGTCTGACTATTTTTGTGAAAGCTTTTAGTATATTTAGAGGATAATTGACAATTTCCACGTTAAAGGCTCTAAAAATCAGTATTCTTTAGGTTCAGTTGCCAAATAGTATGATGGTGGTATTCTTAGCGTGTTCTACATTTTTTGGCCGATTTCATAATGAATATTCTTATAAAAAAACGTGTATACTTGCACAGGTAGATGGAGTATCATAGAGTTTTCTTTAAATGAGACCAAATACAATATACTTGACTTTGCAAAAACGAGGGAAAAATATTCCAAAAAATACTCACACAGTGCTGTGTAATTGTGTTGAATTGATTGGATCAGATTACTCCTTTTTGCGTACAGACATTAAAAAATGACAACATGTGTTATGTCTGGGTCACTACATGTTTTTTTATAAAACAAACTATATAAAAACATAAGGCTTCGATGATCAAAATGTTAAGAACAAGTTAAGAATATTTTAGGAACATTTTAACACCCGAATTCTTAGGAAAGTTAAAAATACTCACAAAAAGTGGAAAATAAGAACATGTTAAGAACATCTTTAGGCTTAAAACTCAAAAAGTTGGATGTTCTTATAAAAAAAAACGTGTAGCCTCCCTGGAATGACAAAATACAAAGTTTTAAAGGTTTTATTTTTACGTAAGTGTTCCCGTTTCATATCAGACACATATTTCAAAGCAAAAAACTGTTTTTCTTTTCCTCTTTCTAGCCAATCTTGCTCCACATCTGTGTCAATCCAATGTTTTCCAAAAGCTTGTGAAATTTTAGATCAGATAGTCACAAGCTCTTTTAAGTTCACTATGATCAAGAAAACTAAACTACCTTTTTTTTAGAGGAAAAAACATGTGCGACTTAGCGAGTGGATCTCTGAAGCATTTGAAAAGTTATTACACGTTTTTTTAATAAGAACATCCAAAATTTTTGAAGCCTTGGGATGTTCTTAGCTTTTTGAGTTTCAAGCCCAAAAATGTTCTTAACATGTTCTTATTTTCGCCATTTTTGAGTAATTGTGTCCATTTTCCTATTAAATTCGACGTTCTAGAGTCTGCAAAGCCTTAAAATGTTCTTAGCTTGTTGTTAACATTTTGGCCTTCGAAGTCTTATGTTCTTATAAAAAAAACGTGTATGTCAGGGAGGGTGGAGTTTGGATAAAAATCAACCCAGCCCCCGCCCCAACAATATCAAATACAATCGAACCTGTTAAAATATCTCTTCTCTTCTCTCTTCGTTCATTTAGATCGTACAAATTGTCAAAACGATGCTATAGTGGCAAGCGATCCACGTTCTGTTAGTCATAAGCCAGAATGTACATCAGACGGCAGGTATGAGTTGGTTCAAACCATGATGTATAGCGGAGCTCGTCTTTTCTGGTGTGTCAATCAAGACTATGGCACTAAAACACATAAACACTTCTTCAATAAGCTGGATGATCTGCCATGTGTAAAGAAGAGAGTAGGTATGGGAAAATTTCTTTAAAAATAAGTCAGATTCAAATATGTGGGGAGCTTCTACTCTAAACAAGTAACTTCTAAGAAGAACTGAGTTTTTGAATCTTTGTGAGGTAAACGTTATCATAAATATGAGAGCGTAGAAGTAGAGGTTTTCATCAACGAAAATGCAGGTATATTCAGACGTAATAAAAAACAGCAGACTAACCAAGTCTAGCTGGCACACAACGTTGTTTCAACGTTTAATTAACGTTCACAATGTCCATATAACGTTAAATGAACGTTAAAACAACGTTGTGTGCCAGCTGGGAGTCTAGGAAAACGAAAATTAATTATCTCGTAAATCTCCTTCAAAGTATGTGTTAGCAACATGGTAAAAAATCACCTAACCTGAGTAAAATCCACTTCGAAGAGTAGTAACTTATGACCTACGAAGTATGAAGTATTTGAAGATATTATATAAAATCAGCAAAACCAAACTTCTAAAAAAGAAATTGAAATGTTTAGTTCAACGAAAATGTGGAGACCTTTACCTTTCCAACGAGCAGAAAGATTCAATGGAATAAGCCTAGGTATTGTACCTTTTTTATAAAACCTTTTTTTCGGCAAAAATCTAAGAATAAATAAAAAACGCTCCTATCCTCAGGTTTCAAAAATGGCAAAGATATTGGGCCCCTTTTAAGTACATAAATGAATAAAGTGAGCATAATAAGAACATTTTAAGAACATTTAAGCCAAAAAATTACGAAAAAATAAGAACAATCGAGCCACACTCAAAATGTATGAGTTCTTATAAAAAAAAGAGCGCTACCATTCATTACACGTTTTTTTATAAGAACATCCAAAAGTCTTGAAGCCTTCGGATGTTCTTAACTTTTTGAGTTTTGAGGCCATAAAAACGTATACCTTGCAATAATCTTCTTCCACATTTCAGGTGTCACATTTCACACAGCAATGATTGTGATTGGATGTATTCAAGGACTTTTCACATTGTTGGATATTTTTCTTGGATTTGCGTATGGAACCGGTTTCTTTATTCTCATTATACGAGGCTTCATGTTTGTTATCATGTCACCAATGAAAGCGACAATGAGACGTGGAAATTAAATAAATGAATGATGAAATAAAGAAAATTACTGAAAAAAAAACTTAGAATCGAATGTCTTTATTTCCTAGGTTTGAATTACCCAAAGAAACTGTAACCATTAAGATCTTGAAATTCAATTTAGAAAATCTTTGGTAATGGAACTTTACTTTTATCCAAATTTTGGTAAAACCAAGGTAGTAAAAAAGCTCTTTCTTGGAAAACTAACTAAATCAACCGTGTCTACCCAGTTACAAAGTGAAAAATGTTCGACCCTGGGTGTGAGTCAAAATTATCCTTAACGTTAAGAAAAAGGAATAATCTATAAATTGCATAGTAAGTATTTTTTGAGTTTAAGCCCATTATAATCTAAAATATAAAATACTATTTCATATAAAAAATGTAAAATGCCTTATAATGCTAATTTTATAATAACTTAAAATTCTTCAAAAGAAATACCTAATACCAGACAATCTCAATCGAATGGAATCAACGATCGCACCAGTCGAACTAAATCGAACGCAATCGACCCATTGAAATTCGATTGTCGAACGCGATCGAATCTTGAGACCCTTTACGGCAATGAATTTTTGAAATTAGCCATAGATATCGGGTCTGTGTACAGACTACATTATATGCACAAGCTATAACAAATAATTCTCCAAGTGAAACGTATGAGAAGAGAAGTTAGACTATAAACCTTTTCTTTTTCATTGCTGTAGAGAAGCCTGTCAAGTAATACAGATATCGCTGCCATCAAGGCAAAAGGTCCAATCTCAAAATTAGTGCCTGAGAAAACTGAGAATTTTTCTGTTAGGCTAGCCTTAAACTTGAGCTTGGCCCTTTTTTCATAGTGAGGGGAATCCCATCTACATGAAAAAGGGTCAATCTCAAAATTTAAAGTTAGCCAAACAGAAAAATTCTTAGTTAATATATAAGCAGTACTAGTACTATAGCTAAAATAAATAATTTCCAAACAAGAGGCTCTACCATTAAACTTTAAATCACCCTTTTCATCTTCACCATCTTTTAATTTTCGTTTCTTCTTGTTTTTACACACGTGACTTCTATGATGTGACAATTTCAAAATGACGTTGAGAGAATTTCGAATATCCTGTCACTCCAAACAATGTAAGGGGCAGTACTAAAATAAATAATTCCCTAGCCAAGAAAGAAACTATAACTCATCCTTTTCAACGTCTTCTTCATTTTCTTCTTCGCTGTACTCTTGTAATTTTCGTTTCTTCACTTCCGCCTCTTCCATCATTTCCTTTTTCACTTCTTCCGCTGGTCGCATAGCAACAAATTCAATTTGTCCATCATAAACAGATGACAACCATTTGGTCATTGATTTGAATTCTTCTTGATCACTTGCACCTTCAGCAAGTTCAAACCAAGTTGACTTTTGCTGAAAAAAAGTTGAATGACACGAACATTTGAATTTTAAACTGTAGAAATTTTTGACAAGGAAATATTAATTGAATGAATTTTCCGAATACGTAATATAGTATAGTAATTTTCATTACTGCCGTTTTCATTACATTACTTACCTTATAAATACAATCAACCCACTCTAATTCGAACCTCTATTATTCGAATCTTTCTGTAATCCGAACTAAAATATTGGTCCCCTCAACTGGAAAGTGGATTAAATTACTCTCTCGATAATTAAAATATTTCTCTAATTCGAAGAAAATTTTTGGTCTCATGAAGATCGAATTAGAGAGAGTCAACTGTAGGGCCAAATAATTTCAAGAAAGAAAGTGAGGTATACAAAACCACTTACCGTATGTATATCAACAACCCCAAGATTCGATTTCAAAGGATCGATTCGAAAACTTTTTCTCCAGTAATCAATCATCTTTGGAAGAATTAGACAAAAACGTTATAAATAAATAAATGTGAATAAAAAAATATCTGTTTAGATAAACACAAAGGATTCACAGAATATATATAAAAGCAAAGGTCACAAAAGCCTCGAAAATTCCGAAACTCCAGTTATGTGCCGGTTAGACACAATTTCAAGGCAAAAAGGTACCTATATTTCAAGCTTCACTTGTTAAGTAGATGTTGATAATTACGTCTAGGATAGGTTTTGTAGTCGTGTTCAGTAACTTAAGTTCTTTAAGGCCGCTACCCACTCAGCATTTTATGGTCTCTTTTGATTGGCTAATTAATTAAACAAGAACAATAGGGAACCATAAAATGCTGAGTGTTAAAGTTAGTAAAACCAAAGGTTAATCACTGATTGACTTCAAAAAGTTATTCGTAATTGCAATTTTCTACTGACAGCTAATTTGAAAAACTTTTGTTTTTAAGGTGTCGAGAAACATTTAGAATCGAAAATATTTCCATATAAACCTGTGGGAACGGCTCAGCTTCAATCCAAACAAAAGTCAAATTGCTATTCTTTTCGAATTGTTTACTGAGCTTCTTACATTTGCCAAAGAAATTGGAGCCACCTAAATGATTTAAAAGAAATGTAATGATAAAGGTAACGACTGAAAATTTCCCTCTCTTCCTTCGAAATTTTGATAGCACGTAATTATTTAAGCCACGAACAAGTCATAAAATAAATTCAAACCAAGTATATCGGATGACCATCTATTTAGAATGAGAGAAGAGACATACCTTGAGTTTTGACATTGGCGAATATGGTTACCAAATAGCCTTTGAGATCAATTGCCTATTGAGAAAGATAATCGTGTTTAATTACATTGAGTGGCGACTTTAGGAAAATATCTACGGTATTCTTTCACAGGTACAAATTCAATCAATCACTTAGATTTAACATTCTTAGCCCTCACGTGGGATGTTATAACTTTGATTTTCTGGGGTGGTTTAAAGTCGAAACTAACTGCAGTCTATTCTCGAGTTTAGGTTAGCAAATTTTAAGGTACTTATATTTGTTGCTGATGAGATTCCCTTGTTGGGTCATCAAATAAAATGGCTTGGCCGGAATTAATGATGGGTTTGTTACATAACCTTTAAGCATTAGTGAGGTTAAGTATCGATAGATAAATCACGACGACGGACGAATTTTCTCTAGCCTTCGTTCAAGCTCCGGATCTATTCTACAGGCTAACCGGAAAGCAAGCTCGCAACTTATATAAACTCGACACTTAACCTAACTATTCCAATACCTAATGAAGAAAAAGATACCTACCCAAATTTCATGTATGTTTTCCAAACGCAATTTAACCAACCTTTCCCTGGAAGAATAAATACGGTATAAATTCAAAGCGAACCTGTAATAGCTTAAGAACCTAAAAACCCGATTTTTCATGGTATAATTTGAGTTCGGGAAGGGGATGGAATGGAAATATAATTTTATAAATTGTAATAACAAATGATTATTTTATATAGGTTAATAGACCTGAGAAATATACTTCTATAAATAAGAAAATAACAATAAAGTATGTGCGAGCGGAAGGTACCTTTTTCACACCATAAACTAAATCTCGTTCAAATGAAAAACCGACTCAAATTCTAAAAAGGTCCTGAAAATTTCATCAAAACTTAAGGAAATATTTCTCTAAACGCCAATTTTCCATCTCCCCAAGGGTCAATGAAAAAGAAAATATTTACTTTGGGCGTACAAACTTTTGCTAGCAGAAACTTTCGCGATTTTCGCAAATTTTAGCCTTTTTCGCGAAGGTAAGTGTCTTTGAAAATTATTAACAGAGCAATTCGCCAAAGTTTATGCTCGCGAAAAATTCTCAAAAAAAAGGGAAATCTATAAAACCTCGAAATCGTTATAAATATAAAACTTTTGGCCAATTTTTATCCTTTAATGCCTCTTTAAAGTCGAAGAGCAACCCTCTTTATCAGATTCAAGGAATATCTTTCACTTTTAAGGCAATTTTCATTATAATTTTCTTTTTCATCTAATGATTTCGCAAAAGTTTATGCTTGCGTAAAAAAATTTTTTCCCCAAATTCGCGAAAGTAAATGTCGTAAATTTCGCAATTCTTCGACCTCACGAAAGTTTCTGCTCGCGAAAGTTTGTACGCCTAAAGTAAGTATTATCAATTCGGTTTATTTCTGTGAATTTAATATTTCTGTGAGATAGCTTACTGTTTATTGGTGTTCATGAATTTGACGATGGACTCATAAGTCAATTTACCCTAGAAATCAATAACAATACAATGGATGATAAAATCAGGAACTTTTAAAAAGGGAAACCGATTAAATATTTGCCACTTGGTGGCGTGGTGGTCGGATAAAACGAAGACCTAATAGCAAGTCTACTCCACAGATTTGTAAAACCTGAATGGCTAGATGTCGTGCTTTAAGCTCTTCCAAGCAAAAAAAAAAATGAATATCGCAAAGAAAATTACTGCTATTAGGCCAGCGTCCGAGGTTCAGAAAAGGCCTTAAAAATGGTTTTCGTAGGGCACCCCTTAGATCAGGGCAAATTTTTGATATTATGCTCCTAATAGGGTGTAGAATTGACAAAAAAAATTTGCCCTTCGAATCTCCTGCAGTTTTCGAGTGAATCCATTTTTAGTTAATCGAGATATTTTGGTTTAAATATTGAAAATTATCGATATTTTTTGCTGAGTCAGCAGTTTTTCAGCATATTTATTTACCCACCTTTTTAAAAATGAATTATCTCGAGATTTAGACATAGAAAGTTAACAAAGCATACCATTTTTGGATACTACTAATTCAGGGCTATCCAGTCGTGGGAAAGATTTTTTCTGAAAATGCTTCTAGGAAAATGCTGACGTCATCGGAAAACGCCCAAAACGTCGATTTTTCGCCTTAAAATGCCGTTTCTCGGCACCAGGTGAACGAAACTTAAAAAATAACCCCATTTTTTATCTACTTTTCAAGCTGAATCAGTTGGTAGCATCAGATATTTGATTTTCAGACTTCGAAAAAACCGTTAGTAAAGGGGGGACCCTTGATAAGTTCTATCGATTAACTAAAAATCGATTCACTCGAAAACTGCAGGAGATTCGAAGGGCAAATTTTTTTCGTCAATTCTACACCCTATTAGGAGCATAATATCAAAAATTTGCCCTGATCTAAGGGGTGCCCTACGAAGTGAAAATTCACTAGCTCGGCCGCTCGTCTATATTGTTTTCGAAAGCTTGCAAAGCTTCTGATTGGTCAAGTACTGAAATTCTATTGTAATGATACGTGACCTTGGTAGGATTTCCTACCTAACTAAGGCACACTTTTCAGCAAAAGTACGACATAGTTCTTTGGGCTTTAATAAATCTATGGTCTACTTAGTACAGGACACCGCACTATCCATATTAACCAAGGACTATCTCGAATAAAAAGTTGCTTCCCTTACGAGATTGATATAAAGATAGTCTACTGTAATACCTTTGCAGGAAAACTGATGGATTTTTCAAATGGTTTTATGATCTGAAAGGAGTTCTTCTTTTTCAAGTGAAACACTTTTGCAATCTGTAAAGTAAAAATAAAAAGAGACAAACAGTGTATTAGAATAATCAAGGCATACCCAGATGGCACACAACGTCAAAACAACGTCCATGTGACGTTCATAACGTCCAAATAACGTTATTTGGACGTTAAAACAACGTTGTGTGCCAGCTGGGTATGATCATACTATGCGGCAGCCATTTCATACACAGTTTAGAACAAAGAAGCTAAGGAGAAGAAAAGTAACCTAGAGAGATTACACACCCCTTACACAGCCCTTTGTCTTTCAACACCCCTCACAGAAATTGACAGGGGCACTGCCACTATATTTCAGGCTGCAACTAGATGTTCGAAAACTCACTAAAGGTCACCGTTGTAATCAAAAGTCACCAAGCCATTTTAAGCTAATCCAACAGCAACAGTATTGTCACCGAAGATATCACTAATATTCCAAATATTTGAGTAGAGCTTACTTTGGCATCGGTGACATAGTAGAATGGTATCAACGGATGGTACTTGTAAGAAGCTTCTTCGAATCCTTTGTATTCTGATGGTGGAAGAAGAAAAAAGAACCGATACATACTTCTAGTTATTCCAGTATTGTTATTCAGCTTTGCTCTGGTCTAACTCAGAAAAATGGTATTTTAACACTTTTAAAACGAAAGTTCATAGAATGGACGTAAAGAGATTCTCCTAAGAGTGACTTTTTCTAAAAGTTCGCCCTTCGGTCCTCCTATATTGCACAAGAATAATAATTTATCGGTAGGATGAGAAAGTAAATTCCTCGAAATTAAATGTTTCCTCGGATTTTGTTGCAATCCTACGAACATATGTTCCAAAAAAATTCGCACAGAAAGCTCAAACTACTATAAATGGTCCAACATCAAAACCAAAAATTTCCATGCGGACTATGGTTTACCTTTGCTGTTTTTATCGACGTAAGCAATGACTTTGACCAGATCAATATCGTCAAAATTCTTCTTTTCTGCTTTCTTCTTAATTTGAATGACCGATGGTGTCAACATCTATGGTAAATACAAAATTATCGTCGTTTTAAAGAGTATCATTTAAAGTACCTCTTACCCTTTGTTTACTCGATTCAAAAACGACCGTACGTGCAGCCCAAAATTTAGCCGAATTTGAGTAAACTTTGGCAAAAAAATGACCCATAAGGTGTGTATTTTGAAAATGTTTGAGCATTTAAAGGCAAAATATGGTCAGATTTTATTAATTTTACAGTCTTAGAGTGCAATTTTTCTCATCTCTGCTCTTTTCGACCTTTACAGTACACTTTGGGAAGCTTGGAAAAGATAACGAATTTTGCTACTTCCCGCGCCGCGCGAGCATAAATTTCAAGAAAACCTTTGAGGAGAATCACCCGTGGTAGGAGTAGGACAAGCTAGAAAGTTATGTAAACTTCTGTACTTTGATAAGTTTTTTTTGCAGACTACCAACCTTAAAGATGAACGGAATAAGAACGTCTGGTGACCTAGGTAAGAAAGATATAATTTTTTTTTCAGAATATCAGCAGTGATTGAAGGAGATTAAACTGAATGTAGAACAAATCATTTTAAAATTTCCTGTGAAGAATTATGAATTCGATAGATTTTATTTGTATATTCAAGTTTTCAAGTATTTTGTCATAAAAAACATGGTTTTAATTCCTTTTTCTACTCCTTGAGACTCTCGCTTATTGGAACTTCTTTTATACGAATCTATTTATCTATTTACTTTTTCCAAGTCCCCGCCAAGGAGAATCCCTCTCAAAATACTTTCTATAATAATTCAAATCTCTGTAATTCGAACAAATAAGATTCCCCGTTCGAATTCGAATAAGCGAGAGTCAACTATAGACTAATTCGGCAAAATCCATTAAGGGACTATCTTCAAGCAAACCCTCAAGCAAGCTACCTGTTCTTAACTGACATAAATTTCACTAACGAAACAAAAACAAGCAAAAATCTACACACAGGTCCAAACGGGAAACATTTGAACTCTTTGAGCTATCAAGGTATTACTAAATCATCCTGGACATGTTGTTTGTACCATTTTCTTAAAAAATGGCTGATCGCGGGTGAAAATGACGTCATGCGGAATCGGCTTATTATTTACCGTCTTGGCAAAAATTATACGCCTTACCTTTGTCCACCGTATGTTTGAACTTTGCCTTTATGGAAAATCTTTATCATCCCACTGAATCGAAGCTCTAAATAACAAAATTGAAAAATAAATCGAAATAATGCTATATCATGCCGAAAATATTTCCCGCGTCTAATTCCCTTGGTACAGTTACTGGAACGGCTATACATGCCGAAATCGCTTTCAGCAAATTAGAGAGCTTCAAAACCAAGCTTCGGATAGAACTCTCACAGAATTGAAAAAAAACACCTTAAAAGAATGTATCCGAATTTTATCCGAGCTAGAAAAATCAAAAACTTTACAAAAAACATCTCATTCTTTTTCATACCTGCTATTGAAGCAAATTCTTGGTTAGCCATGATTTCACAAGTGCTTATGACAACTTTGCGTAGTTCAAACGATTGTGCTACCGTCTGTCAATAAAAATACGAGTAAAGTAAACTATAATATTCAGGGAAGAATCATGTGATGGTCTAAAGCGTCAGCGTCACAGTCAAGGGGTGGTCCCCGGTTCAAATCTCAACTCCTTCTTCAATGTTACATTGAGTTTACACCCGAGCCGAAACAGCTGGCCGTGGACCTCACGTGAAAACAATCGTAAGACTGTGTAGAGGTTTTTTATATGTTTGGTTAAATTACGTAATATCCTCGACATTTTGGAAGCAAACGTTCGAATCTGTAGAGGGCAATCCCTTACGCAAATCGAACGTTTGCTTCCATAATGGCGGAAGTTCCAGGCAAGTCCTAGATAACTGGGATATCGACTTGAAATAATAACCGGCTATATCTAACATTAACCTGTCTCTGCAGCCCGGTAACGAATCAAGGAACAGATAGACTGCTTAGTTGGTATTGTAGATTTTTAAGAAGGGTTGTAACACAGTCGTTGCTCTGATGAATTTTCTATACAACGACTGCATAGCCCTTCAATATTATTAAACAGAAATAATTTGAGAAAAATATCATGAAAAGCAGCAAGCCAAACGTAAATCTCATGATCCAAGCTACGATAGGCTTCAAATATGGATATCACTGGGTCAATGAATTCAAACTTATTTAGAGAGAAATGCTGTTTGATTAAGCAGACCTTGACGTATATATACCCAAATTTACCAGGAAAATAAATTGAGAAATAATCATTTTACCTCCAGAAAGTACATATCCTGCTCATTCAACTTTTCCAATTTCTTATCATTGTCCACCCAAAAGAAAACAACCAAAATCTCATTCTTTTTCATCAAGGATTTGACGTTCTTTTGAGTGATGACTTTTACCCTCTTTTTACCATCGTGTTTCATCATTTCCGCATACTTTTGATGGGATGCCCGTACTTCTTCTTCGTCCACTTGTGCCCAGGTTACCATTAGCAACCAGAATAAACAAATAAAGATGGTAGTCAAATTCATTTTAACCATTTTCCAAGTAATAGCAATTCACAAGATGTATTTACATTTATTTTAATCTATTTGATTTAACATCTGAATAAAAAAGACAGTAATCATTAATTTTTTTGACAAAAATTCTAAAAAATGGTTAAGTTTTGTTTAAATTTCAAAGCTGACCGAGTGAAAGTCTGTCCGAGAAATGGATCCAGGTATATAAAAAATAAATGCCCGTAAATCATCTAAATCTATTCTTTAATGAATAGTCACAAAAGGTCACATTAAGTCATTACATTATAAGGGTAAAAGATATTGGCCCAAAAAGAGTGGCACCTGTAAACTCAATGCTTAATCCAAAGAAACTCACGGCATACAGAATAGTGTGTAATTCAGTAAGTACACGGTTTTTGTTATAAGAGCATCCAAAATTTTTGAAGCCTTCGTATTCTTAACTTTTTGAGTTTAAAACCTAAAAATACTCTTACCATGTTCTTGTTTTCACCATTTTGAGTATTTTTGTCCCTTTTTCTAAGGGTCCAAAAAGCCTTAAAATGTTCTTAACTTGTTCTTAACACATCGAAGCCTTATGTTCTTATATAGTTTGTTCTTATAAAAAACGTATTGTATTGCATCTTCTAACCTCTTTGAAAATAGTTTGACAGAATAATATTCGAAGTTGAAACTAAAACATATAAATACAGTGGCAGATTTATGGTATTGATTTTATTCATAATTTAATAATCTTTAAAAGCTGACCGCATTTTATAGAAAATTGCGATAAAAAATAAGACTATGCAAAAACTCAAATCATCAAAAAGGTCCCCTAAAAGTATACGAGATATTGGACTAGTTCAATTTCCTGGTTTAAAGAATAATTTAGATTGTATCGAGTAATTTCAGAAATCATATCAAAATTATACATAAATTCAAAATATACAGCATTGATCTTTTCATGAGAGTGTAAATGATTTTCGAAGTTTGTTGTGAGGGGAAATTCTCCAAAAAAACTGATATCTTCAACATATCTTCTTCAAAAAATACTTTCATTTTAAAACTGCTAATATTTGATGATTTTATGCATTTTGAGAAGCTACCATGTCTAAATGTGACGTGGTACACGATTTTCTCAAGTTTTTAACTTATTTGAACTGTGCCTATTTGAATGTTTTAAACAGTTTGTTTATACAAGAAACATATCTCGAGATTTTCCTATGTTATCGAATTTTGTCACTGTTGACTAGTGCAGTAATGCAAAATATAGGCTGTCGTTGTTCTTCTGTTCAGCACCGCCCTCTATTAAGTACCTTGATTTCTAAGGAAATACACACGTTTTTGAATAAGAACATCCAAAATTTTTGAAGCCTTCGTATTCTTAACTTTTTGAGTTTAAAACCTAAAAATGTTCTTACCATGTTCTTATTTTCACCATTTTGAGTATTTTTGTCCCTTTTTCTAAGAAATTGTGTGTTTTAGAGTCCCCAAAGCCTTAAAATAAAATGTTCTTAACTTGTTCTTAACATTTTGGCCATTGAAGCCATATTTTCTTATATATAGTTTGTTATTATAAAAAAAACGTGTACATTGTATCCAGTGATCTTTTTCATCTTTTTCAATGTTTTTTTTTTCACTAAATTTAACGATTTTTTAGTCACCAGGAAAATCTAATCGAAATCTTCTTGCGACTTATATCAATTTACTGGCCAAGTTTAGGTGTTTTGTTTGAAGAGTTTTTAGCCAACTTCTGGTGGTCATAAATACAGGTGTTTTTCTATAAGACCATAAAGCTTCGAGATCAAAGGTTTATGAATATTGTAAGAATAGTTTAAGGCTTCCGAGCTCTAGAAAGATACCCTGAAATACCCGAAAATGCGTTTATCAAATAATTTTTTTTCATTTTTAACCTTAAGATAAGAGAAGTTTGTTTCAATTTCTTATTCATATCTGACGATTGCTGTGAGCATGAAATTCTGAGCAATGTAAATTTCAACTTTTAATGAAAAATAAGAGTATCTTAAAAAACAAAATGGCTTAAAACCACATATTGATAAAAGAAATCGCATAGATAAGATACAAACTTCAAATGCAACCAGTTGCACCCATCGTAGTAACGTCAGACTGGATCGACGCGATAAATTATCATCTAAAACGTAAATCCCGAATCCAAATTCAACCAATAATTTGTTTATCTTTTTTTCTTTTATTATTTTATTTCTCTAAGAAGAAAAGAAAAATAGTTAGGAAGGTATTATTATACATGTGATCGATTTATTCTAACATACTACGGTATACTGTGTACCAAAGAGTGGACACATTTTTATTTCAATCATTCAAATCCAAGATTAGATTACGAGTTTTGAGGATCTTACTTTGTCCGCTTTTTTTGGGACACACTGTACATGTGATCGATTCATCAAACACCCTCCAGTATAAAATTTAAAATCCAAGAAAAGGCGTAAAGATCTAAAAAAAAGATACATCTAGGATCATGATTAACATTTTAACTCTCTGGGATTAATTTCCCAAATATATTCCTTTTATACTCCTTGGTCTCGGGTACCTAATAGCCGGGGGTTGGAATAAGCGGAGGGGGGGGGGGTAGAAAAATCTCATAATATAATAAGCAGGGAGGGCAGGGGGTTGGAATAAAAATGTCCTGGGTGGAAAACTTTTGAAAAGAAGGCGGGCGGCTATTACGTACCCGAGCGAGAGTAGTTTGATTGAAAAACAGAAGGTGTTTAACGAACTTCTTTATTTCAAAATCATTTATTAACTTTTACAAAGATATGGTATTAATGGTGTAAAAAAATACCATGTGTTGTATATATACAATGTAAATGCAAAAAAAAAAAACAAAGATCATTACAAAATTACCAATCAACATCAATGGGAAAAAAATTTTCAAAATCCCTTAAATTATTAAAAACAAGCAACATGCTGAATGGACCTACCTTGATCAATATCAGATAAAAGTAGGTATTCTACATATTTTACTATTGGTATTGAGCAAACACAATAAGTTTTAGAACAATGCAAAAACGTCTGATTTATTTTCTTTTATCATTGTGTAACTTGGTCGTCTTTTTTTGAAAATTTTATGACAAAAAAAAATTTTCCTTAGAAAAATTACTTCAGCCACATTTTAAGGTACCTAGCACTCTATCTTTCTGACAAAAATCAGGAAAAACTAATGAAGCAATTTTGCACCAAGTCCAAAAAACCTTATTTTTAGGTAGTTTTTGGCCCAAATTTACCCCAAATTTTTTTTTCAAAATCGGGCTCCGTCACTTATAGGCATTGCTATTTTGTATCATTGTGCAAAAAATGAAAAAAAAATAAAATAAAAAGCCGATCCCGACGAAAAAAAATTTTCCGAAAAAATTACTTCAGCCACATTTTAGGGTGCCTTGCACTCTATCTTTCTGCCAAAAATCAGGAAAAACTAATGAAGCAATTTTGCACAAAGTCCAAAAAACCTTATTTTTAGGTAGTTTTTGGCCCAAATTTGCCCCCCAAAAATTTTTTCAAAAATCGGGCTCCGTCACTTTTCAGGCATTGCTATTTTGTATCATTGTGTAAAAAATTAAAAAAAACTAATGAGCCAATCCTGAGAAAAGCTGCTAACAGGAAAATGGTAAAAGGGAATTTCCCCAAAAAAGCGAAAATCCGTATTTGACGACGAAAAAAAATTTTCCAAGAAAAATTACTTCAGCCACATTTTAGGGTACCTTGCACTCTATCTTTCTGCCAAAAATCAGGAAAAACTAATGAAGCAATTTTGCACCAAGTCCAAAAAACCTTATTTCTAGGTAGTTTTTGGCCCAAATTTGCGAAAATCCGTATTTGACGACGAAAAAAAAATTTTCCGAGAAAAATTACTTCAGCCACATTTTAGGGTACCTTGCACTCTATCTTTCTGCCAAAAATCAGGAAAAACTAATGAAGCAATTTTGCACAAAGTCCAAAAAACCTTATTTTTAGGTAGTTTTTGGCCCAAATTTGCCCCCCAAAATCTTTTTTCAAAAATCGGGCTCCGTCACTTTTCAGGCATTGCCATTTTGTATCATTGTGCAAAAAATTAAAAAAAACTAATGAGCCAATCCCGAGAAAAGCTTGTAACAGACGAACGGACAACGGTCAAATTAAAGGACCTCCCGGTAGGTCCAAAAATAGTAATGTTAAATTTTAGACATAAACGAAAATCTTAAAATCAAAGTTGTCAAGATTTAAAGGAAATTTTAACAAAAACAATTTAAACAAAAACAATTTCAATCAATAATAGGCTATAAAAGTTGTCATTTTTTGTTTTTAGCTCCTAGTATCCAATTCATTAGCAAGTCATAGGTCTTTATAGTCAAAATGAATCATTGGGAATCAGGACCTCTATGCTTTAATCTTTACTTCTTGTATATCTTAAAACTCTGAAGACTTGCTTGTGTGTCTGATCAACAAAGAAATTGCTATAACTCTGGTTTAGACAGCCCACTTTCAGTCCTGCCAATCTTACTTGTGAATGAAGTGGGCAGAAAGTTGGTTGATCATCTAATGTCAATGCAATAACTTTCTGGCCACTTTTGCAAGTAGGCTAGGTAGGGTAGAAAGCCGCCTTCTAGATTAGAGCTAAGCCATGATTCCCCATGATAAATTAAAACTAAGAAATGACTGATGACAATTGATCATTCCGTGTTCGTTCATTTCTTTTCAGGGTGCTCCATCCAATTTTGGAGGATGGTTGCGATTTTTTCACGAGCATCAATCACAGATTGTGGATCAGCATCATTTGCTTCTCTGTAAGAAAATGTTATGTTGATTTAAAAATTAAAATGTCCTCCAAAAAATACACCCAAAGGGCCTGTAGTAAATTTGTGCTAATTTCAAGAAAATTCACCTGTAATTTGATTGGTCTTTAGTATAAATATCTTATTTAAAACACTAAATAGAGCTTTTCCTACCCTATTTGAAGCAAAATAATTCGCTATCTTGGACGATGAGGTGACGTCAAAATTAAGCTTGCGAGATCCTTGAAATTTTGAAGTCACTGCAGTGTCAAAAAGTTTCAACAAAGAAAACCTACTGTGACCTACTTTCAGCAAAGATGGCTGATTATTTTTTTTCCATGTCGTTGCTTGGGAAATACAGAGTAGCTCTATCTAATGTTTTATATATCAGTGGTCTTAAGAGAATTAAAATTTACAGTTCTTTAAAAACTTGTCAATTGTTAATTCTGTCAATGGTTTTGATATTCCTCAACAAAATTATCAAGGTGAGTAGGATAAAACATATAATATTTTTACTTTACCTTAAATCAAGATGGTGAGCTCCACCTTCAATAACAATGGCAATAAGGTCATCAGATAAGTCTTCCAACACACCTCCCGGCATCCAAGGATCCAAATCCCCATTTGGAAAGATCAAACGAGATGCATGTTTGATTTCATCAAGTGTACCAAAATAGTGAGTTCCGTACCAGTCATTTCTGGACATGCCAAGACCAAACTTACCGGCACAATAGTGCTGTCGCATCTCCAAAGTAAATTGTAATGGTGGAAACATGTCAGTTTCATTAGTGCTGCTCCCTGGCAGTGCCAATTCAGTACAAGCCTATCATCATAAAAGTATTAATTTTTTGGATACTTCTTCACATAGATCTTTATATTTTAGCTTGCAAGTCAATCCATGTTGAAATTTAAAGTTAGTTTTTCTTTTGGATGGCAAGTCACTGAGGTCAATGAAAGAAATATGTATATACCGAATTCCAGTGAATACATTATTCAACGAGACTAAAGATACATTTTTAATAAGGGAGCTTGTAATATAGGCAAATAGTCAAACTTTTTAATTTGGCTAGAATTAGTTTTGGGGGATGACTGACTAAATCTGTCCTCTTTTGCCCAATTTTAAGCAATTTTGATGAAACTTAGGGATTATTTTGGCAAGAACTTAATTTGGCGAGTGAGTATAATATCTAATTTTAGTCATAACTAATTTTGGTGAATTTCGTCTAAACTCACCAAGATTAGTTCTCGCCAAAATAAGTTTCCTTAATGTAAATCAAATCATTTACTTGGTAGTCCCATGGTGGAGCATCAGGTCCAGTTCCACAGCCAGTTGGGTCAGCACAATAGACATACTCAGTGAAAGTGTCGTGACACTTTGCATCTGGTCCATATAACAAAGCTAAAAAGACAAAAATGCAATTGTTTAGATTAGCATCAATTTTTTTTTAAAGATGAAAAGTTAAGTTAAGACTCTTTCTTGGATATAACTTAACTTGATTAGGACATTTATCAACCATGTTATCATTAGAGAGATTGTCTGTGTAAACACGCCTAAAGAGGGCCAAAGAAGTATATGAGGACTATTTATCATTACATTTTACAATGAGAGTGAAGAGAGAGAAGCTGACCCTCCGATATCATCGGACCGGGCCCTATCCTGGGATAGTTTCCTACCCCTAGATGGGGAAATCACAGCGCTTACCAGACATTGTACTCTGTGCTCGCGACACATCAGAGCCGTGCTGTATCGATTATGATACTCGAACAGTACGGGAGAACCTTGCGTTCTCGCAGGTACTGAACATATGAGAACCATCACCACACCACATTTAATGTCCAGCATATCTCCCGATACTCTTGTATCAGAGTGATGGTACCCTATTTCCCTCACATGGTATGGGTTGACCCGGGCCAAGGTACATTCACTTGCCAAGTGAATCGCAGCACCTAGTGGGAATCGCACCCTGACCTCCAGCACGAAAGTCAAGAATGATGACCACTACACTACTGCGCCATTTTACAATATCAATCAATATCTTCATTTATTAGCTTTTGAACTAGGTCTTTGAAATTGAAAGTTTGATTTTAAAATATCTCCAGGGTACAATGCCTTGTTTTCCAGACTAGGAACTAGGTAGGATAGCTAGCAGACCTTTCAAAGTGGGTATTTAGCACTTTATATTCTCCAGATATAGCTTTTACTTACAAGTGATGTTAGCAAGTCCAGATAGTTTGTTGGCACCTTTAATATAACTACAAGCAACATTGACCGGATGCCCTGGTAATTTTGCCATGAAATCAGCTGGATAAGGATAATCAACCATAGCCAACAGGGTGAATGCATTCCTAGCCCATAACAAAACATTATTCTTGAGGTTAGGGTTTTTCATTTGCTCAGGACACAAGTTGAAGGTGCTTTGGATGACTTGTTTTCCAACATCGCCAGAATCAAAAAGCTTGATCAGTGCTGAAAATCCTTGTTGAACTGATGTAGGACAAGTTGAGTCTGCCTTATGGAATGTCTAGAAAAATGAAGAGCATATTGGTATTATTTGTATAGTATACAGGGTTTTTTTATTTAAAATCTCAAGACGTGTGTCAATCACACTCCTAAAAGTTTTGCTAGTTTATCACACAGTATTTTTAATAGAAAAGTCTTAATTTATGGTGTATGGTTGATTGCACTCCTCAGAGAGCGTGATCAAATGCTTCAAATGATTTAGACTGGTTATAAACTTAATATATGAATGGTATGAATTTTGAATATTTTTGAATAATTATCATGTAGAAATATCATCATACGTTTGTGACAGCTTCCCAAAATTCTGATCTTGGTCTGTTTCCAGCAACAGTCATGAATGGAGCACTGCTGGCAACTCCACCATCAATGATATCAGGATATTTGTATCTCATGTATGCTGTCAACATACCTCCATAGCTGAAAATTAAATTTAACAGGACTTTGGTTGCAAAGCTTAAATCGTTGAAGTAAAACCAGACTACTACTCAAACTTCAAGACTAAAACTACTGGAACTCAGTTTTAGAATTGAAGGTAATTTCTTTAAAATCTAAGTTTAGCAATTTTCCACAAACTTTGATAGTTAAAGAGTGATTTAAATATTCGTTAGTTTCAAAACTAACTGTCTGTAGTAGTAAAAAGAGAACAAAGAGTTGAGTTATTAAATAGCAAAAAACAATCACATACCTTCCACCAAAAGCAAATACTGTGTTATTTTGAGCAGAATGATCTTTTTTCACTTGCTTGACAAGGTATGCGAAATCTGCTAATGCTTGCTCAGTTGTGAGGAAGCCAATGTTATCTCCTTTGAAAGATTGGTCACCAAATGGTAAAGATTTCCCATAATATCTCTATAAATAGATATAAGAAATATCATTCCCCTTGAGAATGGACCAAAACATTTCGGGAAGAATCAAATGATAATAGCAGCATTCTTTTTCCCCATAAAACATACAAGTAGATAGAAACACAGGAAAATAAGTTACACAAGAAAAACTGGAATTATTATTATCAGAGATTCAATTTTAACTTAAAAATTTGAAAAAAATAAAAGCTTTGGAGTTCAAGGTGAAAATAATATCATATAATTGGTTTTCTCTTTTTTTTAAAGATCAAGCTAAGTATAGACATTAAAAAAGGAATTCAGATGAACAAAGACAAGTTATTCAAATATCAATAGGTTTCAGTGACATACATGTTCTCCAAATAAGATCAAGCCTTTGAATCTCTTAGCAAGTGCAAAGACAAAACCGGTGTTGTCCCAAAAATTAGTAATATCTCCTTCATTCCCAGTATAAAAGAGAATGGGTCCTTTTCCATCAAAATATGCATCTAAAAAGATCAATAGAAAATAATTATACAGGATGTGGTTTCTCATTACAATAACACAAATAGTTGCAAAATTTACACTGAAAAAGAACAAGCCAGTTCAATTTTCATAAATATTATTTGCCATACATTTTTAAACTGAAATAATATAAGGATGATGAGTAAAGATTATAAAAAGATTATGAAAATTGATTGTTCCTTTCAAAATAACACAGGAAAAATTATGCAAATGAGATATTTTCCTTTGTATCGTATAAATGCTGAAAAATTATATATATGTGAAGAAATTCGAAGAATTTCTGTCCAACTATCTTCTATATATACCTGAAATCAAATAACGCTGTTGATATCTTCCATTTGGTCCAGCACTTCCCAAAAAGTTAAAGTGATCAATGAATTGACCAATATATTTGGTCTGATATGGTTCTGACTTTAGAGGATGTGGGTAAGCTAAAGCCAGCCCAATACATACAAATAGAAATATTATTTTCATATTTCCTATCCAAAAACAAAAAGTTATTGTAATAATGCACAAAGTCTATACAGTTTACAGTATAGTGCATATAGGATTCTTTAACCCCTGATTCTTTTACCTCTTTTTGCTGATAGTGAACTCTTTAAGCACAAAACACTTCAAATAGTGATAAAAGCACATGGCTCCAACTGGGGTTCTAGGTCCCCCCTGAGAACAAGGTCCCCGGGCCTGATAAAATTTTAGGAGTGTCTCTTATGCTCAGTCTTATCAATTTGATTTCTTTGTAACTTTCATGAGTGTTTCTTATTAGTTCTTAGTTTTATATATTTGCTTTCTTTTTTACTTTTACGACAGTCTCCTCTGCTTCGTTTACCTTAATGGGATTGATTTATGTGGGGATTAAATTCTGGGTCAAGCTCATCTGGGAAATCTTATTAAGATTTTGCGGAGACTTAATTTTGCGGATGACTCATTGTTTTTGACTTGGTTCTTTTTTTGGAGTTTAATTCAAAAAAAGTTTGCAGTTAATCTTTGACCTTTTCAAACTTACATTGCAACTTATTTTGTCAGATGACAACTAAATCAGTGAAGTCTGTGAAATCTAATCCCCGAAAAAATTGGTCCATTTAAAGTAATGAATTGGCTTTTTTTCCTGGCTTTTATAAGGGTCTCTTTTATGCTTAGTACTATCAATTTGCTTTCTTTAACGAGTGCCTCTTATGGTTGGTTTGATCAATTTGCTATCTTGTATATAACTTTTACGAGTGTCTCTTATGCTTAGCTTTATCAATTTGATTTCTCTGTTTCTTGTGAAAATAAGTGTTTCTTACGTTTTAGTTTTATAAATTCGTTTTCTACATAATTTCCACAAGTGTTTCAAGTGGGTAGTTGAAAAATTACAAAAAAAGTAAGGAGAATCTTTTAGTGCAGGGAGGGAAAGTTGTACAATGTTGTTTTTATAAGTTCCCATTTCCGCATGTACTTAGACTTCAAGATAGGCCACCATAGAATGAACTTCCTTTTATAGGATGAACCATATTCATGTGGCTTTCAGCCTTGCACTCCATTGTTGCAGAGGCTTATCAATTTTAATGACTTTTTTGACTAATGACCAAGTTAAAAAATTTTAATTTTTTTATATTTGAGTATTAAAAAGGCATGCATTCAAATAATAAAGGTTTAAAATTTTTCTCTGGGCTAGTTAGGCGGCAATCACAAATATCTCCGTTTCGCATCGCCCGACCGACTCTTGAAAATTGAAAATAATTGAGCCGGTGAGTCGGTAAATTTGTCGGACTTTTTCTGTCAATGACCTTTCCTTCGTTCAAATTTTATTATTGCTGATTTTTCGCAAGCGATTTTTAGCGCATTTGCAGCATTTTGATTTTGTTTATCATTACATGCGCCATTTTGGGGTTGGAGTTTAATAGTGTTCAAAGGTCATAATTTTAAACCACCCATTACATGCGGTTGTTTTGGCTGCTGGCTGGCACTGGCAGTTTCCTCAAGAATGCACTTCAAAAATGGATGGAAAAATGGAAACCCGAAATTTTTTACGACCGACCGACTCACTTTTTAGACCCAACGAGGATGCGAAATGAAGATATTTGTGATTGCCGACGACCCTCGACATGGCCCGAGAATTCTCGGGCCTCTTCGGGCCATGTTCGTGTCGAGAGACCCTATCAATTCTTTTGGCCCGAACATGACCCGAGTCATTCGGGCCATGTTAAATGTTAAATTGATTCATCATGTCCAGTCAAACAAAATAGTACAAAATAAGATTTGTCTGTTTTTTGTTTATATCGCTCAAAAAAACTTTACGAGCTTCCCCTGGACACGCTGCAGTTTAAAACCAGGACCAGTTTACTAGGGCCGATGAAATTTACATATGAGTTTACCGTCGTGAACTTACCCAAAAATAGATGCGGCATGATTTTATTATTCATTATTCATTATTTTCCCAACAGCACCTTATCCACCATTTCTGCTAACCATTCTCTCTCAAAATAAAAAATTTTGCTTCGCTTCAACCCTACGCATGTTTTGCAAACGAAAAATAAAGATCGATTGCTACAGTGGCGCTAGATTTGGCAAAAAACTAAAATGGCCGCCAGGGCGGTTAGGCAGATAGATGGGCGTGAGGCCCGCTGTTAGTTGTAGGATTGAGGGCGGTCACATTTTCTGTAAAAAATCTTCTTTGTTTACCCGTGTTTACTCTGGGAAAAAAGTCATGCGTAGAGGGAATCCTGCGTAGAGACGATTTTAACAACGATGGAGGTTGTAGTTGTAAAGAAATATAGAAATAATGAAAATTTTAGGAATTTTGAAGATAATGAAATTTTCATGCGGGTGCTTTTTAGAGATGCGGGCGGCCGACGGTAAACTCATATGTAAATTTCATCGGTCTAGCAAATATTTCCACCCTAAGTATATTTATGACTATGTTTTCATACCAAATAAGACATTTAATATTTATATGAATTTACAACATTCATATATTTAATATAATTAAGAGAAACCAAGTTTTTCTCAAAGAAAATGTTAAAAAAATTCAGTCCTGAAATTACACGCCTGTTTAAATCATGTTTTCAAAAATTGGTTTGGAATATTGATGGAACTGTCTACCCACTTCCACGGCGATCTCGCTCTCTACAAAATTAGCTTAAGTAATTGAAGTTTAATTACGCCGATTTTTGTTAATTTTTCAATCACGAAACTTATTTTCAATATTTTGACTGTAAAACATAATATTTTAATTTAATTTCAATATTGGTGTATTGAAAATAGATTTGCCTTCGATATCAACCTAAAATTGAGAAAATTGAAAAAAAAAAATGACTGTTTAAATGAAGATCTTTTGTCGTGTATGTAGTCGAGGGAGTCGTGTATGTAGTCGAGGGATTGTTTTTTTAATCACAAAAATCACCTTCAATTTTCACATTTTTCAAGAATAGATTCCGCTCTTACAAGAAACGAACCTTTTTTCTTTCTTAATCTTAATTTATTTGTTACAATTTCACATGGATAAGGCCAAATTTTGAGTTTTTTCTTAACACGGTTCAAACTTGAAAAAACAGATTTAAATATGGCAAAAATATGTTCTGTCATTTGCTCATTTATGTTTTGTCTCTTTTTGTGGATATATAAATTAGGTTACCAAAGCAACGTAATTAAATAAGAAGTGTGAGTTATTTCGGAAAAAAGTCTTCTGCAATTAGACGCAATTATAAGGGAACTCTGACTTATTTACCGAACGCTTCCACAGCAATTAGAGGAAAGAGAAAATAATTCGTGAAAAGAACTTCTTGAACTTCCGAAACGAGATCGCAGTGTTCTATACCACCCCTAAGCTCCACAGAAAAGTCTCTTTATATAAATCAACATAAATACCAGATTACTTGATGCATAGAAGTTATACCTATAATAATGATGCAACATAAGCAACAAGCAGAACTTCTGGGATGAGGATGTCCATTGATTGCTGCACTGCAAGTTGCTGCAATCACTGCCATGAAAGCCAAAATGGCGCATTTGCAATTCACTTTCGATTTTATTCAACTTTCATTTCTCATGTGATGCAGGCGTGAAACAATGTTCTCTTCCTCAGAGCCTTAACTTTTCTTACAGGAGATCAACCAAAGGTCAACAAATTCCGGAAAAATCATCTGCGGTGGAAAGAAAACAAATATGGCGGCGGTAAGTGGTCAAGCTTTCACAGACAGGGAACTTTATACAGTTTGCAAAACTTTATTAGCCAAATTTGAAGAAGTTAAATCGGGAAAGAAGGTATCAATCACAACAGAACTGAAATCTGCTGTAAGATTAATTTTATATGGAGCCAAACCTGGATCATTGCACCCAAATTTCAAGAAAACAATCTTTGAATTTCTTTGTCATTTGACCACTTTCAGTGATGTTCTTGCTGCCCAAAGTGGTATCAACCATAGAAATAAACTACTGATTGTACTTTTTCTCAAATTATCATACACAAATATAAGCGAATTGCCACCAGATTTAAAATGGAAGCGAATGTTTGGTTTGATTTACAGTATCATTCAACGCAACTTAGAAGACATGTCAGTAAAAGCACCCCTTTTAAACAGCATTACTTTTCCAGCACTTGAGCCTCAATCAGGAATTCCAAGACAAGCAATCTTAAAGCTACCACACACACTTAACAAGGGGTCTCCATGGAAGTTTGAACAAGCTGGTGATATTTCAAAATACCTTTGTCAATGGCTCTTGGTCTACACAACCCAAAATCCTGGCTCAAGTGGAAAGAAATCTCTCTTCCAAAACAAGTCCCCTAATGTTGTAAGTAATTTCATTTTATTACCTTTAGTTCAAAATAATACCTATAAGGCTAAATGGTTTTAAAAATCTTTGGATGCACAAAAGTGGTAGAGTATACACCATGAGTAACCTGAGATCAGATTGTGGTTGTTTTCTGCCCACCACGCTGAAGCTCTAAAGGGATGGGTGAAAACATACAATCTGACGAATATGCAATCTCGAAATCGTAAGGACCGCGTTGGTCTAAAAGGACTGGGGATGACAACAAAGTTGCATGATTGTGTTTGTGAATAGGGCACCGTATCAGTTTTTGACTTTCTGGCGCACAACAAGATTCTTGTTGTAGAATTTTCCGCGGGAGGACTATTTTCCTCAGATGTATAATTTTCAAGTGTCTTTAGAGGTTTACCGTGCATGTAAGAAAATTATGAACAGCTGTTATCAAGTTAATCATGAGTGGTTCTAAATCCGACAGCCCAACCTAAATCCAATGGGGTCTTTCAAAGATACAAACAGTTTCAGTGTAGACCTAACTCTTCATAAAAAAATTACGGGAAACACATATTTGGACTTTGTACCCTATGCTGCACGCCAGCACTTAAGCTGAAATCCCGGAAAAGCGGGATAAAAATCAGTTTTTTGCAGTTTGCATAAAAACGCCACATAGAAGATCTTTCAAATTCAGTATGTGAATAGACCTTTTTTCAAAGAGGCCACCCTGTTGAATAATTATGTAGTCCAGCAGAAAAACAATGATAAAACCATGCATAATTATTACAATATACATGATACAGTAATTATGCATGGCTCTATCATTGTTTTTATGGCTGGACTACATAATTATTCAACAGGACGTCCTCTTTGAAAAAAGGTCTATAGAGCAGTAAAAAATAAAACTTTTCTATTTTTCCTTTTTTTTGCAAAAGTTCTAGAAATGAAAATAAAAGGATAATTGAATACTATCCACTGATGATCCGAGGCGCCATCGTAAAGCTAGAATCGCTTCGCGTACTCTTCGCTTGAAAAAATGATTGACAGATTAAATTTTTCACCCGCGCAGGAATTCGGGGACGTTCTGCGAGCGGTCTGCAAGCGTTCTCAGCTCAATCCTCGGACCGTGTTAAAAATGGTAGACTCAGCTGTGACAGATCATTTCGATGGAAGTTGTTGGAATGTTTACAAGACTCTTGACAGAAAATCTTTTGTTTTATTGTCAATGATGACAGTGCCGTTATTAATTTTGTTAGATCTGATATATTGATGTTTGTAAGTGCACTTTTTACAATTTTAGTTTTGATTCCCATTGAAGAATCATATTCTGGTTTTCATGTTATTAGATGCTATTTTAGAGCTTTAGAGCTACACTGACAAACTAAAATAAAAACAAACCTTTTGCTGTGACGCAACGAAGATACCAAAGTGTCAACTAAGCTGAGAAATTTGATACACTGAACCAAATAGCAATAATTGCTTTTATACAAAACATAATTTTTTATTACAAAATTGTTCAAATTTTTAACGTTAAACATGAGCAACGGATTCAGAATACAGAAAAGAGGTAATTATTTTTACAACTCACACGTTTTTTATCACTTTAATTGAGATCTTGACATTATAGTCATATTGTTAGATGTTTAGTTTCAAGAGTTCTTGCAATAGTTTATTGTTCAACTTGGAGAGGGAATGTTTGTAAACATAGAATTTTTTCATAACATTTATTTGGGGGGTCAGATTTAGGCAGGGCTGTTGGATTTAGGACCACTCACAGTAAATGTTTCTATTCATCTATATATTTAAGTAACATTAGGCCCGAAGGCCCATACGCCCTACACAGATTTTCTGTTTAAAAATCAGGAAAATTAAAAAAAAGTTAATTTTTGTAATAAGTGTTATACTTAAAATGACTTAAAAGGACCACATTCTTTTAGTCAGTGAATTATCCTTGTGTGAAAAATTCAAGTATAAGAAAATGATATTTTCGCAACATCTTCAAATTTACCAAACAAAAATACATTGTTCTGTGTTTTTCAGAAATGTTGTTCTGGTCTGTATTTTTTCGAATAAGAGAAGAAGGAAGACAACATAGATCATAGATCATGATAAAAGAAATAGTTGATTTCAGTACCTTTGGGAAAATGAGTATTGCGACTATATTGTTTTATGGCAATCTTAAATCTGATTTTTGTAAATGATTAATTGAAGGCTTTAGTATCATTTTATCATGAACTCAAAAAATTATTTTGTAAAATTCAGGGCAAACAGGGGTGCCCATAAGTAGCCGAATTGGGGCCCCGATTAGGGTACCCTATAAGGATCGATTTTAAAGAAGGTTTTTCAAAATCGGATAATGTTGGAAGTGTTTGATTAAGATCCCTCAAAATAGTTGTTTAGGAGAACGTGACAGTATATTGAATAGAAAATTAGTCCAGCATACACTTGAAATTTTCACTAGATATTTGTTTATTTATTGTTCTCTATCGGATAAAGGAAAAACCACGGTATCTTTAAACATCATTGATTTTTCTTTATATAACTATGGCAGCCTTGAGAATTTCTTTGTTATGGGGGTAACTTTCATCAGTTTCATAACAGAAAACCTTTTGAAAACAATTCCTTGTATTTTCAAAGGGAAATAGTCTTAAACAATTTCTTGCATTTTCAAAGGAAAATATAATAGTCTTAAACAGATTCCTTGTGTTTCCCAAGGAAAATAATAGTAAGTTGTAAACAATTCCTTGTATTTTCAAATGAAAACGATTCCTTGTTTTTTTGGACATTATGATTAAAACCTTCTAAGGCAGTCTAAGGTGACTTTGAAAGACCTTTGAAAAATTGAAAAGCAGTGCCATGAACTAAATGGTTAATATGCAAAATCTGAGATATGATTTTGATATAAGCATATTGTGATAATTATATATTACAAAAATATTCTCTTGAGGAGATGTATAAAGAAAAGTGAAAGTTTAAAAGGGTTTAATGAAAAATCTTATCTACGGCTTTAGCAGGGATTGTATTGAATGGTCGAGTTAAGTTGAAATGTTCAAACCTCTGATATAAAAATTTCTTTGAAAATTTTTACGACTTTAAAAAAATTCTACACTAAAACGAAGAAAGAAGTATATGTGTATGAACTTTATTTTGATTGGATTGTGTTTATATCTTTCTGAATCTTTGATGTTTGGGACTTTGCTTATTGCAAATTTGTAATTAATATTTCAAATATGATATTCTCCTATATTCCTTGGGTCTAAAGTTGAAATTCTCCTAAATTAAATCGGCAAAGTATTTTAATTTAAAGACAGCTTTACCTTTTTTTGAATGTTTTGAATATCTGAAACAATTTAAAACAGAAACTTATTTTATTTTACATTCTAGTCGCAAACCAATACGGCAGTTATGGAAATAGACGGATCACCATGTCGCGATATTTTCACAGTTCTCAACATTAGTAAAAATTACATCAAAGAACACATGTTAAACCTCTACACATTCGCTGTCCTCAAATCATGGCTTGAGTTTGCTTTATCACAGGAAGATATGACTGATTGCTTAACAAGCACTTTACCAAAATTCCCAACAACTAAAGGAACGCCAAAAGGAGCATCATACTCAGATAGTCCCTTATCAGCATTCGGCGCTAGTCAGTTTTATGACGTTGATTCTGAAAGCTCGACCGAGTCCCCTTCAGTGTCATCCTCATTTGCTTCATCCCCAGTCTTTTCCCAATTCGACGAATTAACCAACGAGCAATTTGACCGGCGCCGAACATTCGATCAAATGTCTCTACGTTCAGCCACACCATCGTTCATAGCTACACCACGTAAAACAAGCCAAGCTTTCGATACTGTCTCTATTACTTCAGATATCTTTTCAAATGCATCCAATTTGAAGAATGTAGCGGCAAAATATTGCTTGAGAATCATTTTACAATCAGAACGAGGCCCATTGAAAGATACTGACCGAGCAATGGTAACTGCTAGTGTGGTTGAAGCGATCCAAATCCTGGACTTGCTTTGCAAAGAAGAATGTACATTTACTCAAAAGGTATTTATACACCTGACTTTTAATTCAAAAGAGTGCTCAATACTTGTTATCTGTAAAGCTAGAGCCTTATCATACTTAAAAAAAATGAAAGGAGAAACTTTTTTCCAATACTCAAAGTTTCTTGCTTTCTCAAGCATTCGCCAGTTCATTCCACAAACGGATTAAATCGTTAATTTCTTTTGATAGTTTAATCTAGTCTGTGTCAAAAAAGGTGTGCAGTGTTTTTATTTTTAACCATAACTTTCCAATAGTTTGTTGTATAGTAAAAGGTTTGGGTTTGGTATCGTTGGAAAGCTATTCAAATTCGCTTACATTACTATCCACTCGTTTGTGTGTCAAAATTCCTTCAAAAAGTGAAGCAAAATGCAGAAGAAAATATGAACTTTTTGTAGAATAGCGCTATTTAAAAATTCTAGGACGGAAGAATGGATCTAAATTACCCGATCTCTGTTAATCTATTCTCGTTTGCAGGTGTTCAATGAGATCAAGAAGCTGTACCGTCGTTTAGAGGAGAAACCTGTAGCTGCTCGTCGAGTGTTGGTTGCTCTTGTTCAGTTCTACATCAATCACCACGAGGAAATGATGATCCAGGTCGAAGAAATCCTTGAAATCTATTTCAAAAACATTCCCAAACATTTATACACAAGTCAAACGACTGGTTTTGAAATCTACGAGCTATGTTTGAAAAATAAAGAGTTTTTTAAATTCCATCCTGAAGTGTTGGTTAAATATGTGCCCAATCTGTTTCGTTTCGCTGCATGGTGGCCTTGTAATTTCATGGAAGAAATCTGTGAGATTCTATCCTTGATTTTAAACCAATCGACTGCTGCTGAGATTCTGCATTTGATCCTGGATCTACCTTGCCTGACAGCTTTGTTGCAACTAAGCCATGACGGTTTTATTGAGGATCCAGTGAAGCTTGGTGAACGCTTGAAAACCGACTTACCGCCTTATTCGAAAGCATTATTCAATTTTATTTTACGTGACAAACTCATGGGAGTTGAAACCATTGATAAAATTCCAGAGCTTCACCGACTGTTAGGCGAATTCAGCCAAGATCCTTTGGTTAAGTACGTGACTGACATCCTACCACCATTGCTGGTGACTTATATGTCAATCATTGAAGAATTGGATTCTGAAGAAGTGTACAAGAAGATCTTCCCAATCTTAATCGAGCGTACATACCAATTGTTCCCTGTAGATGCCGAGCATGGTAAAATATTAGAGATCTTTGGCACTGAGATCAAATCAATTGCTGAATGGTACCCAGAAGTCATTTCCCTTCATAGTGGTGAGATCATCTCCTTTCTAACACTGTTCCGAAACAGTACATCTGTCCAGAAATCATCCAACATTGTCAATGCTGTGTTACACGCTATTGGAGATTCTGTTTCTGCAATGGATAACGCTATTTTATCCAGTTTTTACGATACCATTGAAGAACTAGCTTACGAAGCTTTGAATGGGATGAATTCTAATAAAGAATATATATTATCAAGCATGGAGATCTTACAGAGTCTTTTAGCGACTATATCTAAGATAGCTGCGCATGCTCAAGAACATATTCAACGGGCCGTTGTCTGTTTAAACAAAGTGGTCAGCTTTGTTGCAGATTCACCGCTTTTCGTCAACCTTAAAAGTTATGCTCAGGAACTGACAAACATGTTGAATAGACCACAAGTAGCACCGGCTATTCTTTGTAAACGATCGGGTGTTGTCCCTTGGCACCTGACCGGCGACTCCTCTTTGATGTTGAAAATTCATGTGTTGTCTCAATAGAGTTTAAACAATTTTAATTTCTTTTTAGTTTTTAAATTATATGAAGTATAGAATTTTTGACTGAAGATTGTAACGAAAGGTTGCGTGAAACTTTGCTTATTAATAATTCTAATCCCAACTTCCATTTATTGTTTAGTTTTGAAATTAAATGTTTTGGTTGCCAAATGTCTTACAAAGTAAAAAGTTGAGCACTTTCTTTTTGTATATAAGAACCCGTGGATTTTGTATTTCGAATCTTTTAATTTTGTAATTATTACAGCATTCGAAAATTCGCCAGGTGCGTATTGATTGAAAATAATTACAGTGGAGTCTTTACAACTCGAACCTCTATAACTCGAATGTGCTTATCAAGTTGATATGGAGACTCCACTATATTTGCAATTCATGATATTCATGACGTAATGCTTTCTACGGAAAGACCCTGGTATTTGCCAGTAGTGGCAAATTTTATACGATTTTTGTCTAGTTTAAATTTTCCACTACTGGCTAAAACCAGAGTATTTCCGTAGAAAACATTACGTCATGAATATCATAAATAAGGATCAAGTGAATTTTCCAAAAATTGAATTTATTATTTACCCACTGATTTAATTTTGAAATTTGTATATTGATATTTTTTTCAACAAAATATATTTTTTGATAGCATGAAATCTCCAATTGTTAAATATCGACGAGCACACGCCCTTCTCACAGACCCCTTCCCACTAGAAAAATTGGCCAAAATATCGTCCCAGTGGAACATTATACTCCTATTTTTGCACCCACTAAAACAATAAAAAAAAACAATTCTCCCTGCAAAATATTATGCTATTTTTCCGATCTCCATCGAATTTTCTGACTTGAAAACAAAAGAAATTGAATCCCCGGTCATAAAAATTATGGGAATATCAATCCCCATCGAGTTTTAGCCAATTATTTTTACCCCAATCGGCTGGGTTAGTGTTAGTACGTGCACGTGCTTTGTATCGAATTTTTAATGAAAAACATAATGTTATATGGTTATAATTCTTACATTGTTTATTATAAACTTCATCAGATCTTTGATTTTTCGAATGCCTGAAACCTTTGCTTTGTTTTATCAAAAAACAAAAGTCATTTTTCTTATTGACGATTATTTATTTTTTTCGTAAAAATATTTTTGCAGATGGTCAAATACACCTAGAGCTACAAATTGACACATTTGACCAGAATGGGACCTTATCAATTTAATTTTGTTTTCAATTTATTCACTCACTTCATTCTTTTCCAGAGGGCACACAGGTATGTAGTATGTTTTTACTGAACTACTTAACTTTACATTATTAGAAACTTGTTAATTCGACCTCAACATTTATAGATCTAAAATAATGTGTTTCTTTCCAATCCAATCACTGATTCAACTAGTACTTCTAAAATGACGACTCTAAGATAATGTTAATGATACATTTTCAAAGTAAACTTTCTTCAAAGATAGACTGGCCATTTCAAACTTACTATTTACGAAATTTCACTCTAGCAATTTTATACAGTAAATTTTCTCTTTTTCTAACCCCTTTACGAAATTTTATGTAATTCCAACAGGCTCTACACGTTTTTTATAAGAACATCCAAAATATTTGAAGTCGGACGTTCTTAACGTTCTTAGCCTCAAAATGTTCTTAACATGTTCTTGATTTCGCCATTTTTTTATTGTTGTCTATTTTCCTAAGAAATTGGGTGTTTTAAGGTCTATAAAGCCATAAATGTTCTTAACTTGTTCTTAACATTTTGGCCATTGAAGCCTTATGTTCTTATATAGTTTGTTCTTATAGAAAAATGTGTACCACCGCTTTTTTTCCGTAAACCGCCTTACGGCTGAAAACTCCACGAATTTATATATTCCCCGTTTACAATATCCCTCTAATCGACATTAGCATCATCGAGGTACATTGAAGATTGAATTAGAGGGAACCAATTGAACAAAAATCTTCTCATTTAGTGAAATGCATACAACAGCGGTATTAGTATTCATCGGGTGCACCCTGATCACCGGGACATCATGTTTGACCAACATACCCGCATACTGCCATAAACCACATGGTCAAACATGTGCTTGGTACCCAGAATGCATCGAGAAACGTCAAATCTGTCCTGGGAACGATAATTACGCAATGAAATATGCCCATCATTTTTGCACCAAGTTCGGTCAAGAATACTCAACATTTGGCACCACTGGTCAAAAATGGGTAGATGCAACTCGCCTTTGCCTGCAACGTGCTTTAGTACCCTATCTAGATGACCAAAGTGTTACATGCAAGAATTTGAAGAAAGTAGCTTTCGACTCACACGTTTGTTGTTACCTGGGCGGTCCCGCCTGTACACCCTCAAATGAAATCCGCCCATCAGTTTGTGACGTTCCAATTAAGGATTGGCTAAGATTGTTCTGGATCGTCAAAGGGTCATTCAATATTTTCGGACAGCATGCAGAAGTTGTTGGTTCTTTGAGACAAATTATGGGCGTTCTTAAGGGGTGTGCTAAACACCACGTCGGGCGGTAGAACGATGGATATTTTTTATATCATATTTTTTGCACTAAATAGAGTCTGTTCACGATAAGTCTTAGTTTGGGTTTATAGTACCGATCCCCTTGAGGTTTCCGTGGTTTCCGCGTGGCTGGTATAACTAAAAAGTTGCAAAACTTGTTGTGAACAGGCTCTAAGTACATTATAAATATTTATATTTTTATTGAAATAAAGAAAAACTATTTTTGAAATTCAATAAGATTTGTTAGTTGCCAGTGATTTTCGTGGCATTTTTTGGCGAACACGTTTTTTTTACAAGAACATCCAAAATTTTTGAAGCCTTTGGATGTTCTTAACTTTTTAAGTCTTAACTAAGCCTAAACATGTTCGTATCATGATTCTTATTTTCGCCATTTTTGGAGTATTTTTGTCCATTTTTTTAAGAAAGTGAGTGGTGTTTTAGAGTCCGTAAAGCCTTAAAATGTTCTTAACTTGTTCTTAAGATTTTGGTTATTGAAGTCTTGTGTTCTTATATCATTTGTTCTTATAAAAAACGTGAATTCAATCATTTCAATGTAACCATCACTTAAGTTTATAATTTCAATCAATTGAGTTTTATGATTCAACTGTCAAAGATAATTTCAATATTTGGCATGTAAAAGGAGCCTTACCAACACGTTGCAGTCATGTGATTTTCCATCGAATAAACTTGATATTTTTTATACTTGATTGATATAAGAGCAACCCTTAAATTCTACTTCTCTTTGTTATTTTTTGTCTAGAATTTCATATATCACATGCTCTTGTCATATAATTGATATGTATCCTGTGAATCATTGCTACATACCCTAGAAAATGAATTTTTCAGTAAGCAGTCTTTTTAGATTTAATTACTTTGTTCTTCCAGGGCAAATAAAACAATAAACGAAGTCAGTCATTTGCTTGTTACGTTTAATATCTATACAAGGGGCTGGACGAATCTTTTCAAGTCAAAAGAAAGTCTAGAAAATAGCAAAATTTGCAAAAAAAAACCCTTGAAAAATTTGTTTCTTCATACCTTAAGGTGAGGGTGGATAAACTGAATCAGTCTTTAAATCCTTGAAGGTTTTAAAATACCTTATTACCCCCTGGAAAAATGAAAAAAACGGACCTGAAAATTCTCCGATTACCCCATGGAAATACTCCTCTGCCGTATGAATACAAAATATAAAATGGCCAATATTGTTTATTCACAGTCTATACCAGTAGGGTTCCCTATGATTTCTAGTACATGTACATTTTCCATAACTGTAAGTATGTATAACTCGAATTTCTGGTTTTCTGGTCCCTTCAGTTAAACCAATGTCCATAACTCGAAAACAAATTTGCGTTCCCCGAGTCTATTCAAACTATGGAGACTAAACTTCAGCTTAAGGGTATATTAAGTTCTGCTGGATATACCACACAGGATTTTAACAGATACTCTCCCCCCCTTCGTCCCTTAAATTTATGATTAGCAAAATACGTCCCTGCTGCGTCATGTCACTTTGCATTGCATGGTAAAAAAGTCAAGGCCCTTTTTTGAAATCTGAAACTTTCTATTGTCCGCATGTAAAAATAATGTTTGTTTTAACCTCTGAGTGCTTTGTCTCGTGGAACCTTTTTTTGAAATCTCATCGTTTTTGACGTTTGTCAGTCAAGAGAAAATATCTTTCTTAGTTTATGAGAAGACGTTGTTTGAGTAGTTAGAAAACGTAAGGTTTTTGTAAGATAGAATGAAGATCTTAATTTTTATGCTGTTTGGATTGGTTGCCGTTCGATCGGTTCCCCTAGGTAAGTCTTACGAAAATCTGGTAAACAAGTTTATAAAAAGTCCAGCGGATGTTAACGTCCCCTGAAAAACTGGCGCTCCCTTTTTCGGAAAGTAGAGAATTCGGGTAGTACTTTTTGGGAAAAGGTAAAATTCAAAATGTGTGGAGATTTTTCATTTTAACTCAATTTGAATTGGGGTTCATGGCATTGTTAACTAAAAAGGAACATAAACTTTTTGGAGTTAAGTAGACATTCGAGTTAAAGAGACTCCGCTATATTATCATTTTAGAGGTTGATGGCCATTTGCGAGTGATTCGTTCAACTGACGAAGAAGGGGAGTTAATCAAAGACCCTTATTACACTGGCATCGAACCATTCGATCAACCCATCCCTGGAGACAAAGTAAGACAATATTGTTAATAGACCCCTATGCCAAAGAAAAATTGTTCTAAAAATAAGAAATTATATCTTGAAAATTAATGTCCATCGAAAATTGTACAATTTAAATATATAGACAGGGTTGTTACTAATAACCTTATACATATTTAACACCCCTGCCTCTGTGACCCAGTGGGATCCACCCCACTGGCCACCCCAGTAAATTTTTTTACCAAAAATGGCTCATTTTTCAGCCCCACTGGACAAATCACTCACCCCACTTGAATTTTGTAGTAAAAAATCACCCCATTGAAAATGATAAAAAGTTTACACATACCCCACTCGAAATGCCCTTATTTTAACGTACCCCTTAACGTAGAACTTTTCTTTCAAAAAATCACCCCACTAGAATTTTCTCCTTCCCCTTTATTAAAGGTAAAATATCCAAAAAAAACAAAAAAATCTGTATTTAACCCAACTTCTATGGTCATTGTCATGGTCATTTTAAAACGTATAAAATGCCAAACGAGAGGGGTTGAAAATCAAAAATTTCTGTCAGCACAAACCACAGTTGAACTTGTACCTTTCTTTCTTTAAAGCTAGGTTATAGCCTGAAAGATTTTCGAGAGGCTTTCTCACTTGCGTAGATACTGAAAGAAAGACCTCTACTTAAATCATGTCGACTAAACATTACTAGGTTCCAGAGTTTATAAAATTTGATATTACTGCTCCTCTATAGCCCCCTTCCCCCAGACTTCATTACATTTCTTGCTACAGTGTAAGAGTAGATCCACCTGATCAAGATGATATTTCTAGTGATATTTAGTAGCATGTAAGAAGCATATTTGACTAGCACTAAACCAAAAGATGGCCAGTATCTTCCATCGTTAAAACACAATAAAATTAAGCGGTCTACAATCTAACACACAGACTAACCAAAATTTAGCTCATGCAAAAAATTCTTTCTCACCCAAGTGAATGTCAAGGAAATTTTCGCCACCCCACTCAATATTTGAAAGAATATTTTTCACTCCAGTGAATTTCAGGTTTTTTGATTCTCGCCCCACTGGGTAATCAACACCCACTGGGGCACAGAGACAGGGGTGTTATTTACAATCTCAATTCACAAACCTAATTTACCCGCTATTTTATCTTCCATTTTTGCAGGAAGAAATTGAAGAAAATGAGGACGAAGTTTTATACGAACTTGAAGATGGTACAAGAATCACTGAAGCTGAATTTCACAAACGATTTGAAACTGTCCCTGTTACTGAAGATGGTGAAATAAAGGAAGAGGAGTATGAGCACGCAGAACACGAAGTACATCACGAAGAACACGAGGAGCACGAAAAGAAACTTGATGCTCACCACAAGGAGAAAAACGCTGCTAAGGTTAATATTATAATATATAAAACTTAAAAAAAATTACTTAATCCGAGAAACTGTGCGTCAGTGTGTCGCAAGCTGGCAGACAGTATGAACTACAGTGTAAGATGGGTCTAACAAGATGACTCCTAGATTGCTCAATACAGAACCGGACATTCTCTGTAAGGAGAAGCCTGTCATCTTGTTTTCTATGCGGGAATCAATATAGAAGATAATTTTTTTGTTTACAGCCACCAGTTGAAGAGGAAAATGACCATGAAGACAAAGAAGGTCCAGTAGAAGAACCAGTCAACCCACCATCTGAAGTCGTCACACCTGAAGAGCAAGAACTTTTGAATAAACAAGAACAAGGTATTTTTTCAAGGTTTTCAATCTTTTAGTACTAGGTGGAGGGGGGGGGGGGGGGGGGCTTTTTCTGTTCGAATGGCAAAACTTGTGTTAATAATTCCTTAAAATAAAGCTTTTGACTTGAAATATTTGTAAATTGAGTGACGTCATCAGAAAAAATCTTTTTTGTCAAAAGTAGTATTGTATGACAAGGACAAGGATCACGTGTGCCAAATTCAAACTAGATCAAAAGTTAAGGGCGGTACAAGAACCGCCCCCCAGATCTAAACCACCCATAAGAGCCTAGTATGAATAGAGGCAAAGGTTTTCATATCCGGCTTTATCTTATGGAGCATGAAAATAAGATTTGGTTTCGGTTCCTTCCCAACCTTGTGCTCCGTATCTGGTACTTTCCCTTTATACTATGGCTGCTTCTATTACTTTAAACTGTCTTTCTTTTATAGAAGAAGAGCACCACGAGGAAGAGCACCAAGAAGTGTTGCGAACTGAGAAATTAGCTGAAGGTCAAGTCCCTCCTCCATGGGAGTTAGAGAGAATGAGTCAAGAAGAACGAGACGCTGTTTATAAGAAATTTACTGAAATGGAACACCACACTGAGGAAATGGCTGATGGTCACTTTATTGAAACTGAAGGTATATATAGGTTGATAAAGACCAATAAAATTTGTGTTTGACCAACAGGAAGTCAATTTGTCGATTAAACTTTTAAAATTTGGACTAAAATTTTGGCTGAAATTTTGCGGAAATAGCCTCTCTAAGGATGGCAAAAACGTCAAACATGGACAAAACTTTCGAAATTCAGTCTCTCTGAGGCGTCAATTTTGGCTCGGAGATCTATCATCTTGCAAACCTACCCCCGGGGTGTATTCTCACTGGCAAGGAATTTGACAGTCCAGTGTTTTTCTATCTGCAGACACATGTTTCATCCCACTCGTCCATCTGACTCGGGTGGGTGAGCATAGACTATTGTTCTCACCATTGCTAAAGACACTAGCGTTAAGCTTTGTATAATCGGTTGCGATAAGTGGAAAAAATGAGGTCGCTCCTCAATAGAGTTTATGAAAGTGATCGATGTAAAAGGTTTTCTAATCACACGGACACGCATGGGGAACGCAAATTTGTTCGAGTTAAGGAAATTTTGAGTTATGGAGATTGGTTGATATAGCTCATTGTTCTGAAGGGACCAGAAAACTTTTGCGAGTTAAGGAGATATTTGGGTTAAATAGAAGTTCGAGTTATGAAAACTTGACTGTATTCCGATTATTCTTTTCAGGAGAAGATGAAGGAGTTGAACTACCACAGGACGGTGAAGGTTTTGAAGAAGCCATGCTCGAAAATGAGGAGAAAGAAGAAGGAGAGCACCATGAAGACGAAGATCGATTCTTTGAACAAGAAGATTACGAAAATGAAATGAAGAAACAGTAAGAAAAATTGTTCATACGTTCTCCATAATTTCCCTTATAAGCGCACGAAAGAGGGTTGGGTTTGAGGACAACATCAAGTTTATGTTAATTATTCCATCCGCAATTCCGTTGCTACTCTACTGATACAGACAAGTTAGACACCTTGGTAACTTAATATCGAACTTTTTCGTCAGGTTAATAGACGTTATGCTTTATTATGATTTTCGATCCTTATATTTTCAGACAACGAAACGAGGATGTCATCGAGCCAGAGGAAAATGAAAATGAAGAATTTGAAGAAGAAGATGAAGAAGAGCTTGAACATAAGGAAATCTTCACTACTCCAACACCTGTTAAGGTGCCCGAAGAGAAAGAGGTGCCCGAAAAGGAGCATGTGCCTGAAGAGAAACATGAGGAACACGAGGAACCTAAGGAAGAAGAACATGTGCCCGAAGAGAAACACGTACCCGAGGAGAAACACGTACCCGAGGAGAAACATGTGGCCGAGAAGAATGAGATGGAGGGAGAGGTTACAAAAGAGATTGAAGAGCCAAGAAGAAATCCCGAGGAGCAAGAAAAAGAACGCCTTTAGGAGATTTGAAAATTATTACTTCACGTATATCCCAATTTATTTTATAGTTGATTTGATACCTATATTTTCAGGATAATAATTATCCCTTTAAAATTTCTAACAATTTCATTAGGTTGTTTATATTCATTATATAAAAAGAAACCCATCCATTTATATCAAAGTTCATTTCAAGATCTGATGTTTTCATTTTAGCGCTTTTGTTGTCTTTCTTTGCCGAACCCTTTTCAGAAATCAAAAATTTGACCTTTCATCGAAAGTTTGACTTTCAAAGGCTTTGTACCCTCCATTTTGCTTTGAATACTTTCAAAATGTATACCAATCGACGCAGAATTTCCGTAGATAACAGAAATGCAATAAAAAGGTAAGCAAAAGCCCCCGTATAAAAGATTATGACACTTTGAAGTATCTGCCGTAATTCCAACCCCTCTACTTGGCAGCAATTTTTCGAACTTTCATAAATTACTTTACGCGAACATCACTTGCATCGTTTTGAGATTATTGCCATGGTTATTAACTCCCAGCGAATTTTACTAAAACTTCTTTCTATTCATAAAAAAAGTCAAGGGACATAATCACCATGGTAATTGTTTGAATACGAGGCAAGTGATGTTTGTGACGTAATTTATGAAAAGGTCTATTGAGAATAAAATACTCAATGGTTTCAAATTATATTTGGATTCATAATCTATCGTTTAACTGTGAAACCTCTTAGGTCAATTTAATAACACTAGCGTTATAATTCGGTTAAAAATTTATAAAAGCAAAACATGAATTGGGGTTTATTTAAAAATTTATTAGTATTAAGCTATCATTTATCGAAATCGTGAACCGTTTTTTGTCGTGCTTTGCTTTAGAAAAAAAATTGATTCAATATGATGGAATGGGATTCGTTGAAGATTACAAATTTGAAGCAAGACCAAAATTCAAGCACCTGGTTAGACCAGAGGAGTTCTGCCTACAAGATTATTAATCTAATGGAATGTAGGTATTTAGCTTAGTTAACTAAGGCTGTATTCACAAAGCTAAGACACACAGCTTGCATTAGAGCGTTCTCAGCGCTTTAAAGATTTTTTATATTTACAGATTTTAAGTTTGGAATATTTATCCAGTCAGAACTTACCATCAGCTTTATCCTAGTGACTGGATCAAACTAGCTTAGAATTTTAGGCTAGTAGGTGTGTTGAAATATGCAATAAAAGAAGACATTCAATTGAAAGTGAGGTATTCTGATTGTATTCTGATTTGTATTGATGAAAAAGAACATTGAGAATTCATCGATTGAGAATTGCTATTGGATGATTCAGGTTGCTTTGAGCGATGATGTTATTTATTTATAAGCGTCTTCTGTATAACGAAAATCAAAACCATAGTTGGAAATTGTTTTGATTTTCAAGCTTTTTGATTTAGAAATAGTATCATATCGTATTATCGCTGACTTTTGGATTTCCTCCGAGAAATTGATCAACATTTTATTTATTAGTGGGAAACTAAAACTGCGGTTAATTATTGTGTGCCCTTCTTTCTTTTTTTAAATTAGAAAATTTGGGCATTAAAATTATTCGATTCGGATCAAAGGGTAATAATGGATAAATTTTGTGAATAGACTTTTCATTAACTTTGGATTGGGAATAGCCCATCTTTACAAACAGTATCTCAGAATTCCCTCAAAGTAATGGACTCGGTGGATTGGAAATAGAATTTAAAGGTAAACAGAGCCAGTAACTATTCTTGAATCTGTCTAGCTCTTTTTCCTCATTTTTAGGAATTATAAATTTTTGAAATAGTATTACTTTCTTTCTTCTAGATAAATATAGAAATTTCCACCGAACTTCAAATCCTGGTAAGATCATCCATCGTTGGTAGCGAAAGAAAATCTGTGGTTTTATTCTTAAAATAACAAGTTTGTGGAAAGGATGTGATTCGGATCAAAATAATCTGTCGCAGGTGGTTCGCAACTTATAATGGACATCAGATTATTAAATCATGTAGTTCTAAAATTAAATTCAAATTGAAGAAGAAGAAAAATGGTGAAATAGAATTTGTTCCCAACTGAACTCTTAAGTATATTTTTCAAAGACGGAATATTTAATGATATTAAAACCGTAGTGAAAAGAGAATCTTTCACAAACTATTTTTCTCTCTGAAAAATCTTTCTAAAGAAACCTTTACAAACCAAGATATCTCTGAAGAGAAATCTTTGCTATAGAAAACCTTTAAAACTACACCCCTTGCTTAACAAGATGAACACTTCGTTCAACGATTTGAAAGAGATATTCTCCACACCACCAACTGAAGCAAGATATAGTTGGATCATACACAGTGGGAACCAAACACTGGAAGCATCAGCAGTCAGGATGCAGCCACCAACAGCTGATACTGCAGCTAGCAACAGTCAGCAACCTCCACCACGACCACCTAGAGTAGCTAGGACAAACTCCTTGAATCCGTTTACACCACCAGATGAGGTTCAAACCAACTCTGAAACTGCGCAGATGTCCCAATCGCAAGAAGTCGCAAATAAACGAATCAAAACTGACGAACCAGAGGAACTCCTACTTGATATAGATGATCAACAATGTACAGACCAAAATCAACAAAATGTCTCTCCTTCACAGAGATCACCGATCCGCCCAAGCAGTATTTCGCCACGCCAATTTTTGAGAAACCACGCACGAGGGAGAGATCAAGGAGATTTTACAGATAGTAAAGAAAATAATATGCAACAACCACAATCATCAACACCTGATAGTCTAGACGACTATTCTACAACACGTGGTTGCTTGGGTGACAAGTTCAATATCCAATCAAAATATATCGCCAAGAGACTGCAGTCAAGGCAACCGTGTACAAACCAAAATGGTAGCGCAGCATTGACAGGGTACCAACTAAAAAACATGAGGCTGCAAGAAGAAGTGAATTCAGCAAATAAGAAAATACATCGTTTGAACCATATCAATCAGAACGCAATGCAACGAAAAAGCGAGCTTCAAAAAGAGGTCTTAGATGCTTATAAGAAAATATCAGAGCTTGAGGTAACAAGACACACTTGGAGTGAGAAACAGAGAGAGTTGGCGTTGGAATTAAAGACATCAAAACAAAGGATTGGAGATGCAGAAAGGGAAGCAGCACATGCTATAGGTATGAAACAGAATGGGTTCTAATCTAAAGGGAGTTTCTGGTATTGCTTATTTTTATACACATCTACTAAGTATGAAGGTTTTCAATGCTTAGAACATCATTTGAACCCTGTCTAATAGGACCTTTTTAGTTTAAAATGTTTTATCTAAGTAGCAAAATCGGTGTCAGGTATGTGCCAGGCAAAAGGGTCTCGTCTTTGCTACCTCGATAGTCTCTTAACTCTTGAAATTTTTTCAATCAATAATATGTATTCAATTTAGAAGGTAGCCGGTAATAGGGTAGTTTGGTCATGAAAATTAATTCTGTATAAGTAATTAGGACTTTGTTAACATGAATTCAGCTCCCCGGACACTGCATAATTATCGCAACGGCGATGCATTTCTAAATTTAACAATATAAGGGTTGTTCTAAGTCTCACTAGCCTACAAAGGTCTACAAAGCTTTGAATTGATAAATCCCAATGATTTCATTTTTTAGGATGCCAAAGCAAACTCCAACGTGAGCTTATCGAAACTGAAAGCAAGAAACAGAAATATTTCGAAGGTCTTGATCATGCTGAAAGAAGGATTTCCAAACTGGAAGAGCTTATGAAAGAACTTGAACTGGAATCAAGACAAGAATCTCTAATGAAATCTGACCTGGAAAAGAGGCTGTACGAAAGTGAGGCTAACCTTAAATTAGTGTCAAGTGATAATACAAATTTGATCAATAAACTTGGTATCAAAGAGAAGGAACATTCAATCATTGAAAAACGTCTCGAACGTGAAATTGCCGAAAAAGAACAAATTGAATCCAAAACGAGTGAGCTTGTTAAAGAGAACAACCATTTAAATAAAGAGCTCAATCGGTTAGAATCTAAGTATGAAATGGCTGAACGAACTATTGGTCAATACTCAACCAAGTTGTCTGCTGAGAAAGAAAAATATCAGTTAGCAAGTACATTGAAAACTGAATCAGAACGCGAGCTCAGAGATACGAAACAAACTCTGATGAAGGAACGCGCACAAAAAGAACTCTTGAATACTGAATGCCAAGTCACTATCGAGAAATATCGTAATCTGAAACGTAACTACGAGAAAACGTCTAAGCAAAATGAGCTATTACGGCGTGAGAATCGAGATTTAAAAGATCGTGTTTTGTATTTTGAACTGTATCAAAAAATTAGTGATAAAAAAGCCAGACCAGAAAATGGAGGGACATCAAGTGATAAAAAACGGACCACCTTTCTTGATACATTGAACGAACTGAAAGTCTCTAAGGAGAAAGCACAAATCCAACGGAGCCGAAACGGATCACGTGACTCTTGGGACATTGAAGATGGTGAACAAGGAGCCTGGGACCAATCACAACGCGTTCAAAGGGCTTGGGGCGAGGGTCATGGACGATCTTCAAAACATGGTTCTAACAATTCTCTTGATCGGTTAAGTGAAATGAGTGCTCAAATTGAAAAATTACAAAAAGAACAAAAAGTGTTAAACCACGTAACTGCAGAAAGTTGTAACGGAAGTAGCAAGGCACCCAGTCGCATCAACACAGCTCGCAAAAGTATTTCGCCACGCAGCGAGCATCTCGTATATCCAACGCGTAGTCCACCTAAGAGTCCGAATAAACATAGTGCTAGTCTAGATGTACCAAACCCTAATGACACTATTATGAGCTTTAATGATGATGAAGAAGAGGGAGACATTCAAGTTGGCAACTTGGCTACATTCAGTGATCTCCTCAATAACAACACCAATAAAGACATTGCTAACGCCCTTTTATAGAACCCTTTTGTTTAATATAGTATAGCTTTAATTTATGTATCATTTAGGATATTCTTACAAATTTTATTGGTGATTCGAATAAAAAAGTGAATATTCGATCTTCCAACGACACTGAAAAAATCTCGGAAAAAATCTGATTTTAAGTCTATATCGAACTCAACTAATAAATTACAGTCAAGAGAAAATTGGGAACAGAATCTATAAATTCTACATTTGGATATTCAGATTTTTTGAAACTTATTAATGAATAAAGAATTTATACTTTATAGTGATTGATTCAAATACTCAAAGATGCTTACTTGATAAACACCCCTCCCCCCGTTTGTTAATTAGAGGCGCATGCAGAAATCTTTTTAAAGTCCAAAGGGCTAGATGGTGTGTTTTGGCTGAAGAGTGTGCCGTAGTTCAGTAGAAAACACTACCTATAGGTCACGTGACATTACAATAGGATTTCAACACCCGACCCAATCAGAAGCTTTACTGATTTTTGAAAACATTAGCCACAATATTTCTTTGCAATATTCACTTTTTTTGCCTGCAAGCTGGAAAGGCTTAAAGCACTCAATCTAGCCTTTCGGGTTTTACAGAGATCTGTGGTAGTATTAAAAGATTTGACGAAGAATGTTTTTTCCTTTGGTTTTTTTGGTTCGTTTTTTTTTGAACTGCACTGTGCACTTGCACAACCTTATTTTACTGATGGACGTGATCCTTTTGTGAGCGCTATAATCATAATTATAAGAAACGAACTTAGGGACTGGGATCAAATTTGAATGCTCTTCTTTGCAGGAAGTATCTGTGAATAAACCTCATAATTCTGAAATGAAAATTCTGCTGAATTCTATAAGAAGAGTTTTGTGTTAAGATTCCTCGCAATATAGCAAAAATAATTCAAAATCCTGAAAACCACGAATTTCAATTTATTATTTTTTTCGTTTCTTTTTAAAATTTTGAGAGACAGACCACAGATTCTTCTAAATTCTAAGAGAGTTTTACGTCAAGAATCCCCCCGATTTAGCAAAAAGCCTTAAATCCCAAAAACCACGAATTCCAATTTAAGATTTTTTTCGTTTCGTTTCAAAATCTAAGAGAGCTTTAAAACCACAAGTTCCTCTAATGCGCTTTAAACTTCCAGATTTTCAGCAGATAAAGGTTATAAAAACGTACTTGTTGCACCAGAAAATTTGAATACTTTTCAGTTTAGAAACCGTATCAAAAATGTCGATTAAAAAAACTTGAAAAACTGCCAAGTAAAAAGAATATATAAAAAGGGAGGATATTACTGTTAAGATTTTAACGAGTGGTTGTTATCTAGGCTAGAAGATCCTTTGTTCAACTGATCTAATTTTCGCTGTAGTAAGACTCAGAAATCTCTCTTTTAGTACTTAGTAAGTGTTTAAAGCTGATTGATAAAATGTTAGTAAAAAGGTATTCCTTCAATCGAGGGACGGAAAACGTCGGCCGTCACTCGATTGAAGAAAATCCATGGAAGAAGGTAAGTATATAATACCACTAACTAAAACTTTTTTGGAGAATGTGGTAAAGTTTCCTATACATGATCTGAACGCTTACGTGGCCCCAGTGCCCAGTATTTGCAATCCCAGTTCAGGCTATTTCTTAGGGGCTTCTTCAACCGGGGTTTCCACCGCTACCAATTTGACTAGGGAAATGATTATGTATGACTGCTAGTTAAAATCAAACTTAAATTGTTAGCAAGCTCTTCGAATCCACTTGATTCGAATCATTCAACTTTTTTAGTATCAAGGACCCAATCTGTCCTAATAACCATCACGCCCATCAGTAAAGTCAAAGTGGTCAAAAAATCTCAATATGATTACTCGATCAAATTATTGGGAACTAATACCAGAATGTATTTTTTAGAATAGCAAACTAGTCTGTTAATTAATCATGTCAAAGGGCGGGAACATAAAGGCGGCCGGCGTTTGCTAAAATAGGAGCTGCGTAGGAGATCGAGCAAAATTTGGTTAGAGGCTGCTGCTTTCAGCCCTTGCCGCCGACAAAATCTTTTCCTACGCTTACCTAACTCCTACGAGTAGAATCACTGGGTTTTATGTGTTTATTTTCCTGTATCTGTTCAATTTTATGTTGGTCTTGGGAAAGATCAATGTGCGAATAAAGTGGAGCTTTGTTTTATTACAAATCAAGTCTTTATTTCATCTTTGGGCTTCTGTCTTATTTTTGTTGTGATAATATTGGAAGTTTTGGCTACCAATTGTTTTAAAACTTTTCATTTCAGTGCTTTGTTGCAGATATAAGATAATCTTTAACTGTCGATTACTACTATTTTAGGTAGAGAGACAAAAGATAATCCAATAATATTAGCCTGAAAATTATTATTGTTTCGAGCAGTTATCTATATTTCTATATGAGCTTTTCTTATTGAGATTTCCACTTAATTAGAAATTGGAGAGATGGGAAATAATCAAATTTTGTTTCCCTATCAGTGAAAAACAGATGTCTTAAATTCATTTCGTTTATTAGGACCATGGGATGAACAAAAAACTATATGAAGAATCGTCAAATTTTTATAATTATCTTGTTTTCAAAACATTGTTTGTGTAAAACTCCTATTTGAAGAAAAGAATGATGAAATGGTTCTTGGTAGATAGTATATGGAAAAAAGTAAGCACTACATCTTGAATGTCTTTTTCGAGCTGTTGATGTTACGCTCATCAATGTCGGATAACAAAACCAGTATGTCAAGGACTAGTCACCATCAAATGACATACCACCGATGGATTCTAGGTTTGGCAGTTCACGGGAATTTCCTCAACTTGACACTGTGCGAAATAAGAGATTTCCAATCCTGGAAATATCTTGAAAATATTATATTTCCATATACCTTTGCAAATATGTAAATATGACTTTTCTATATTTGCAAAGTTGTGGAGATATCATATTGGAAATATCTTGAAAATATGATGTTTCAATGAATTTAAGAATTGGAAACAGTGGCGTTGTGGCAGGGGGGCCGGGGGGGGCCATGGCCCCCCAGCGGAGCTTTTCTGAGGGGGCGCCGAAGAGCAAGGGGCGCCAAAAGATTTTTTAAACGCCCCAATCTTAAAAATCATACTTTATACTCCTGAAATTGCGCCCAGGATCAATTTTACTGAGATAATTTTAAATTACTTGCAATTTTTTTTCTCGCTCGCTTCGCTCGCAATAAAGTTAATTGGTAACTTCTTTGTAATATAGCTAATTTACAAGTTTTTTTGTGTACAATATAGCATTATTGAATAAAAATCTAACTGCGCCCCAATATCAATTTGCTGACAACAATATTGAAATCATGAAACAATTTTTTCGCTCGCTTCGCTCGCATTTACACATTGTTTCTTTAAGTTTCTTTTCACTCTAGCCAGTATATGAAATTTGTCTATTTTTATTTAGTGATTCAGGGTATCTTGACAGTCTATTTTCAAAAATTTTCTTGTCGGCCCCAACCATGGTGGGGCCTGATTTTTCCCCTTTCCATTCATCAAAGATATATCTACTTTTATCCACTAAATATTTCTTTCCTCATTATGCCTAGGCAAACGAATTAGTAAATAGTAAGAGTTCAGCAACTGATGGGTGGAGCGCAACTTTGGAAAATTGGGGGCGCCATTTTTTAAAAATTGACTTTGGCCCTTCCAGAAAAATTTTCCCACAACGCCACTGATTTGGAAATATCATAAAATATGATATTTCCACAACTTTGGAAATATAGAAAAGTCATATTTGCATATTTACAAAAGTATATGGAAATATAATATTTTCAAGATATTTCCAGGATTGGAAATCTCTTATTTTGCCCAGTGTGACTCCAAGGGAACAATCATTTCTAGAATTTGGTCGATTGTCACAATTCTTTGTTCCCTATTGCACGAAATCAGAAAAACGTATTTGATGTCATTTGATTTTGAGGTTCTTTTAGAAAGTGGATTGGTTATTGTACAACCATTACAAAGATTTTTGGAATGTAACAATGGTACCCTTACCGGGATCGGGTATATCGGGTAAAAATAATCCTAAGTGACCGATCTTCCTAGTACAAAGACTTGTCATATTGTGTCCTACACCCCCTTCTCACAGATCCGGTAGGATTTGTTCAGCCAGTGAGGATAAGAATAATGGACCAAAATTCGATGGGGATTTATATTCCCATATTATGGCTGGGGATTCTAATTCCATTGTATTCAAGTCGGGAAATTCAGTGGGGAAAATAGCATAATATTTTGCAGTGAGGATTGCTTTATTTGATCATTTTCAGTGGGAACAAAAATCGGAGAATCATTTTCCAGCGGGGACGATATTTTGGACGATTTTTCCAGTGGGTAGGGGTCCCAGTGGGTCTGTGGGAAGGGGGTGTTGTCCTGTTAGACATCTGCCATAGCGTGAAATTGAAATTGACGATTAAGGGAGGGGTTATCCTGGAGTCCCAAAATTTTAATATTTTGTCCTCAAAATGTAAGTAAAGAAAATATTTTAATTTTTTCCGTTATTTACGCACGCCTCTGAAATGTCACCTTTTTTTGTCGAAGAAAAGTGAAAAATTATTGGGAGAAGGGGGCAAATCATTTCAAAGTCTGTTTGTACTTTTAATCCTCAAGAAAAGGAATAATCTTTTTCTTGTGAAATTCTAGAATTTTTTCGTTTACTTTTTTCTTTATTCATCGCATACCTTTTTTTTCCTATTTGTCGAACGAAAAATATTAATTGTTAAAATTTTCACTCTCACAAAAAAATTCGTTTTAATTAGAAAGTAGGTGTTGGCTTTGCGGGAAATCTTTTGGTCTTTTTTGTGGAGATCTTTGGTTTTTGAAAAAAATGCTAGTGAAATATATTAGAATTTGATTAAATTTTGTGTGGGACGAGGGTCCGAGGCTCTCCATAGAATTACGCTTACTGGAAGCCCTTGAAAGATTATGGCAATGATTAAAATATTCAATAAAGTTTTCTGTTCAAAAACTCCCATAGACATAGAATGTTAGAGAAAACGGCCAAGCGCAATTTGCATGTTTGTATAATTGAGTTTTTCTTGCGTGGATCAAGAATTTGGAAAGATAAAGTGAATGGAAGTTTGAGGCGTGGTGTGTGATTTTCGCTCATTTCAACTACAATCTGCGACTAAATATTGTGGCAAGAATTCCCTTTCCCCTCAGTATTAATGTGGATGGAAAGGCTGCCACCATACTCAGAAAAACCTCACATTAACACTGATATTAGGCTGGGGGGAAGAGATTTTTCAAGAAACTTTCACATATTTTATCACTGATTGTAGATTTCGGCATTTTTTTGTAAACGTGATAATATAAAGAAATTTTGTGGGGGGCTCTTAAGGCGCGTTAAAACAATTTTCTACTTGCGACTTCACTGGGATCGCAAAGTTTACACGTTTTTTATAAAAACAAACTATAAAAGAACATAAGGAAAATTTTCTTTCTAAGGAAATGGACAAAAATACTCACAAATGAAATTAAGAACATTCTAAGAACATTTTCAGCTTGCAACTCAAAAAGGCTTTAAAAGTTTTGGATGTTCTTATAAAAAAATGTGTAGTCAAAAAGGAATATTTTCTGTCTTTCGAGTAATTTCTAAGGTTGGAATTTTTTATTCTAAGTTACTAGAAGTGCCTAGGTTATTCATTGGTATAGAAAATAAAATATATTTCTTTTGAAATCAATACCTAAAAATTGCAAAAAAAGCTCATCGAATGAATTGCCGCAATTTTAAAAGTCTACTGATCTATTAGAATTAATTTGCGAGCTCTGACGAACTGCAGAATCTTTCATCGCAGAAAAAAAGTACACTGCTAAAGGCTTGGGGACACGAGAATTTTTTTTCGTTGGTGCAATGCAAAATCGAACTTTTGATAAATTAAAAAAAAAACCGCGGCAAAGAAATGGAAAGTGCTCGTGTCGGCATATGTCGACACTGGCACGGAAAGGGTTAAATTGATTTTGCTGGTGTGACAATTTTTATTGCAGGAACTTGTTTTCCAAGGGGTTCTACAAATATTTATTCCAAAGCTTGTTCTATCTGTAATGAATTTTCCAATAATAAAACAACTTTCGTTTCAATATTTAGTATATTTTATTAAAAATTGGAATGTTCTTTGCTGGCTTCAAACATACAGTATGTTTTATGCTAAATTCACATTTTGTTATTTTGATAGAATTTTTAAAGAAAACACCCAGACTTTATCGGGAAAAAGGTCTGTAGAAAGGTTGTGGAAATGATGACTATGAAATTTTATCCGAATACAAAATATCCCAAAGATAATTTTAACCGAGCTCCAACAAAATCTTAGCAAAGTTCTAAAATCATTGAATATTTCCCTAAAGAACTTTCGGCTAATTTCTTTAATAACGATCAAAATATGTTTGAATTTCTGGCAAGGCTACCGAAATGTTTCTATATGGTAACTGAAGAAGTTGGAAAAAATGCTGTCTACGGAAGCCCCACCATGTTGCTATGCACATTTGAAAGACAATCTTTTAGAAAAGACATTATACTTGACAAAAAGTCGCGAGGATGCAGTCACACCGGCCTCTCTGATTTCAACGAGATTGTTTCGATATTTTCATAATTTGGATTTGTATAGGGCTTATTGACTTCCGGGCAATGTTCTCAAACTTTTTGAAGTATTTTTGATAACTTTTGGATCCCAAAGATATGGGAAGGTCTTGAGAATTAAGTCTAATGTTAAAGACGCGTTAAAGCTCTACCTTCCTAAACTACGTCAAAGTTTTACATGGACACGCATATTATGACTTGTAGCATGACTTTTTTGTATCATTTATGTCGGATTTCAAATTCATATTTTGACATTGCTCAAATGCACATTTCAACTTTTATATACTTCAATTATACTTTCTAGATTTTATACATTACAACTCAGAAACAAAAATACCTAAAAAGGGTTGTTATCAGATCAAAAGAAAGTGCCATTATGGATAGCAGTTATCAATCATGGTTGAACATTTTTCTTTACTCCTTCGTTTTGATTTTTGGTATTATCGCCAACTCTTTGGTTGTTATTTTCTTTGCATTTAAAATCAAACGTCATACAACCTTTCGTTGGTTTATCGTTCAGTTAGCCATCGCTGATTGCATCGTGTGCATCATAACCCCCGTCTTAACGTTTTATCTCATGTCAAATAATGGGAATTGGTACTTGGGTCCATTCCTTTGTAAAGTCATTACGCCAATTGGATTCATAACTGTTAATGTCTCAGCTTGGATTTTATGCGCAATCGCATACGAGAGATATAGAGCTATTGGCAATCCCTTGAAACCACGTTATAGTAGAAAACACGTCAATTTGATCTGTACGTTTATGTGGCTTGGGTCCACCATCGTTGCTTTGCCACTTTTTCTTTACACTGACGTTCGCGGCTCCCAATGTGTTCCCGTCTGGAACAGGGACCAACACCTCGTGCTTGGAATTATCGGATTAATATCTCAAAGTGTTATCCCGATTTTGCTAATGGGGCTCACTTATTTAGCAATTCGGAATGCTTTTAAGAAACAAGAACTTAACATGAACAGTACTCTGAAAGGTTTTAATGATAAACACAAATCGAAAAGTATTCGATTAAAATCGAAAATGACAGCACAAACATTACTAATAGCATTTGCAGTTTTCGTACTATGCTCACTACCATATAACATGTTATATGTTATAGCTGTTATAATGTTTCGCTTTGACGTCTACACAACGAAGGAAAAAATGCATCAAATTCAAATTTATGATCAAGTTGGTTTTTGGTTGTCCTATCTAGTTGTTTTAAATAGTGTTATGAATTGTTTAATTTACGCTGGGAAATTCCCAACTTTTCGTAGATTCATCTTAACGCAAATTTGCCGTCGCCGGCCAGGAAATCCATGTCAAAATAACAACCTGAAAGAGATCTCTCTTACTACAGTTAAGTCATACGCGCTGACAGTAATCAACAATGATAATGGCGACTTGTGCCCGTTTGACGAGGTCCCAGAGAAAGGAGAGAGGATTCCATTGGAAAAGACAGAACTGTTGATTCAAAGTCCATCTAGCTTTTGATTTAGGCGTTAACTGGACTGTTGAATACAACTTATTGGTTTGAAAGTTTATGGTTATTGAAATTCTTATTTACATTCTCAGTAAAAACTATTCTGTATTTAAATAAAATAGATTTAAAATTGAGTTTATCAGCATTATAAAGCTAACTAGACGATGTTATCGTCCGTTACATACAGTGATAGTAAAGGCGGGAAAATATAGCGTTATGGCGGTATACGGGAAAAATCGGCGGGAGAGTTTCGAAGAAGACTGGTAACTCTACCAACTGTAAACTCTTTTCGGCAAAAAAACTCGTTTGCGAAATTTCTTCGGCTATTTGGGCTTTTTTCTTAGATAGTGATTCGTCTTAGGCTATAATATAGTCTAAAAGCTAACTTAAACCGGTTTGAAACGCAATTAGCCTATTTCATAGGATTTGTGATTTAGTATATGATATTTTTCTACGTCACTGCAGTAATCAACTGTTTTATATGTTTTATGGATGAGCACTCTTTTGTGAATTTAGATTATAAATTTTACAAAAGCAAAAACAATGAAAACGAGTTCTAGAATTCCCAAGCAAATTGAATGATTAGAAAAAGTTTTCAACGTCTTTCTCGAATTGAAGTCTATACAGCTTTGTGAATTTGTCTCCTTTAAATTGAATAGAAAGTAGCATGTAACAGATGCACCAATCCTATGATACAGGCTAATAACAATACTCACATTGATTTTGAAGCCCGAAGGGCTAGAGTAGAATCTCTTTGCCTTTCGCAGGCAAGAAAAAGTAAAGCCACTTATTTCCCACCCAGAACGTGTCTAGAACGTGCCGCAAGCATGACAGCGGGTGTATCTAGCGGTTCTTTTGTTTTGGAGGACTATATTTTTTGGAATCTAGCGATAGATTTTATTTTCAATCCGGCGTTTGCTGTAACAACCACGCGTGGGCGTTTTAGATGAGAGACAAGTGGCTTCATTTCCCATGCAAGAGTATCGAGTCTAGCCCTTCGGGCTTAGAAGTCAATGAATGCCCACGAAAAAGTTGGATCATGCGCGTCGATATTTGAACGTCGAAACGTCGCCGTGAGCCAGTTTGGCAGAAAAATTATATCCCTTAGCAGATGTTATTTTAATGAAATTCTTGCATTACCAATTTTGAAAGATATAAATCCACATCCACCCGCCAACTTCTGCAGCATTCTTCTCCCATCTCTGTGTTCGTTATCAGATTATTTCTCAATCCTCCAAATCATTACGCTCCAGTTTCTAACCTTCATGTTTAAACGGCCAATTTCTCCAGAAGGTATCACACACCCCTGTCTCACAGCCCTGGTGGAAACTCTTCCCCACAGTGGGGATGAACATTTCTATCGAAAGCCCAACGAGGATAGAAATTCTATTGTTCACAGGTAAAAAAAGGATGGTTTTGGAGTGAATTTTTGTGATATAGGGATGTTACCACAGGTGGCTTCGAAACTCTTCTAACGATGATTGGACGTTAGATGGACATCAGATAGACGTTGTGATGACGTTTTGTGACATTTTGTTCCATCTGAGAAAGCAGAAAGCTGGTTGTCCAACTGAGAAAAATATTGAGGTAAAAAACCAAGGGGGTTGTCAATAATTACAGTTCTTGAAGAATTGTCTTTAGATCCTGGCCTTCATGAAAAATTATCATATCAACCGACATTTCTCAATTTCATTTTCAAGTTTTAGTTTTATTGATTGACTTGACATGGTATTTCATTTCTTTTTCATCCATAACAACAAGTGTCGATTCTCTGCTCCTTTCTTGTTTACACATCAACAACGACATTACCAAACCAAGTAGGCTTGTAAACCCTGACGATACGAAAACGTAAAATGCCCATCCAACTCGTAGTTTATCTTGTTTTAAAGGTCGGTGTAGGTAAATAATGTATAATGGTGTGACGACCACAACACTCATTACTGGAAATTAGAGAAGAATAGAAAAACTTAAGTTACCTTTATGTAAGAGTTGAAATGGGCCTTATTAAGCCCCTGAAAATGTCAGAATACTTGACAGCCTGGTTTATTCCGTTTGACTTTTAAAAAGAATTGTCTTTTATTGTCTTTTATCCCTTGCTCTTCAAGTCCCCTTTTCCCCAATACCCATTTCGTTCAACTTCTGCATAATGAATGTCAAACTCTACTCCCTGGATCAAAAAAGAATAAGTAAAATAAGATACCAGGTCAATTATCTCTATCCATGATATGCACCATTGCAATGACTTCAACGAACCCAACAGCTGATTCGTGTTTGAAAGTGTAATGACTGATTTTACGTCACCTACAACCAATCAAATGTTGGGTCCGTGTAGAAGACATTGTAATAGCGCATATCATGAATATGGCTGCTCGAAGCATGTAAGTCTCGTAAATATTAGACTTTTACAGTTGATGCTCTCTAATTCGATTTCCAAGCGCAATTTAATAAAATAAGGGAGCGTCGTTTATGAAAGAGTTTTTACCGTCGTCAACATTTAATATAATCGAATAACGGAGCGTATCAAATAGAAAAACGTCGAATTGGAGAGTGTCAATTATGCTCTATTACTAATCTAAACAGATCAGTGAGATATGGGGTGAAAATTGACGTAGCTAGCAGTTTTTTTAACCTGAAATTCCGTAGAACAAAGCCAAGACATAAAGTTTGTTTTTGATGTACTGTCGTAGAAGCAGTGAAATGAAAGTGTAGACGGCAGCAATCAACATTGAAACGACACTTAAGACTTGCAAGAGTTGGACCAATCGGTATACAGCTAAAATAGAAAACTGAAATGTCAATTTATTGCTGGTAATCGGGATGATCGATGAATAATAGTAAAAGAAGCTTTGTGTAAATTATCGAAACAGCCCTTTTTCCCAGACAGTAGAGGACGACAATTCGCGGAGTATCATTTTCCACTGGGGACGATATTTTGGTAAACTTTCAAGGGGTTTAAAGTGGGAAGGGGTCCCATCGGTTGTGTGAGAAAGGGTGCATTGAATATCCCAAGATGTCATAAATTAGGCGTTAAAAATTGGGACCTTAAGCATGATTTTTTATAAACCATCAGCATCTATGAAGTCACGAGCCAATTTTCCTGGAATTTCTAAAACTAGACAATGCTAAAAAATGGCTTAAAACTCAAAGAACATCCAAAGGCTTCAAAATTGTTTAATGCTCTTATAAAAAACCTTGTAACTTACCTTTAGAGTGTGTCTTCGAGTTGCAGGCATCAATGAGATGACATTCTTTGAACAAGCCATGAAATCCATACTTGAAGATGGACCAGTAATCACTGACAGTGCTGGATAAAACCAAAGTGAAAGTGGCCATGGTCAGTATGAGGTGCAATAGAAAGAAACGAATTCGAGTACTTTCTGTCATTCCCATTTTCCAATCGGCTTGTAATAATTTACTAGCTAAAATCTCATGGGTAAAAATACTTTTTTCGAAAACAGAAACTATGAAATTCTTAATATGCGTAAATTCATATTTTCTAACGAAAGCTCCCGAAAAAGCCGGATTCTGACCCCCCTGCTTCAATTCTAAATCGCAGACCTCTATAGATATACTTTCTATAAGAAACTATTTATTCTAGAGATGATCAGAAGCCTACCGTGTTTCTATTTTTAGCAACAGACGGGGGGTCAAATCCTGGTTTTTACGGCTGTTTCCAATAGAAAAATGACTCAAACGTACAAAGAATTATTTTTCTTCATATTTACAGGAATTTTCAAAGAACAAGCAACTAACACTTTACAATGGAAAAATTTGACAAAACAATAAATCATTGTAGAATTACAATTGAGCTCAGCATACCGAATAAAGAATATAACCTATATCTTCTCGAATGATCATTGTTAAAATTTACCATATTAATTTTAAGAGACATCACGACAGACATACTACTGCAGATTATCCGCTATTACTGAATAAACATCAAAAACCTAATATCAATCCTTTTTGTCAATAAGCTCAAACTGATTCATATATCGTGTAATAAATCGTGACGAAGAATCGACAAACACAGATTCTGTGACAAATACATAAATGACCTCTGCATATATAAAGTTTTATAAACTGTTAAAAAATATTTCTTTTAAAAACTTGCAATTTTAAACGACAGACAGACTTTCTCACCTCTAAAGTCAAATTTCAGGTTTTACATCTCCTAGTAGACTATACTATAGTCTAAGACAAATCACTATTTAAGAAATAAGCCCAAAGCCGAAGAAAATTTGCTAAAGGGTTTTTTTCCGAAAAGAGTTTATAGTCGGTAGAGTTTACCAGCCTTCTTTGAAACGCTCCCGCCGATTTTTTTCTGTACCACCAAAACGCCATACCACCCGCCTACCACCATTTTCCCGCCTTTACTATCACTGTAATGGACGATAACATCGTTTCATCTCCTAGATGACTAGATCAAACAAGGCCGTACAAATTCATTGAGTTTAATGCTCCGAAGTGGCTACCACGAAAATATTGGATGGGAGAAAGATGTCATTTGTTTCCCATCTAAAACGCGTAATCCACGCGGTTTTCACTCAAACGCCATATTGAAAGTAAAATCAATCGGTAGATTTCGAAAAGAATGTCGCGTGAAACAAAAAAAAAACACTACATCCAATCTTTCATTCCAAAAGTAGGGCCGCTCTCTAGCCAACAATTGTACATACCTCTTTTCAGATACTAACCCAGCTAGCACAAAAACTCAAAACCTTATTCATGCATTGCCAAGCCCAACAACATCCGCCACAACATCCAAATTACAATATGCTCAAACCCAATGTTGAGCACCGTTTGGGAAATAAACTATCCAGGATTATTATTACCTACCATAACTAAAAAGACAAATTTGCAAAATTTCTTTTCTGTTTTTTTTGTAATATTTGCGAACCTTTAGGCTTTATATTGTATATTTTATGATACCACACGGGCACGGTTATTCGAAATCCATCTAGAGCTATCGATGTCAATTTGACTTTTTATACTAGTATACTAGTTAAAGTAAACAAATAAAGTGTTGTGATACCAACATGCTTGTTGAAATAGACCATAGCATCTATGTATGACATTGCTAATGTAACTCTAAACATCTAATCTAATTTCAAACTTGAAAATATGAGTAAGTTTTTCAAACCAACATCCGAGTCAACATCATCATCATCATCATTGAGGAAGACTGCTGATAAAACAAACCAATAGAATGGCTTTCTTTGATGAAAGGAACCAATAGAATGGCTTCCTTTGATGAAAGGAACCAATAGAATGGCTTCCTTTGATGAAGGAACCAATAGAATGGCTTCCTTTGATGAAACGAACCAACAGAATGGCTTCCTTTTATGTGAACATGCATGGCCAAGAAGATGATAAGGAAAAGCAAAACGAGGAAAAAACTTAAATGCAAAAGACGCCGAACAAGAAATCATTGGCAAAAATTTACTTCCTTGAGAAACCACAAAAATACAAACATGCATGCATAGTGTTAACAAGATCTCTTCAAGAAGCCATAGTTTTAAAGTAATAACTTTATGAAAAAAGTTAACTTTCAAAACTTTTCAAACAATTTTGACAAACAGACGTCGTCCTGATGCTTTTTCTAAAAACATTTCAAAATTTTGATGATTAATAAAAATCCTCCCATCTTAAAAAGTGATCAACATTTTTATATTCTGATTAAGATCTATATGTAACTCTCTTTGATTCCACTTGATCCCTATTCATTTCTTCAAATCTATTCAAATCTAGAAGATTTGATATACAAACAGTTAAAACCTATGAGCTGGCTGTCAACTTTAGCAATAAGATGCCTTTCCAAAAGTTTCATTTTGAATAGTGATATATTAGGTAAAATCATGAAAAAGAAAGGCTACTCAAACCATAGGCTGTTAGCATCCACTAACGGATTCATGCTCCTTATACTACCTGGGGTTTTGTAGAGGTCTGTGATTCAGACTAACTCTACCAGTCTTGGGTACAAAACACTTTTGACCTGACATCGTTATTCAACTAAAACATTCAAAACCGTTGCCTTTTGCTTTAAAATAATTTCGAAAGCGAAAGTGATCTTTCTGGTTAGGATTGGCACTTGATTTTGTTATGATTGTTTTGTTTAGGTTTAAGTCAATCCTCGCGAAATAAAGCTTATTCAATACACTTTTTTTAGAAGAACAAACTATAAGAACACAAGGCTTCGATGACCAAAATGTTAAGAACAGGTTAAGAACATTCTAAGGCTTTGCGGACTCTAGAACACCGAATTTCTTAGAAAATGGCAAAAATACCCACAAAAGGGTGAAGATAAGAACATGTTAAGAACATTTTTAGGCTTAAAAATCGAAAAGTTAAGAACATCCCACTGCTTCAAAAATTTTGGATGTTCTTATAAAAAATGTGTATTCACAACTGGATGAAAGGTGATTCTATGAAAAGCACCAAACTGTTACCATGAGTATCACATGTTGAGGCCGGTCTCTACTTTCGTGCGAAATGGTGCAGTCAAAATGGTCACAAAATGGAAATAGAACATTTTAAGAACATTTTTAGGCTTAGACCCAAAGAGTTAAGAACATCATGTTCTTATAAAAAATGTGTACATGTTTTTGATTTTTCAATGTTTAGATTTTGGTCAAATTCGGCCTCGTCTTCATGTTAAAAAATAGTCCTCTCATTTTGACACCCCCTTCTTACAGACCCGGTGAGATTTTTTCAGCCAGTGGAGGTAAAAATAATGGACTGAAACAAGATGGGGATTAATATCCCCATATTTTTTATCGCTAGGGATTGAAATTCTATTGTTTTCGAGCCGAAAAAAAAAACAGGAAAAATAGCATACTATTTTGCAATGAGGAGTGGTTTATTTACCCTGAGTATCAGAGATTGAGTTTTCAAAGAATATATTAACCTCTGAAGACCGATAATAGAAATTTTATCACACATGTGTCAATCTAATCACTGCAGAAAGAATCAAAGGTCGTGTTCACACTGCAGACCTTCCTTAATTAAAATATAGTTAGGAGAATCCTTTGTTGACTACAATACAGAACGTGCATTTAACAAAGAGTCGAACGCGTAGTATTGTAACTTTTAATCGATCTTCCTTAATTAAAAGTCGTAAGCTCTATTGTCTTGTTAATGTTAATGTTAATGTTAATGTATATATTCTTTAAAGTCGAAAAATGTGTACAAATCTGTACTAGCTTTAAAGCTAATAGAGTTCGACTGCCTATTTTACAAAATGAATCATTCATCATCATCTGTTAATGCCCAATCGCTGACGATTTCTTCTGTAGAGCATTTTGGTTTGTAATTTGAAAATATTTTTGTTTGGTTTTGTAATTTTTTAACGAGGCGTAGTTTTGTTCTTGGGCTTCCTCTTACGCGCCAGTTGAAAGCTTTATCGTTATTGTTTTTGTTGAGTTTCTTTGCTTGTTCGTGCATCTCCTTGATCTTTTTCCGTTCGTTGATTGTGAAATCTTCCGTTATACTTACCTGAAAGAAACAAGTTTCTTTTAGCATGTGTAAATTCTTCATGATAAGATCTTTGTCATGTTGACTTTGCAGGGTGACCTTCAGAGGACGGCCATTTTTTGTTTTTCTGTCTCCTAATCTGTGGTGAGTAACATTGATTTCTGGAACATTGATGTCATCTAGGAGTTCTCGGAACCGAAATATGTCATATTTTTTCCCATTTTCTTCTTCTTCCTTATCTGGGCCTGAATATTCGAGAAACCCGTGAACGATCATATTCAGTTTTCTAGATTCTATGTCTCTCTTTTCACTTTCTTCCTTCCGTTTTTGTTCTTCGGCAGATTTTAAGTCTTCTTTTTGCTTCTTGGTAATCTCGGCGTATGTTTTCTTTGATGTTTCCGTCATTATTTCTGCTGTGTGCTTTATTTCCTCCTTTATCATGCTTCTTGTCTTTTCCTCCATCTCTTGTAGTTTTCCTGCCAGAAAGGTTTTGAGGTCATTTTTGATGGAATCACGGGTTTTTGTGTTGGTGTTGACCTCATTGTTCAGTTTTTGTATGACGTCGTCTTTCTTTTTAAGTTCATTTTGCATCATATGTTGAGTGTTTTTTCCCACTTTATTTCTTAGGTTTTTCGTTATTCGTACGCAGTTTGAACATAAGTAATGATCGTTGTAGGATGTCACGAATATTTGTAATTGATACAGGGGTAACTGTGTGCACTCATAATGAACTGATCTTTTACATTTTTTGCATGTTAAGCGATCCAGGTCATCGTCTTCAGTACATCTTGACGGCGTGCAAGCTTGAGGTGATGAGGCTGCTTCGAAATGCTGATCTTTATCCATTTTGATGTTATTTTCATGAATTTTGATGTTTTTATTTGTTTTCAGCCATTTTTTCGAAGAGCGTTGCAAAAGCGTCTGATCTAGTTGACGTCAAATAAAAACTGGAAGGTAGGGTAGAGGCTTCCCTTAAAACAAAAGATTTTATTAAGGAAGATACATTAACATGAACAAAAGGAGCGTTTCGTGCACTAAAGTATATTTCAGCAAAACAGAAAAGATAAAAAAAAGAGAGAAAAAATGTGAAAAATTGAATCATATCAATCAGTGTTGTTGATGCGTGAGGACGATTAATCTCAAAACTTCAATCTACTTATTTGGCTTTAAGCGCGACATCAAACTTTTCGTAAAACACAGTCTACAAACTTACATGAGATTATCAATTAAAAACGACCAATCAGAAGGCTTAAGCAAAATCAATTATCTGTTACCAAAAGATTTTGTGAAGCTACAAAGAACTGTGATAAACCAGTGTATTCGTTTATCATGAATCTCTTTGTTTGTTGTTAATGGATTTAATTAAGGAAGGTCTGCAGTGTGAACACGACCAAAGATGAAGAGCAAATATTACCTTATTAATTGTCTAGCATACTTATCAGTATGCAGTTTACTATTTACGAATTCCCCAGAAACCTCCAAGTGTAATTGAAGTGAGTTTCTTTCGAAAGAAATTTTTTCAATGATCCCAAATGTATAACAGTAATTACTAAACTATTAATGTGGAAATGTCACTTTAATTGAATCGAAATAATAGACAGACTTTATGTTATGATTTTCTATCACTGACTCTTTTTAAAAAGCATCGATGACATTTTTTAGTTGTGTTCAACGACAGGAATAAAAATATCAACTTTGAACTTCATCCAAGATCTTAGATGGTCGTCATGGTTACTTTTGTCTTCGTTGATTGCGCGCTGAATAGAATCTCGATTCGTTGGCACAGCGTCGATATATGATTTCGACCTGTGCTTTTCACGGTAGATAGTTTGTTTGGTTATTTTCAGTGGCGACAAAAAGTTGGAGGATAATTTGGCCAATTTTTCTAGTGAGAAGGGGTCCCAGTAGATCAGTGAGAAGAGGGGGATTTGTGGGGGCTCGAAATACTATTTTCTCGTGAAAATATTTGCTAAATAGTGGAATCCCGAAAATTGAAATCAAAAGATAACTATGATAACCGTCACATCGGTTTTTAGAGGGTAAAATAACGGACCAATGACAAAAAATAAGACTAAAAACCGTCACCTGTCTGATTTTAAAATACCGTTTTCCCATTTCTTTTTTCGTCAAACCCCGTGATACCATACTAAAAAAGGGCCAATCTCGTCACACCGTAAAATTACAACCCCCTGAGAAGTGGGTGTACACGTTTTTTTTTATTAGAACCTAGTTTATAAGAACATTGATGCTGAAATTCGTCCAAAAATTAAGAACATCTTAAGAACATGCCCAGCCTCAGTTTGGAAAAAAATGACAAGAAACTACAATTCTTTCCTCTTTTCACGCACTTTTAACTGAACTTAGGAATGAATTTTCTAAAATCGAGAGTCAAATATGAATTGTTCAAATTTTACCAATTTTAAGTGCTCTTTATTTTGCATGATATTGTCGATTTAGAGTAGTCTGAAAAATTAAGAACGCATTTAAGAACATTTTAGGCTGAAAGTTTCTAAAAAAATAAGCACATCCAGGCTCAGCCAAGTTTTAGGTGTTCTAATAAAAAAACGTGTATTTTGTTGTAGAATCTAAATTAGGTCTTTTTTCTAGGCTGAATAGGTAATGTCATTGTTTCGCTGGAAGAGTCACACTCCTTAATAGTTTTTTGAGAATTTTTATCTTTTTGTTACAGGTTTATACCCTATGCCTCGTTATATTTACAAGTACCTCATAAAACAATTCACTAATTATAATGAACAAAAAAATTTCTCATAAATCTCAAAAATTCATACTGACTTAAGTATATAAAATTTTACATGATGTTATATTATTATTCGATTTTATCATAAGAATTCTTTAGTTACGCATAATAAGCTTTAATGGCCAACTCGTTCTATCATCCCGGGCTGCCGAAAAGGCGTATTCCAATGAAGTATAAGCCCGAAAAGCTAGAATTGAATCTCCCTGGTAGGATTTAAAGCCAACAAATCCTACCAAAGTTGCGCAGGCTACTGCGACCCGCCTGGTTTTTACACAAATGACAGATTGAAATTAAAACTTACCGAATTTCGAAAACAGTATCACTCAAAAACAAAGGAATTGCTAGATTTGATCCGTCGTCAAAAATGCGGCGCTTTTTCAAGGCTTAACTTTTTCTTGCCTGAGAAAAATTAAAGAATCGATTCTAACCCTTCGGGCTTATACTTCATTGGCGCATTCTACCTTAGACTCTGCCTTAAGATATTGGTATTAGATATATCAGAAGGAAAGAAATGTGAAAATGTGAGAATACCATTGTCAAAAGAGGAGTTAAAATGAAAGAACTAAGTACCAATAAGGATTAGGATTATAGAATGGCTACATCGTATCACCTTTTAAAATGGAAAGAATTTTTCTCGAACTCCTAGAAAATTTTATCTCATTTTGATCCTTCAGCCTCCCCACTTTAACGGTTGTTCTGCCAGTCCGGGCCTACCCTCCCCTTTACAGAGACTGGCTTAAAGAATCCATCTATCGTACAGTTGACTCACGCTAATTCAGACTCAAACCGGGAATCTTTTTTATTCAAATAACAGATAGATTCGAATTCGAATTATAGAGAGTTATTAAAGAGGGTTTTCCCTGACGGGAACTGAGAATAAGTTCGAATTGTAGAAAGATTCGAATAATAGAAATTCGAATAAGCGAGAGTGGACTGTACAAACTTTCGCGAGCAGAAACTTTCGCGAGGACGAAAAATCGCGAAATTCACGACATTTACTTTCGCGAATTTAACGGAAAAATATTTTTCGCGAGCATAAACTTTCGCGAATCAAGACGTAAAATTGAGAATTTTCACATGAAAAAATGGCTTAGAGACACAAATACTTCTTGGGTTGGCTTGAAACATTTGTCCTTTGACTTATTAGTCTTTTAGCAGGCTAAAAAGTGCCATAAAAGTTACATTTTATTCAAAGTTTGAAGTTTTACAGATTTTCTATTTTGTCAAGAATTTTTCGCGAGCATAAACTTTCGCGAATGGCCCTTCCTAGAATTTTTAAAGACATTTACTTTCGCGAAAAGGGCCAAAATTCGCGAAAATCGCGAAAGTTTCTGCTCGCGAAAGTTTCTACGCCTAAAGTATTATCCATTAACTATTGTGATTTCAAATGAAACAAAAACCAGGTCGGTGTTAAAGCAAAACACATGTCTGGTCAATGGAATAACCATACTGTCTTTCTACGTTTCTTTCATTCTTCTAATGAAATTGAAGATTTCAGATATTAAGTAAAGAATAAAGATAGACATTATTATACCAGTATAACTCCATCCGTTTACTGAAGCTTATTTACCGTTATAAGCGCTCAACAGATGAACAAAAGTCTCATCTTCTCGTGCTCCCGTAAGAAATTCTTCTAAACTCAATTTACAGTCTTTGTTAAGGTCCATCTTATTGAAAACATTAGACATTCTTGATTTACTCATGATATTTTCATCGTCAATAGCACCAACCATATTTTGAACAGCTTTCATGATACTGAAGAGTTCGTTTTGTGTGATGAAACCGTTTCCATCGATATCATATATTTGGAATGCCCATCGTAATTTTTCATCGATAGAACCTCGAGTTGTGACGGATAGTGACATGATGAATTCGCGGAAATCTGTTGGAAAAGAGAGGAATATTTAGACGAGGCACACTCCATTATCATCTTACAAGGTTTTTGATTTTTTAACTTACCCAAATTTCCATTATACCCTTTTTTGTAAGAAAAACTTTTTAAGAACACGAGGCTCAATTTTGTCCAAACTCTTATAAGGATTAACCGAGTCTCAGATTTAAAAAATGCTGATAGTGAAAATACTGATTCTAAGCCCTATTAAAGGTTACAAAGCCGAGCCTTAGCCAAGGATTTCTGGTTTTTATAAAAAAAGCGTGTAAAAAATCTTCTGACCACAACTTTACCATCTCAATTCTATCGGTCTATTTACTCATTCCAGAAGTTGTACCATAGAAAGGGTTTAACATCCGCGCTTTTGCATGATGTATTTGATTTGATTGTAATTAATGATTCTATGCTAATGTGGATGTGGAAGATATTTCCAGCATTTTTTCTTTTGTTTTTTTTCGGTGTTTCATTGGCTCAAAATTCGTTACACATATTTTTGATTTAAAAAAGATTAGGCTCATGGAAAGTAGAAAAGCAACATCTGAAACTTTTCTTGCTTAGAGCATGTTATTAAATTTTTGATTCTTAAACAACTATTCTTGACTCTAAAAATGTTGTCTGCAAATATTCTGACATTTTAGAGGAAGGTGTTCAGAGTGGGGAGGTGCATCTTTCAAACTCCAAAACAAGAAATTATGATTTATAACGTCTACGAAGCTTTTATCAAAACTATATATGAGCATACTATAAGAATATAAGGTTTCGACCCCCGGGGGGGGGGCAGCTGGGCAAAAAGACCGACGGGTATGTGCGGGTCCTAAGGGTACCTTTTCCAATATGTTTAAAAAATGCACTGTAAGGGTCGGAAAAACTAAAGATGCACTGTAAGGGTAGAAATTTAAGAAAATTTCTGAAAAATCTAGATATTTTGACCAAAAATGCTAGAATTTTGATAATTTTTTGCACGCCGAAAGGGATCGAAAATTTGGGGGAAAATGCACTCTAAGGGTATGATTTTCACTGATTTTTGCTGCACTGTAAGGTTGCAATTTTAAAAGCCAATTTTCGGTCTGCACATACTGTCAGTCCGCAAACCCAGTGCCCCCCCGGGGGGGGGGGGTTCGATGACCAAAATGTTAAGAACAAGTTAAGAACAATTTAAGGCTTTGAGGACTCAAAAAACATCCTATTCCTTAGGAAAATGGTAAAAAATATTTACACAATGGTCAAAATAAAAACATGCTAAGAATATTTTTAGGCTTACATTTCAAAAAATGAAGAACATCCGAAGGCTACAAAAATTGTGGATGTTCTTATAAAAAAAAAGTCTACAAAGCTAATATCAAAACTTTTGCCTTTCAAGAATTTCAAGAATTTCAAGAATTGACATTTGTCACCTTAAAAATCACATTTCCAAAAAGTTTTACTTTAAAGACGTTAAATTCATGTTTAATATTAATCTTGCCAAGGTTGCATACGTTTTTTATAAGAACATCTAACATTTTTCAAGCCTTCGGATGTTCTTAACTTTTTGAGTTTTAAGCCTAAAAATATTCTCAACATGTTCTTTTTTTTACCTTTTTTGAGTACTTTTGTCCATTTTCCTAAGAAATCGGGTGTTTTAGAGTCCGCGAAGCCTTAAAATATTTTTAACTTGTTCTCAGTATTTTGGCTATCGAAGCCTTATGTTCTTATAAAGTTATTTCTTATAAAAAACACGTGTAATTGTAATAACATACCAAATTTGTAAATTAAAGTTAAACCTTTTGATACTATATCTAAGGTTCTAGAAAATGGACAAAAAGGTTAACCTTTGTGGGAATGAAACAATACATAAATAAATAGTCTATATTGTCCTAATATTTGTGAAATAAGCGTTAAAATCATTTATCTTCTACTGAGTACAATCTACAATGCCCTAATGCCAAACTGAAACTGAAAAAGATTATCTTAGACAAAGCTCGAAAATTGGGATTATTTCTTTTGAAGTAAACTCACTTAAATAGATGGAAGAATTGTAAAATGCTAGTTGTATGACATCACTGTGTCACAGACCAACTGGGACCCTAGCCCCACTGGAAAGTTTGGCAGAAATTTCGTCCCCCGTGGGAAAAGACCCTGTAATTTCAGCGCCACTGGGGAATTGAGTTTGATTTCCTCCCCATTTGAAATTCCATGTTTAAAAATTGCACTCATAAACCATCTCCACTGGATTTTTTAACCTTGGAACAATAGAATTTCCAACGCCATTGGGATTTCAATGGGAATGTTTATCTCCACTGAGGAAAAAAGTTCCACCGGGGCTGTAAGACATGTAAAATGCTAGTTGTAATTCAAAGACAGAATCTACTCAAGCTTAACATGATGATATGTGTTCTCTGCCCGGGGGGGGGGGGTACTAGGGTTGGTGAATGAGGGGTATGTGCGGACGGGACCTCCGAAAACCGACCCTTAGAGAGACCAAATTTTAGTGAAAAAGTGACCCTTAGAGAGAATTTCCTATACCCTTAGTGAGACTTTTTTGTAATTTTTTCCCTCGAGATCAAAATTTTATTCTAAAAATCGTGGTTTTTCCCACCCTTAGAGAGACTACTTTGAAATTTCCTGATTTTTGTAACCCTTAGAGAGACTTTGAAAGGTGAAAAACCCGACCCTTACCGTCCGCACATACCCAGCACCTATTTTTGCCGAGGTTCTCTGTCTTCAATTCTTTGAATATCAAAGTTCTTTATGTCCATCGCCTCATGTTAAAATTTAACACCCCCTTCTCACAGACCCATTGGGAACACTTCCCACTGGAAAAATCGGCCAAAATATCGTCCCCAGTGAAAAATTATCCTGAAATTTTTGTCCCGCTGAAAATGATCAGATAAGCAAACCCACACTGCAAAATATTGTGCTTAATTTTTGGCTAGAAAACAATGGATTTCAAATCCCCAGCCAGAAAAAACATAGGAATATGAATCCGCATCGAGTTTTGGTCCGTTATTTTTATCCTCACTGGCTAATAAAATCCCACTGGGTTTGTGAGAAGGGGTGTATTTTAGAGGGAGCTAAACTCTATCCATTTTATCTACCTTTTATAAAAGGTATATTTTGGAGGAAGCTAAACTGTGTTGTTCATAGTATACTTGACCCTTTTGTGTCTCGACCACAACATAGTTGCTAAGAAAAAAAAGAAAAGACGATTCAACATTGACAAATTGTGGTTGTTTTTAAACTATGCGGAAATCCTCGAAATAGATCTAGATCAAAAGGTCATAGCATAGCCTTTAACCTTCGACTTTTTGATAGTCCATATTTTAACAATTGTCAATAGTCAATAGTCATTTCAATTATCCATCCGACACTTTTATTCCATTCTCTCGTTCAATAAAGTGGTCACCAAGCGTCAATAATGCGTTGATAAAAGCTCGTTTATAGTTTTTTTTCGATCCACTATTACTAATAGTTGGAATTCTAAACTGTTTATACCTTGAGGAAAGCAAAAATATTTTCATGAAAATGTTAACATTTTTGTAACAGACCCTATGCGGAAATGCTCGAAATAGATAAGTATCAAAAGGTCACAGCATAGCCTTTAACCTTGGATGTTTTACTAGTCCATATTTTAACAATATTCATCGAAAGATATTCCAAAAGAATTCCATAGCTAAAATTCTTAAAGAATCAAAAAACTTCTAAGAATCGCTAACGACCGTGAGAAAAATACCCTGATCATGAAAAAGTTCCTATTCGAGTTCACCAAATATATGCGACTTCCGAATTAGATCTACTGTACTATCTTTCGATTCCGTGTAATTCGCACGAAAAATGTCAAATAAAACACCCCTGTCTCACAACAAGAATTTGTATTGTTTCCAGCCCAAAAATTCATGTGATGATGGTTAGTTCAAGTTTTCCATTAAAGTGAATAAACAAAGTTAATTTCCAAGTGGGGCTGAAATTGTAGGGTATTTTTACAAACGGGGACGAAATTTCGGGCAAATTTCTCATTGGGGCTGGGGTGCCAGCAGGTCTGTGACACAGGGGTGTAATCGAGTGTATAGACAGACTCTCTAAATGTAAAATATGTACAGTTTTTAGCCAATTAGATTTTCTTAGCTTTCTAGTTTTAGCAAAATTGTAGCAAAAGTCGATTCGAGGCTGTTTGATCTAAATTTAGAAGCTCATGTTCGACAGCCGTAATACAAATAGCCTTGTTAACCTGGTTGAAAACCTTTTGGTTTATTTTTGATGTTCCTGTTTTTTCGCCTTGTCTTTTTAAAGCGATTTGAGAACCGATATCAGAAGGCAGCACATGCGTACAATTGACTCTTTCTGTAATTCGATCTTCACAGGACCAAATATGTTCTTCGAATTAGAGAAAGATTCAAATTAAAGAGAGTAGTTTAAAGACATTCCAGTTGAGGGACCCGCAATATTTTAGTTCGAGTTACAGAGAGATTCGAATAATAGAGATTCTAATTAGAACGAGTTAATTCAATTATTGTGCAAAGCTTGAAACTTTCTGACCCTGGGTTTACACGATTTCCAGAGTATAATAAAGGAAATAATCAAGAGACTCACCTATGTTACCATCACTGTTATAATCAAAGGTACGAAACACATGTTGTGCAAATTTCGCTGCATTCCCATGTGCGTAGAACGAACCATACAGTTTAATGAATTGTTCCTTGCTCATTTGATTGTCAGGACATTCCTTCAGGAAACCGTTATACCATTTCTTCAACTCTTTGCTATCGAAATGAGTATGATTGACCAACTCACATAGTTGCTGAGGTGGTATTTTACTTTTTGATCCATGCACACCCATAATAAGATATTCAAATATTTAGATGATCTATATATGAATAATGTTAGATTTCTTGTCAACAGTTTGTTTTCAAAAATCTCTTTCGGTTCACTAAGGGTGAATTATTATGAGACTTGGAGGAAATCTCTTGACTCAGTTCAAAATATACCACGATACAGAAGATATTTAAAAATGGTTCTCTCTTCCAATCCAAAATGTTTGTCGCTCTGGATATCTTTCACAAAGATATATACGTCCCTATAAATGACTCGGTGGTCTCTTCAAGAAAATCACTTCGTTGTGCAAATTCAAATCTATCCAACAATGTGTAAAGACTAAAAGACGTTTTCTCGCACTCCTTTCACTCTTTCTTGCGTTTTAAGAGGTTTGTATATTTATCTTGTATGATGATTAGTGAGATTTAATACAACAACCTTTATGGTCAAATGCCAAGTTTATCAAAACAAGTACTTGATGACCTTATCTCTTTTATATTGACAAATTTTTGGGATTCAAATTTCATCAAAAAAGATCATAAGATTATTTTTCTCATTAAATCTACTTTAAAGGATATATTTTTCCTTTCCCTAAAATAACAATAAAATTATATAAATAACAATGTTTAATCTAGCTGACATGACTTCAAAAGACTTTAAAAGTCCCTGATAAATTTTACTTCTACTTTTAGACTCAAACATTAACAAAGTTTTATCCACTTTATAATAACACATCCATTTGGAAAACTTATCCGAATGTTTAAATACATCCCAGTGTCACAGACCTGTTGGGGCACCAGCCCTAGTGGAAAATCTGACAAGATCTTGTCTTCGGTGGAAAAAATACCCTAGAATTTTTTTAACCTTGGAAGAATAAGAATTTTTATCCCCATTGTGCATTGAGATTTCAATCGAAATTTTTATCCCCACTGTAGGAAAAAGTTTCAACGGGGTTGTGAGACAGGGGTGTTTAAATGAAAAGTATTTCTGATTTGCAGTTAGTTCAGAAACTCGATATTTTTCTATAAAACACCTCCGTATCACACACCCGGTGGAATATCTACCCACTGGGAAAATCAACCACAATCGTCCCCCCTAAGAAATACCGACGAATTTCATTGTTAGAAAATTCTACTTAATTCTCATCCCCGATGAAATGATTTTAAGAATTGTCACCGCATCTTTGATCTGTAATGTAAACAATGAAGTAGAAAATGTCACCCCTTTCCAATCGACATTCAGTACTTTCATTTTATCCTTACTTACTAGCTTAAATATTGCAACCGGTTCACTGAGACAGGGGTGTATCAAATATCTTACACCCAACACCAAATCTACGTACTTTATCTTTACCTTATCTTAAGATCAAGATTTGAAGATTAAAAGGGTGCAGGTCTAAATTCAGGACGCAGTAGTGTAATGGTTATCAATCTTGACTGCCGTCTACAATCACGGTCATAAATATTTTGGAAAAAAAGGGAAATTCTCACGAATTTTCAAAACCACAAACGATTTGGAAGTGCTCTAAGTTAGGTTGGAAGAGTAGAGTTTTACTTTGAGTTTTAACGCTAGACTTAAGACGACCTTAAGATCGAGGACCCAAAAGTTCAATAATGGTCCAAATATAGCTCGGAAGTCTAAAAACCCGTGCCAAATCGAAATATCCGAATATTTCTCGCCCGAAATCCAAATCTCGAAAAACGAGGAAATAAGCTAAATTCTCAATAGATTTTGACCATAAATGTAGGAGATCGGGATTCGATTCCCATTAGGTACTGTGATTCACAAGTGAATGTACCATCCCTCCGAGCCAATCAATGTCATGTGAGGGGAATTAAGTAGACATAAGCTCAAGAAACCTATCGGTGACTGTGCGATCGATTTCACAATACACCAAGGATGAGTTGAGAATTCACTGTTCCCTAGTGGTTCGCACCAGACTAATACACTTGATCCGAATAACTGTGTGTCAGTGTCTCGCAAGCTGGCAGGCACTATAAACTACAGCATAGACGGTACTAACAAGACGACTCCAAGACCACTCAATAACGAACCGGACATCCCCTGTAAGGAGAAGCGTGTCATCATTCAATCAATCATATATAAAAAAAGTTCTTTTACTATCTAACAGCTTAATTAAATCAAATCCTATTTGACCAGGATTATTTGCAACTTCTAAATTAAGTTTTTGCAAGTTTGCAAGTTTGACTTTATTTGCGAAAATCTGTTCCCACAAGCATTTTTTGCATAAATTTTTATTTTCCGTTTGTACGGTACTATGAAAACTGTGAAACAAAATTTATCTTATGTTAATAAATTCTTGACGATCGCAAAGATTCTGAGAAAATCAAGAAAAAGTAAAATATTTCTTTATTCATTGTATCCATTTTCTTTACTGTCATGTTCAGCGTAAACCACAGAGTTCCGATCATAGATTTATAAAGCCCGAAGGGCTAGATGTCGTACTTTGGCTGAAAAGTGTGCTGAGGTTAGGTAGGAAATCCTAGCTAGGTCATGTGACGTTACAATAGAATTTCAGCGCTTGACCAATCAGAAGCTTCGCGGGTTTTCGAAAATAATTGCAGCAATAATTTTTGCGACTTTTTTTGCTTGGAAGAGCTTAAAACACGACATCTAGCCCTTTTGGTTTTACAGAAATCTGTGGTTCGGATTCCCTCTCGGTAGACCTAATGTCGTCGACACATTATCCTTTTCGTTCAAATCACAAAACCGAAAAATCTTCTAATATAATTTCCAATTGAACAAACTTTACCGATGGTTGCCAGATACACTTTGACTTCACTATAGGGCAAATCTTTAAACATATATAAAGGTCCAGTGTTTACAAGTTATAACTTGCCTTTTAAAACCCCTTCAATCTCAGTGAGAGAAATTCTCACCGGGTACTCACCGCAACGAAGAAAAAAGGCGTGGTTTTCAACTACCATTCTTTCTTTACGCGGTGATAAGATCTGAAATAGCTCCACCAAGAGAACAACAAAACCGATTCTTGCCAAACATAATTTTCTACTTGGAGAATGAATGGTGGGAAGCTATTGACTGAAGGTATCTCAAGAGCTGTTTATTTAAAAATATGAAACAAATTTTTAAACAGTACTCCCATTATTACACAACCAAGCTACCAAAAAATGCTCATTTGACGTCCATTTAATGTCCAAAAAACTCTACCCTTGTGAGATTAAGTGAGACTGGCCAAGTATATGAAATCTTCATCAACTTATTGTATACATCTCTAAGTGAGACTGTCCACGGCTTTGAATCTCACTAACTTCATTTTTTCCCAATAACACGCAGACGCCTTTCTTCTCACAACATTCCGAGTCTCCTTACTAAAACATGTTTCTATTTGGAAGAGAAAGACTAATTTAAGGTTCCAAACTTTCTTGAAGGGGCGTTTTTTGTGGTTTCTAAATTTTCTCAAGGTTTTAATAAACGTTGTCTTTCTATATTTAGTTTTACAGGAAAACACTACTTTTATTGTTCCAACCAGCCTGCTTTCCAGAAAAATTCTCTCTGCTTGTGAAAAAATGTGAGGGCAGACCATTGAGTTTCAAGCCCGAAGGGCTAGAGGTCAATCTCTAACCTTTCCCAGGCAAGAAAAAGTGAAGCCTTAAAATATGCGCCGTATTTTTTATGACGGATTGAATCTAGCAATTCCTTTGTTTTCGAGTGATATATTTTTCGAAATTAAGCGGTAAATTTTAGTTTCAATCTGTCATTTGTGTAAAAACCAGGCGGGTCACTCAAGGCCGCGCAACTTTGGTAGGATTTGTTGGCTTCAAATCCTACCAAAGAGATTGACTTCTAGCCCTTCGGGCTTATACTTCATTGGGGCAGACATGTACTTGCGTAACAACTTTTTCAAATTTTGATGGGCATATTGACAGACTTAGTATGTTCTGTTTAATAAACAGGTTGTCAAACATATGACGACTTAAAGGAGATCTCCAAATATTTTAAGATTTACATTATAGCTCTTTTTGTTATCTGATAAACATTTTCACCAATAAAAATTGACCGTTTTGATAAAAACTCAGTATGTATTTTACACAAAGTCTCGTGCATATGATATGATGCTTTGATGGGAAAAGAACTTGAGGGGGGGGCAAGGTTTCTGATTTCCAAAATACTAAATTTTTTATTATTTTCGTCATCTTGCCTAAATGACGCAAAAAATTGTTTTACGAGCATAGATACCAAAATACTTGAGCATAAACTTCTCATTACCGAAATTCCGAAGTAAAAATGGATCGATTTCTGATACCGAAGCAATTTCAGAACTCCGAAACGCCGAAAGAGAATTATATCATTTTTCGAAATTCGAAGTAAAAAAGCTCGATAAAAGCTCCTTAATACTAAAACATCGTACGCCCCACCCACACCTTGCATCATGTGAAAACATTGAGCTCACCCAAGTCAACCCATGCCATATGAGGGGAGTTGAAAAGTCAGTTAAGGGTTGCCGACAGGGCACTTGCTCACATTGCCAAAATGGGCTCAATAGTCCGCCGTAGCTAAACCACCAGATTAATAAAGAGATGTTACTGGGGAGGACAGTAGTGCAGTGGTAGAGCATCCGGCTACGGTTCGCAAGGTTGTGGGCTCATCCCCCAGCCGGGTCATACCAAACATTCCCATAAATGGTACTTGATGCCTCTCTGCTTTATGTTCAGCAATTAAGAGAAGTGGAGCAATCCAGGGAGAAAGAGTGGCCTTCGGGTAGATAGCTATCGAAAGAGGAGCCTTCGGGTTGCATCCGACTGCGGTTGCAGACTTTTTTACTTTAATTACTGGGGTGGAACCAATAAAAACATCAAACATTTTGATGACCCGGTATACTGCGAATCTCACTGATTCCCTCATTTGGACTTGATATTTTTCTATGAATTTGAGCTAATTTCTAAGGCCAATTCCTTTTCTAAAACCTCGTGGAAATATACCTTTAATTTGGATCTCTCTCTAGTTCGAACAAGTTTGGTTTCCCGTTTCAGTTCGAATTAGTGTGACATTGATAATACCTGGAAAGGCTCCTAAGTTGATTGATTTACATACTACTACTGACCTTTACATATCCCTGGACCAAGTTATATCCGCCATCTTTGATCAAAGTTTTTTTAAAAGTTGGTACCCACAAAGAAGCCATTGTAGTGTTTGAAACTTTGCCTAACGACAAACGGCGCTACATCATTAGTGTACAAGCGAAACTAGATCTAGCGCCCTTTCCGCGGGTACCAATTTCAAAAAACTCCGATCATAATATTTTGCTTGGCATTGAGTAACTTGGTTCAGGGATATATAAAGGTCAGTGTATACTACAAACGTGCCACCTACTACCACAGTCACATACCATTATTCTCGACTCTTAACAAAAATCGTATCGCTTCATCCTTTTGAGCGGACTAAATCAAAGCTGATACACGTTCACACACCCCTTTTCTATATCGATCCAAAACTAATTCTATTGGATAAAAAGAGAATAGCGCAGTTGGGAGAGCAATCGTCCGGCAAGCGAGAGGTCGTGGGTTCAATTCCCATTCGATTCGTTACCTTTGAGAAAACTGGGAAGTACATTAGTGCAGGATCCGTTGATTCATTAAAAAGAGAATATTATCATTTTTTAACCAATGGAATTGTTTCATTTTACTTCGAAAATATAACGAACCGTAAAGCGTAGACGCCGTCTAGCTTTGGAGATTAAGTCCCGAACGGTTAGAGAGAACATTTTTAACCTTTCACAAGTAAGAAAAAGATAGCCTATACTAGACGTCACCTGCGTTCTTTCTACGCAATTAAATGAAAAATCCCAGTTTGGTGAGGTGTTCGCTAGTTTCCATACAAGAAATTTCTCTCTATCCTTCGGGCTTTAAAGTCGATACATAATAAATAGTAATAACGCATATTTTAAGTGGCTGGCTTCGAAAGATTCTAAAGCTTTTAGACAGCTCAAGAATTGTTTCCACCAAGGGCCACTATGAACAGAACAAGAACAGTAACAAAAAGGAACAGGAAAATTGGAAAATCTCGTCGTGCTACAACTCACGTGTAGGTATTATATTAAAACATGGAGGTATAAAGAAACAGGAGAAGTATGCTATTGTAACCATGCTCGCCCTACGATTAAAAAAATTACGAGGTATGCATGCTCATAATCTCATATATCGTGCATTTTTAATGAGCTCTTTTTTTGATAGGTGAAATCTTATTGGCTAACTTAAGTGTTGGAAATGAGATGAGACGAGATTCATTGTTTCTGACATTGGTGTAAGAAAATATTTGGACTAAAAAAGGGCCTGTATACTTTGCAATCCTTCATCAAATGACAAGATTTTTCGATCAACATTTTCTTCAAGGTGAACCCTATTGCTTAATACTTTCCTCCAAAATTCTCCAGCGACTTTTTGCCTACAAATTGGGTCTGAAATTGTGTGTGCTTATAAAGAACTTTTTATTTTCTGGCTAGAGAAAATATCTTTTCAAAACAAAATTTAATGGATGCCAAAATTGAACGCAAACTTATTTCGTGGAGCTAAATTTTATTTTATCCTCGTATATTAGAAGGCTAGAAATCTTCGATGCTGATAGTAAGAATGTTCAGAACAGACTTGAGTTCTACTAAAAAGTCGTATTTCATCGGGCGAGCCTAGAATTTCTTTTGATTTATTACATAAAAGAAATCAAAAGACTTTAACGACCAATTACCGACAAATTCATCTCCTGTCTTTCTTTATACCTCTATGATTAAAATGAAATAATCTATTGCCTTCTAGTTTTCCTGATAAGATAACCGACTTCGTTTTGGTTCCCTTAAAAACAATCAAGCACGTCCCCCTTTACCATAAATAAGGGGTTATGAAAAATAATCTTCAACTGAACTAACTTCAAATTAAAATCTTTATTTGATCGATCGTCTTTTTCCGTGCTTTTGAATGAGTTTAACAGAAGACTTTGGACCGCATATGAAAAGTAAATCAGAATATTAGAAGATTTATCAAAAAATCACAAAAATAAAAATATCTAAAAGGAATGGATTAAAGTTTGATCCAAACTTAAATGAGAACTATTGTTTTCTTGTCGCCATAATTCATTTTAAGTCCAAATCTGTTAAGTTAATAAAATTTAAAAATCTCATTACTTTAAAGTCTTCACGATTTGTTTTATTATCTCAAAAAACAATTTTCTTATCATTGAAAAATCTTTATGAAAATATTATGACCGCAAGAGATTGTACGTTATTGGATAAAACATAGGTACCTGTCAGGGCATGTCAAAACACTCCATTCTCGCAGACCCCCTGGGACCTCTTCCCACTTGAAAAACTGGCAAAAATATCGTCCCCAGTGGAAAATTATTTTGGTCCCCGCTGACAATAATCAGATAAGCAAATCATGCAAAATATTGTGCTATTTTTTCCATCCCTATTGAATTTTCTGGCTTGAAAACAATATAATTCAAATGCTCCACCATAAAAAAAAGGAATATTAATTCCCATTGAGTTTTGGTCCGTTATTTTTACCCCTACCGGCTGATCTTACTAGGTCTGTGAGGGCTGTGTCGAAGCCCAGTACATTTTTTTAAATCAGCATTCTAAAACATAATATTATCATCACATATTCATTCGGTACCGTAGATACCGACATATATTACATATAGCAATGGGGATAGAAACTCTATTGTTCCAGACTGTGAAATATCCAGTGGGGATGGTTTTGGAGTGCAATTTTTGACATTGAATTTCTAATGGAGATGAAATGTCTTTTCCAACGACGTGATATCGTTCCATTCCGATCAGCGTACCAGTCTACCCTCGAAGGGATGAAAACATTTTCCTCACATTTTCTGAACATTTCAAACTTAAAATCAGAAATTTTATTCAATATTAAGCCGAAGTTTTTTTTGTTTATATTAGACTTTGCATAGTTAAAATTCCGATCAATTTTCTCGCTAACTATTTTATAACTCAAGAATACGCTAGTTCAGTCACGCAATGCAATGCAATCAACATTAGAAATTTAGAACTTCTACTGACTTTTTGGGCAGACTTTGTGATTCGTGTGTTGTAGTTTTTATGAAGTAAAACTCGGAATACCGAACAAATTTCCATCAATTTACCGTCACCGGCAGTGTTTTGAATACCGAGATATCGTATACGGAGGCTTGAAATCGTCGCTATCGCTTATCTAGATTGATTTCATGTTCCATGCAAAGTTTCTTGATAAGGGACACAGAAATATTTACCTAATTTCAAAATTTGCCTCCCTAGTTTGCTCAAATTTTGGTTGACCCATCACCCTACTGTCAGTTGTATATCCCACTCACATTTACGCAAATCATAGAAAACCACACATCCTTTCCAATCGCGTCTTATACACCTTTTCGATCGTAACCACAAATTGCTGCGCGGTCATCTTTTGTCCGTTTTACCGCCCTAAAACCGTTCCAGTCTTTTTTTCGCACCTATAGACAATAGAAAAAGGTGTAAAAAAAAGGATTGGATCGGGTTTAGGGGGATGATTAGATATTAAAGTGGCACGTGCCTGACCGCGTGACTACGGTCGAAAAAGTGTATTTAAAACCACAAACCATCCCATAAAATCATAAATGGAATATTCCAGGAAAATAAATCAATTAAAGAAATCCGACTCAATAATATAGAAAGCTCTATATAAATAAAATCCTTTAAAAAATAAAATCAAAAATAATGTTGACAGGCTAACCGACTTGTCCAATATGAGAAAGAATGAGAATAGTCAAGTGTCGTCTATACAGGTCTTATAGTAGAGATTATGAGCTATCATTGAAAGATGGAGGGATTATAGACACCGCTATGCTCTAATAATCATGACTTCAAAGCTTTACATCCTACCGAGCGCTCAATTCATAGCTTAAAACAAAATGGCAAAAAAAGTAAAAAGAAAAATCACTGATATCTTTTCATGCTAAAAAAACCGCGATAAAGCTTTACAGCTTTATCAAACAATTAATTTGGAAAAACATCTTTGGGGAAGATTTTCATAAGTTAAAGCACCAATAAAATTAACACCTTTATAGCACTGAGCACCCTTCTTCGCAGAGCTCACCTCTTAAATTGAAAATACTGTAGTCTGTATGACAGATTTGATATATCACTCTCCATAAAGAAAAACTGTTACATTTATTTAGCTTTCTTTATCAAATCTATATTAATATATACGAACAAAAAGTACCGCCTTAAAAAGGAAGAGACACGCGCTGAAAATCATTAGAGCTAAGATCTACGTTCAACCTTTACAGCAATTTCTGTCATCCCAGTTTGCTAATACACGTTTTTTTAATAAGAACGTCAAAAAATTTCGAAGCCTTCGGATGTTCTTAGTTTTTTGGATTTGAAGCCTAAAAATGTTCTTAAAACGTTCTTATTTTCAGCATTTTTTGAGCATTTTGATGTAATTTTTAAGAAAATGCATGTTTTTAAGTCTCCAAAGCCTTAGAATGTTCTTAGAATGTTCTTAAACTTTTGGGCCTCGAAGCCTTATGTTCTTATATAGTTTGTTCTTATAAAAAAAAAAACGTGTATGTAATTTCAAAGATCCCCACAACGTGAAAAGGCGTGTTATGATTTCCTTCCTAATATTTGAAACAAAATTTGAAAAACATTTTTAACTGAACCTCAATCTATGTTTTCTTAAAGGTTTTGTTTTTACATATGTGTTCCTGTTTCATATCAGACACATATTTTATATCAGGACGGTGTCTGCCTTTTGGAAGCATGGGGTCCTTCGAACACTAGAAAATACCTACCGACTATAAAAGAATCGATATCTTAGGTTTAAATCTAGTTTAGAAATCTAGCTGTAAAACTGTTTTGAGCTCATAACCAGCTGCTTTCATTTGAAGGTTTTGCTTTTAAATAAGAATGATATCGTTTGCTTACTCATCAATTTTAATTTTCAAGCTTTTTCACATTGGATTGACATGGATGTGGAGCAAGATTAGTTAAAAAAAGGAAAATAAAATATTTTTTTGCTTACACCAGTATAATAATACAATAGGCAGACACCGTCCTGATATAAAATATGTGTCTGATATGAAACGGGAACACTTAAGTAGAAATAAAACAAAACCTATATAGATTGAGGTTCAGTTAAAAATGTTTTGAAAATTTTGTCCCTTCAGCTCAGAAAATACCAGCCTTAAAGTCTATTACTCTCAATAACTCGAACAAACTTAAAACACAAATAGAAGTTTTTTATAAGAAACATAGATCTAAAAAAATCAAAAATTTAGGGTAGAGTAGAGAGTAAAAAAAGCACCATAATTTTGCCCTAAAAATAAGAACAAGATACGAACAATTTGAATCTCAAAGTGTAAAGAAAATGAAAAAAGCTTTCACAAAAAAGAGTTTTATCGAGACAAGTTTTTTCCATGAAAGAGCCTATCAAGCACAATATTTTGCAAAAAGAATCTGACCTTTATAGCTATAAATTTTCAGTAAAGTACTCTACCCAACCAGACGAAGCTTAACACCTCCAAAAGCTCCAAAACAAATATTATATCATTTTTTCTTTATTATAATTCACACTTTGTATGTTACATTTTACAAAGTATTCATTCCAGTAAAGTCGCTAATTTTTATGATACATGTTTTTTTTATAAGAACATCCAAAATTTTTGAAGCCTTTGAATGTTCTTAACTTTTGGAGTTTTAAGCCTAAAAATGTTCATGTAACATGTTCTTATTTTCACCATTTTTTGAGTATTTTTGTCCATTTTCCTAAGACATGGGTGTTATTGAGTCTGCAAAGCCTTAAAATAAAAACGTGTAGAAAATGTGAAAATCTGTAGAGGCTGAACAGGCTTTACCATGGTAATAGACCTTATCGAAATTTTTAATTGTTTTAAAAAGTGATGCATTGTGGGATTGTTTCGAGTGTATTACAATAGAATTCCCTCGAGGAATTCCTAAAAGATTTCTATTGTAATACACTCGAAACAATCCCACAATGCATCGCTTTTTTAGAAAAACCAAAAACTCCGATAAGATCTATTCATCTGATAGTTACATCTATGTGTAACTAACTTTACAACCTTAAAACGCTGCAAAGCAAAGAGATTGGGTCGTAAATGGAGGAAGGTATGCCGTCAGCAAAAAAAAAGCGCACTGGGGCATGTCTCCTCTAACGAAAATTTATGCCGTCATTTAGGAGTTCAGACGTGTGATGTTAATTCTACCTTGTGGACGCTAACAGTCTCCTCGCGATTTTGATAGGTGTATCTTACAAACAATTGCATTTTTAAATAGAGTAAGACAGTTCCATATTGTGAATTCTTTGAAATGTTCTCCAGTCGACAAAAGCGTCATAACAACGCCCACTTAATATTCATACCGTCAGTTTATAACACCAATACAACGTTATAGACTGACGCCAGATAAATGCTAACCAAACGTTGTGTGCCACGGTGGGTTATTAACTTCTCCTGTTGATAAAAATCAAAGAAGCTTCCAAGAAACCAAGCAGATTCCCAGTGCAGTGATGGCTACCATGTTTGAAACCATATCTGAAAAAGTAATCAAATATTACACCCTTTGATAGTATCATACACAATTCAGTGGCCCAGTAACTCTGTCAAGAGATACTGTATGAGGAGAATTCAGCTTGATTTTGTTTTCGTGGGTTGAATTTTACTGTAATTTTTGGTTATGGCCTAACTGATTTTCCACAGTGAGAGAGGGGGAGGACACTAGCTCTGTGACAAATGTGTTATTGACACACCATTAGATCTTGCTATAAATATTTTAAATGTTACAATCACGTTATAATCCTATAATTATCCTTGAAATTAAGATAAATACAGAGTGAAGTCTCTATAACTTAGAAGGTTCGTTACTTAAAGGAACCAAGAAAAAACTTGTTCGAATAAAGGAGACATTACAGAGGTTCGAGTTATAGAGTCACTTCACTGTAGTAGTAAAACAAATAAAACATACCTTTATGGGCAGCTGATATCGGTTGACAATTAGTTGAATTTATGACTAATTTGCAATTCTGTTTTTCTGGCGTGGTTTGAATGTGTTTGAATGTTGTATGTTGAAAACTTTGGGTTGATTTTGAATAGTATTTTGTTGTTTGCAGTGCTGTTTCTGGAGATTTTGTTGGTATTGGTCGATGAGTTGTTGTTTGTAGAGGATGGTTTGTTGATGGTTTTAGTGAGATTGTTTTTTTCTCTGATATGGGTTTCGCTCCTGTCGTTCTTGGTGGTGGTGTTATCTTTGGCAAAGTGGTTTTTGGTGTAGAAACGATTGTCGAGGATGGACCAGTGGTCGTAGTCGTTGTCGATGACGATGTAAATGGAGCTTTAAAAAAGATACAATTTGTGTTGAAATATAAAGGGGGCACTAATTTCTGAGCGAATGAACCTTATTTTCAGTAGCGGCAGGGGGAGGGGCAGGGGGTAGTACCCCCGCCAGCGGCCAATTCTCTTGGGTGCCAAAAAGCGAAATACGAAAGGCGTAAAAGAAGATGCTTCTGATTACTAATTTCAGCGCCCCTTTTCTCTTTTTCACCTTAGAATTGACAGTTTTTGGCCAAAAAGTGAGAAAATAGATATGCACCTTTTATTGTAGGCGCCAAAGTCTAAATCTTCTAAAATTGCCTTCCCAGTTTGCCGAATTTTAGTCGAGCCACCACGCTTCTGTTATATCTTAGGATGTTTGAAAAATATTATCTTGGTGAATTGAAAGACCAAGAAGAAATGTAGCATTTCCAAGAAGATAGAGTCTAGACAACGATGTTTCATTAGCCTATTTCAGGCTCGGCGGGAGCGGGGAGACCTCAGCCCCCCCAACTTTGAGCAAAGGAGTCTTCAGCCTCCCCACTTTTACGGTTGTTCCGCTGGGCCTGTATTTCATTCGTATGATTCGTGAATCCCAGGCCAAAAGGGGTACAGGGATGTGCTTTCTGGTCACGGTACCTTTTCTGCCTTCCATAAGTCCAAGGTAGGGTCGCAAAATCAATAAAAAGAGAAAAATCAGTCACTCGTATGGTATTTTTATGAAGGAATTCGAGAAAATTTCCCATTCAAGGTCACTTTTTTCGCAAATTTCGCAATAATAAAAAAAAACGTCCCCCTAGTAGGGTTCATTTTTTAGAACCTCAGTGGTACATCGCCGCCGGTTGGTAAAGGTATACCCCCTCCCCCGGGTCGTGTTTCTACTAAATTCTATTTTCTATTGAACTTACAGGGATAAAATGCACAAATCAATGCATGTATATTTCCCTTTAAAGACATTAAAAAAATTGATTTATTTTCAATATTCAATTGACTTGGGTATCAAGAACTATTTCCGATCGTTGTTTGTCTTTCAAAAACGTTTCTCAATTTGCAAAAGAGGTGCTCTACCATAAAAAGTTGGTTACTGCAGTGACGTAGAAAAATATAATGTACTAAAAACACCAATCTTATGATAATAATTGGAAAGTTTTGCAGTTGCTTTTTATTTTCTATAAAATAGGGTAATTAGTGAGGTCTGTTCCCGGGGGGGGGGGGTACTAGGGCAAGATGGGTTACGGGGATGCTCCGCTGGTCAGGGTACCTTTTTTAACCTCCACGAGTCCCAGGTAGGGTCGAAAAACACCAAAATAGAGAAATCAGTCCCTCGTGGGGTGCCTATTTTAGAAAATTTGGGGAAAAAGTAGAAAAATTGAGAAAATTTTGGAATTTCAGTCCTATTCAGGGTCACTTTTTTCGCAAATTTCGAGTCCCACGTAGGGTCCATTTTTCGAACCTCAGCGGAGCACCCCCGTCGGTCGGCAAGGGTAGTACCCCCCCGGGGGTCTGTTAGCACAAAAATACTTCAGATGGTGATAAAAGCATGAAATTTGGCACAAATGATCCTTAGAGGGTCTTAAGCTTAATTTTAAACAGTAACTCCAAATTTTCATGTGGCTAACAGACCTCACTAAATGTATATAGGTAGGAAATCGAAAAGCTAATTTTGCAGAAATTGAATGTTAAAACTTTGAAATATTTTTTTAACATATCATTATCATATATTTTCATATTGGTTTTAACCAGCAGTATATCTCCTACATGCTGCGATTTAGGATATAATATAACCTGACATTTAACTGTTACTTATCCGTCTCAATCACGCCAAGCGAACAGCGTGAATGCGCCTCGGAAAGGATATGATACAAAAACATGTGGATTATGTTGGAACAAGATAGATTTCGATTTCCCATAAAATAATATATGAAAAATTGCTTGTTTATGTCATAACATTGACTAAAATAACAGAGGACAAACAGCTTTTCTTTTACACAAAAGGATAAGGCACTCGTGTGGATTATCTCAGTGGTAGTGTAAATCCTTTAAATGCTTGATTTCTATTACACAGGTCAAGAAAAAAGCATTTCCTTTTAAAAATCATGTGTCAATTTATTGAGCGCCAACCAAATCTGCCTGAAGATTGTCACCAAAGTAGCATGAAACTGCTAGTAGCAGAATAAAAAAGTGTCTTTTCTTCCTGACTAAATTTTAATCTGTAAAGATTCGTTCAAACTTGTTATAGACTTTTCAATTAACCCCCCTCCCCGAACAAGGGGTCACCCATCGGAAATTTCGTGTCTGATTAGCAGCCGACACTTGCGCGTGGACCTTTTTATAAATTACGTCAACGAGTAGGGTTTACATCAAAATATTGCTACGGTGATTGATTCCCAGAAGAGCTCATAAGAAGTATAAAAGTAATATTTGAAGACTAAAAGGATTTAATCACCTTGGTCAAACTTACATTTATTGAGTTTGAAGCCCCGAAGAGGCTAGAGAGGAATCTGCAACCTTTCTGAAGCAAGAAAAAGTGAAGCCTTAAGTTTGCCCCGCATTTGTTTGAAAAACACGCGGTTCACATTTTTTGGATGGGAAATAAGTGGCTTCATTTCCCATCCTGTAGTTTCGGATCGAGCCCCTTCGGGGATTTAAAATCAATGGTGAGTTCTTATCTCATTGAGTTTGAAGCCCCGAAGAGGCTAGAGAAGAATCTTCAACCTTTCTCAAGCAAGAAAAAGTGAAGTCTTAACGATTTAAGCTGCATTTTGAAATTTTGTTTGATAAAATGCAGGTCAAGCGTGGCTTCATTTCTCATTCAGGAGTTTCGGATCTAATCCCTTGGGGGCTTTGAAATCAAACTTACATTTACATTCACGATTCGTGATCGGGTACACAAACTGTCCAGGGACACCAATATTTGATTGAAATTCATAACTCTCCGTTTGAATCAAAGAAATTTTATTAATTTGTTGCCAACGGCAACCTGGATTTGAAACACCATGCATAAATCTTGAAAATCTTGGTAAATCACCAAAATTGATGACAAGAAAAGTATCATTGTTAAGATTTTCACATGAAGCAAAGATCACTTGAAAATGAGCATTATATAACGTGTTAAATGTTGACACGACCGCATGGTTCGTTTTACATCGGGCGCCAAATCCAGAATGCATTGAATCTGATTGGTTAATACCATATTGGGCATTGTTTGAGCTGTAAGCTGGTTGGCTTATTCCATACTGAGCATTTAGTTCCAAATATTTTGTAATAGCGTGATCTGTATGATCGAATGTCTGTTTTTCGTCAAATATCTCACGTATATAAAGAGCGTCTTCACCGTTTCTAGAAGGAAATAGAATCATTTAAAAAGGGATGAAAAACTTTGTCCCAAATTTTTCAATATCTTTTGTAAAAGAATTTTATATTGATAACTTGCTTTATTTGACATGATATCTAAGTTTTTAACCTTATCCAGAAATCTAAAGCTTCAATTTCTACCAGGGATGGCAGTGGGTTTACCAACTGACGGCATGCGCAGTGAAAAAAATGGCTTTTAGAATGACGTCCTTACAGTGCAGCAAAAATTCGGGAAATTCATACCCTTACAGTGCATTTTTCTCAAATTTTCAACTCTTTTAGAGCAAAAGAATCAAAATTTGCAATCTATCCTGAATTTACTGAAATATTTCAACCCTTACAGTGCATTTATCAAAAGTTCCACCCTTAAAAGGTATAATTGCATTTCTGCTATCTTGAAAAGCATACCCTTAACCACCGCACATACTCGTCGGTCAATTAAAAAATGTGCCGCACTCGGGATATCTAGGCAAACTAAAACAAGTCGCTGTGATCAAGGAATAGTTTTTAATTTACACGTTTTGTGTTTTGAGAAAAGATTCAAAGGTAATTTTCAATACCTGTTAGTATGATAAGGACTGGCATATGCAACAACTACATCCATCTTTTTTAGATCTTCATCCAAATCTAACATAGAGTCCTTGTCGTTGTTGATCACAATAAAACCATCTGGAAAGATCTATGACAAAAATTGACAACAAATTGAATGTCTTTTTTAGAAAGAGAGAGGCTCTAGTGATTTTTTTTTCAAGTTTGTCATTTTTTGATTATCTGATTTATTAGACACTAAATATTGCTCAAAAATATGAGCGAAAATTCTTGTAAATTAATTGTGTTTTTCTTGTTTGAAAATTCAATAACCGTTAATTCTATGGGAAGTTGTTTCTGAAAGATTCTTCGAATCAACAACATTAGGAGGACAATATATTGGTCGAAAACTACAAAATATTGAGATATCAAACTATAAGAAATATTGGTTCCCTCAGTAGTGGAGAGTGGTATAAATTACCCTTTTTTCTTATTCAAATCTTCCTTTAAAAAATTCGAAAAAAATTTTAGGTCCCTTGAAAATTGAATTAGAAAGAATCACTGTGGTATGCTATTGCTTACTTTCAATCGTGTTGCTGTTCTGTTTCCAAAAAATATCATTGGTTTTTGCAATTGAAATATTTGACTTCGTGCTGCATAATCTTCGATGAAATCCAAATAACCGAGAAACGAGTCTCCGTGTGGTAATCCATTTGCAACGAAATCTGAAATACAAAGTAACCAATCAAATAGTGAGTAAATAAGTAAGTAAGTAAAGTCTGCGATCGTAATCGGAGGTGACCCGAAGGCTCCTCTTTCGATAGCTATCTACCCGAAGGTAGGGGAGGGCGCCACTCTTTCTCCCTAGATTTCTCCACTTATCCTTGATCTTCTCTTAATTGCTGGGCATCAAGCAGCGAGGCATCAAGTACCATTTTGGGAATCTTTGGTATGACCCGGCTGGGGGTTGAACCCAAAACCTTGCGAACCGTAGACGAATGCACTACCACTGCACCACGGTTTCAAATACAACCTCGTGGATTAAGGGTTTTGATTGATTCACAACCTGTAGACTAGTATTCTCACTCCATTAGGCTTGAAATCCATTAGGCGCCTACTTTAAAGGGATAAATTTTCGCGGGGATCAAATTTTAAATCAAGTCCTAATGGAAATTTGGAAAGGTGTTATCCACGAAATATTTTTGAAAAAAATGTCAAATAACTACTTAAAATGTTTACTGGCATCAAAGTAGTAGTTTGCTGGTTACGAAATTTAATCCCCGCAAAAATTTATCCCTTTAAAGTAACTGACACATAAACTGTAGTTTTGAAAACTCATATAAAATTGGTCCTTGTAGATAAGTGGACGTTATCAAAAAGAATATTCTTGTTCATTATTTAAAAACTTACTAGTATTCGCTTTGCTTCTCCCATTAAAACATTGACCAAATATCTTACTCAACTCATACACATATACACCAGGTGGTACATTAGGCCATTGCTTTGTGAGCTCACTCTTAGCAAAAATATAACGGCTCTCTATATGCTTATACGGTTGTGCAACGTAACATCTAGGTACATTAATTCCAATTTGACCAATGATGGAATCTAACCGCTGATATAACAGAAAAAGCCAAGTTGCATCTTCATTGTAAGCAAAGACAATTTGAAAATCATTTGCTTTCAAATGGGCGGGATTTTTTCCGTCCCTCTCGGGCGTGAACCATGTAATCATCACTAAATCTGTCAACGGTTTTTCTTTGGAAATTTGATCTTTAGTTCGCAAAAGTAGTTTCGTAGCATTAGATAGCAGGGTTTGATCCTTTGATTGTTGGATATAGACGTTACCGGGCAGATCCGTGACATATCCGTATACAATTGAGGAATGATTATACGGAAACCATACGATGTCTTCTTTAGGTTTTTTGTTCAAGGAAACGAATCCATATTTACTGACCTGAAAGATACAAACGTGTGATTCATATTAGTAATAAGAACAGCGTGTCCCAAAAAAAAAAGCGGAAAATTTTTTATATAAAGTGAAATCCTCATAATTTATGCAAAATTTTGCATATCTAATATTTTTTTCTCCAAAACCTATTTATTCATCTTGGAAATTGAATTGAATATCTATTGATTACAGAGAAAATTGTAATCTTATTTCTATTATTCTAAACCCAGTTTAGAAATTGAGTTTTGAGGATTTTTTTTAATATAAAGATTTAGCCGCTCTTTACGGGACACACTGTATGTTAAAGAAACTATGATAACCTTTCACACACTTTTCATCTCTGACAGTGCACGAAAAATAACGGTTTGTCCCAATAATTCTTTGGCGGTGTATCTCGGCAAACTAGTTTGTTAATTACTCATGTCGGAAGGCGAGAACATTATGGTGGCAGTCGTTTGCTGAAATATGAACTGCGTGGGAGGAAACGCTAGTCCAGGAAACCTTTGTGAGAAGGTGCAGATTTCAGCCACTTCCACCGACAGATTTTCTTGGTACGCTTACTTCGCTCATACGCTCACTATTCCCACGTGATATCGTTCTAGCCCGAATGAGGTTCTAGTCTATAATACGTTTATCGCTTCAAAAAAATTATCATTCATAACGAAGGAAAAAGAGTAAAATCTATTTACGTATATCTTGGTGACATTCTCTTGACCAAGGAGCATCGGGAATTTCAATTGAATCTCAATAAATGAATCGGAAGAGTTGTAAGGTACGAAAGCATCAGTTCGAGTCTCATCAAATGGAAAATAATCTAAAGAAAAAGAAAGATTCGTTTCCCTAATCTTTTTTTTTCTAAAGATGCAGTTGATACCCTTTAATAGATCTTTTCATAATTACGTCACGGACATCACTTGCCTCTTTTTGAAATCATTGCCAAGGTGATTATAACTCCCAACGGATTATATTAAAACTGCTTTCTATTCATTAAGAAATCATTTAATGTCTCAAAAGACATAAGCACTATGGTAATTGTTTAAATACGAGGCAAAAAATGTTTGTGACGTAATTTATAAAAAGACATCTATTGGATTTTCATCAAATAATAGATGAGCGCATCGAATGGTAGAACGTTGAATTACAGGGTGTCCCTAATTAAAGTATCGAGTTTGAACATGCGATTGAGTAGAAAAGTTTGTGTGTGTTATCGCCAAAATATAAGAACGTTCTCCATCACACAGGCTTATTACAAAAGGTAGTTACAACGTATAAATTAATCGTAATGACAAAGAAAAAAGAGGGAGAGCTTAAAATATAATTTTGTGAACACGCACATAAAACTTTCTACTCATAGTTGTGTTTCGACTCGATACTTTAATTAGGGACACCCTGTAGAGAGCACCAACCGTAACTTGAATGCGAAAATAAATTGTGTGAGTATAGTATAAGAAAGCCGCGGCTGGAATGATAACATCTGAACTTCTGTTGTTCTATCTCTGTCGTATTTGATGACTATTTTTTTATCAAGAGATCAGTAATGTAGCATCTTTAATGGTAAATTTTATTGGTTTGTCGTTAATACTTACTTCTCAGTGTGTTTTGGACATTAATGATATACCCTTGATAATACACTTGTATTATAAAATCATTGTAAAGGAAAGATCAACAATAAGAAATTTAAACAAGCACAAAATGGCTGGGCTGAAAGAACTCAAAAATAAACAAAGTGCCTCGAATGCCTTCGCAATATTTCAGTGAATCTTTTAGAAATCAAGAAAAAAGTTTAAGATAATACTGTGAAAGTTTCAAGCCAGCACCTTCAAAATTTATCATTCAAACTGACAAGAAAGTTGTCATCCTTGAATATAGTTCTTATATTTAAATTTTGGCGAAAAAACTATTATATTTCCAAAATACCTCTAAAATATGTCCAAATTAGTTCAAGTTCTATTGGGTACATTCAAAGATATCTAGAAAATAAAAACTTTTTGTGAAGGAAAATAAGAGAAAAAATTCAAAAACTGTCTACCAATAATAAACTGAGCATCTTGATGTTCTTATAAAGCTCGGAGACAGAGATAGACAGCAATTACTGAGAAGACAATGTGGTAATATTCCAGCCCGGCTTTCTTTACTGGTGTGAGGCTGTACTCTAGGTACCAAATAAACGGGGGGGGGGTTCGAATAAACGGGGGGAGGGGGTTGGAAAATTTTTGAAATTTAAAAACGGGGGGGAACTAATGCCGGGGGGGGGGGTGGAAATTGGACTTATGAAAATCCCAAAATAAGGTAAATATAGGCGAAATCAGGCTTTTTGGAGCAAAATAAGGGGACTTCTTTTAGCCAATTGAAAATATTCTTTAAAATTAATAAACGGGGGGTCCTAATAAGGTCCGGGGGGGGCGGGGGTTGGAAAATTTTCGAAAAATTAACAAGCGGGGGGGGGGGACCGTTTATTTGGCACCTAAGAGTACTCTCGAGTACCAATTAAATAATAGACGGGGAGATTGGAATCAACGTTTTTGGTGAAAACAGTGTACTTGAAATTTGTTTAGTAGCCCAATCAACTTTAGAGATATCACGTATGCATAAATCAAAGCCTTTCTATAATTGATGAACGTTTTGGAACGACGTTATCTAAGAAAAGAATTATGCTTGTCAAAATCAATTCTTGAACCCAGTTACACGTTCCATGCACCAAATTCTGCTTAAAAACCTTTCCTCTCAGGTCCTCTGAAATTAATGAAAGGGTTGTTTTTCTTACTATTGCGTTTTTTACATCCATGATCTGTCAGTTGATGAATTTTGGTCATTTCTTGAAAATTTGATCTTCTCAAATCCTCATATGATGGAATATGGAAATAAACGTTTTTCTCACAAGTATTATCCGAGTAACCTGCCTCAGCCCAACGCTCGCTGTCAACTCTATAGTATATTGAAATCCCAAACGCAGTTTCCCCATCACTAGCCAATATCATTTGAAAACTGTTTTTATAACCACGGCTGAAGATATCATCAACTGCATCTCGAACGTTAATGAAAGTCACTACAAAAGCATGATTCATTCGAAAACCAGTCTGATTCAATGCTTTATTAATCAAGTCAAGATCGGATTGATCGAATGTTTCTCGATAATAAATGTTCCCGATCGAATCTGATTCGAAGTCACTGTATAATGTAGAGAAAGCGACAGAGTCTTTGGTCATGAGCTCTGTTTCGTATTGAGAAGCCCGTAGTAGCGATAATCTGCCATTTGGTGATAGCTGGAAAGTAAAATGAAGACAAAAAATTGATTCCCTTTTCGACTGGTACTTTACCTAAAAATATTTGAGATGCCTTACAGGCATAACCTAAAGCAAAGTTCTGAGGTTAGGTTCGAGTTTGCTATAGGTGCCTGCTGGGAAACAGGGACAACACGTACCCAGTTGGCACACAACGTTGTTTTAACGTTATATGGACGTTGTGAACATTAGATAAACGTTAAAAGAACGTTACGTGTGCCAGCTGGGTATTTTCAAACTTTATGCTGTGGTCATTTTAAGATTTGGAAGAAAAGTGTTTTCTTTCATAACGGCGAAATTTGGTTAAGTTAGTTAGGTTAAATTTTTCTATCCTAACATTAATTAATGCATTGATAACTTGCTTACGTAAAGAAATCTGCTGAGCTTTGTAAACAAAGGCATTGTCTTTTTCAATTCAATATGACGTTCTGCATCGTCGAACTTGCTCAATATTGTGTCTCCGTTAGATGAACCGTACGGTATAAAGGCTGGAAAAAGAAATTACTGAAATTAGACTCTTGCAGGAATAATTGTAAGGGACTCACGTTCCTAAAAAAAATATAAAATATTTCTATAAACATATCAGGAGTCTCTTAAATAGAATCTAAAGATTCACACGTGCAATAAATTCTTTTCCTTGACAAAGACTCTTAGGTCAGAATAATTATTCATTCTTTCGTATTAACCTCAGTAAATCGAGTTTCTACCATGGGTGTAAATTCATCACCGAAAGAAATTAGCATGCATATGCCAAGATCTTGTCTGTACACAGACCCAGCTATCTACGGCTAATTTCAAAGTTAATTGCCGTAGAGGATCTATTGTCGTTGTCTTTTCTCATTTGAGATTTTTCAAATCAACAGCTGCGATGGAGTGCTGGTGAAAGAGGGGAGACGATTAGAGAAGTCTTGCTAATTATAAATCATACTTCATCGCAGAGGTCTCCGTACGGGAAATTTTTATCAAACAGATAGTGCGCACAGAGTGTACTACGAAGCGATAAATGTGAGATACACTTTGGTTTAGAGTAACTAAGATGTCGGTAAATCTAAGGAATCAAAAATATTATTCCAAATGAAACAAGAGTACCTTTGTGCATACAAGTTTGATCGTACACTTTGAAAATATACTGTCCAGATCGACCTGTATTTGATAGCACTCTGTTCTGATTTCCAGTAGTAGATGAAAAGAATACATCTAGTCTGTTCGCATCCCAGTTACAATTCTTGCTTTCATACGCATTCTTTGTTCCATACCCGAGGTAGGTATGATATTGTATGATGATATAAGCCTCCATCCCGTTACTGACCAGTGCTACTTGAAACGATTTCTAAAGATAAAAGATTCAATTATAGTTGTGTACACAGCATGGCGTTCAAGAGTGCAACTCTTGAGTAGTGAAAAGGTACCCTTACAATGCATTTTACTGAAAGTTTCTGACCCTTACACTGTTGTAGTTTGTTTTATATCTTGTTTTACCGAAGCCAAATGAGCCTGTTATGTCGACACAATGTACAAAACAAATCAAAATGGGTGCAAGTTAAAACTATAAATAAATATGAGATTTTTATTGTCAGACTTCCAATTGAGCTGTCCCCAAACACACCCTTGTAGTGCACTCCATCAAAAGTACACCCTTACAGTGCATTTCAAGGGTCTCGAAAAACCTACCTTAAGGACGGCACATGCCGTGGGTCGGACCATATGAGTCCCCCCCCGGGGTTTGACTTCGAGAGATTTCATTCGGCTTCTGCTATGTATGAATTGACAAAACATCAACGAGTGTATAGACTTCGAAATGGTTATTCGCTTCAATTATTTCAGTCCGGAGTTAATACTATATAGCAGCCTTTAAAGTAGAAAGTCAAGCTCAAGACACAGGTTTTAATTCATAGGGACGTGTTTTTTTGACTGTATTAAAATTCATGTTTTGCACCGCCTTTATTTATTGAGATCTTTATTGTTTCTTTGAAAATACGAATTGTTACCCTGAGTATCAGAGATTAAGTTTTCAAAGAATATATTAACCTCTGGAGACAAATAATAGAAATTTTATCGCACATGTGTCAATCTAATCACTGTAGAAAAAAAAACAAAGATGAAGAGCAAATGTTACCATATAAATGTCTAGCAGACTGTATCAGTATGCAGTTTACTATTTACGAATTTCCCAGAAACCTCCAAGTGTAATCGAAGGCTGCGTTTAGACCAATTGGATTTGTAATTTGGCATTTGCTCATGAGGGATTCGATTTTGATAGCTTTTCCATTTTATTTTCTGTCATGGCATTTAAGGAATCGTCTTTTTAGAGTCATTACTGAAAAGGTGATTCCCTCAAGTTCAACTTTGACAGATCAAACAATGAAAAGCATGGAATTTCTCAAAAACTGCAGTCATTAAGTCATTTGCCGTAGGGCTAGGCTATGGCAAATCTTGCAAATTTTACAATCTAGAAAGAAACTGAATAATAGTATTGAATAATATTTCAAATGCCAACGAAATGCCAACACGCTGGCATCATTAGAAAGAAAGAACTGAATAATAGTATTGAATAATATTTCAAATGCCAACGAAATGCCAACACGCTGGCATCATTAGGCATTTGAAAAACCGAACAACTGACTCTCTTTAAAAAGCATTGATGACATTGTTTAGTTGTGTTTTCAACGACGGGAATAAAAATATCAACTTTGAACTTCATCCAAGATCTTGGATGGTCGTCACGGTTACTTTTGTCTTCGTTGATTGCGCGCTGAATAGAATTTGGATTCGTCGGTACAGCGTCGATATATGATTTCGACCTGTGCTTTTCACGGTAACGAATTTTCAGTAAGCAGGAATTTTTTATGTCCGTCTACCGGCCAAAATACTCAATCAGTTTTTGAAACTCAATCCAAAATAAATTAAATTGTTTCTAGTGAATAACCTTTTTTGTAGTTTATGGTTTCAGAAGGTTCCTTTAATATTCCGAAGCTACAAATTTCATTATCGCATATATAGCTAGATAAAACAGATTAGCTATCGAAAGAGCGACCCCCCTCCGACTGTGGTCAAAGACATACTTACAGATTTCATTTTCACATAACAAATATCATAGTCTTACCGGTTTGGAGTTGGAGCCATCTTCAAGCATGTTGTCATAATCCACCATAAAAACATGATTGGTATTGAAATCCCTTCCAAGGAAAAACTTCATTTGTGAATTAGCAAGTTGTATGACTTTAGAGGATGTGTCAGTGATCTCAAGGTAAGAAATGTTTCCTGTTGGGAAAATGATGAAAGGTAAGCAAACGTTTAAAACAATGTTCAGACGTTACAGTTTGGTAATACTCCTACATGGTGTTTGTTACGGATAGGAAGTGCGCATATTGATTTCGGAACGTCTTGGAGTAACGAAGTGGAGCAGTACCGTTCCGATGAAAATAGTGGATCGAAAGCGTTTCGATCTGTTTTGTTTTGTAACGTCTTCATTTTTGACGTTTCGAATTTTGAAGTTTACACAGTGTTTCGGAAAACCCGAAACGTCTGAATGTGGTTTTAGACTACGCCATGAATTCCTTCGTTTTAAGCGTAAGGCTGACCTCTTAAAAAAAAGGCCTAAAAGCCAGGTGCTGCCTATTGTGTAGACTAGAACGTCGACAGTCGGTACTCTTGTTAACTTGAACAATTTTTCATCGTCAACTAACAGATTCCTACCCTACTACCTGAAGTTTTTGAAGAGGACTTTGATAGAGGTTTTCTTTTCCCTTTTTAAATAACCAACCCCTTACGAATCTCGAGAAAATGTGCGTTCCCCGTGCGAATGATAGACATATAAACAAGGGCTTGAAAGGCATAGAAATAATTAGCTCTAGTTTAGACGGTCCACCTTCTACCTTGCCTTCCCTCATTTTTGACGAAAGTCGGCAGAAAATCGACTGTCTAAAGTCAATGTGATGCCTTCTTTTGACGTCAATGCAACGACTTGTTCTATCTTTTTCAAGCAAAGATTTGAAACTGCAAACTTTTCTATCGATCTTATGCCGTCGCTTACATCGAGAGGAGGCAAGGCAGAAGCAGGCTCTTACCGATAACTAGGTCTTACAGGTAGGAACTATCAAAGAAAGGCAGGGAATTTGAGGCAACAGTATACCTCTTCCATCTTGCCCTGTATTGAAGTTGACATTCGCAAAGTAGATTTTATTGTACACCATGTTTTGAGGTTTGATTATCCAACTGAATCGTGAATTATTTAGATTCTCCAATGAAAGGTAGCCATCAGTACCCAACTAGAGTTAAAGAAAGACATCTTCAGTAGCATAGACATGAGCGGCGCAAATTTTGTGAAGGAGAGCAGACTTTTATGAAACAGTAATTATTTATAGTCCGAATGCCACATAAAGATAGCAACTTGCCAGAATCGATTTTTTATTCTTCTTTTGTTGGTGAACTTCTCAGGATTGCTCGTTCTACGTTACTTTTCGAGGACTTGAAAGTTAAAGCCAAAGTTTTTATACAAAGAATGCGATGTCAAGGTGCTGAAAACGCAAAGTTAGATTGCAGTCTTCGACGGGTTATAGTTCGTCATTTTTCAGAATTTTCAAGATTTCAACTCTCTCAAGATTCACTCGTTCGCCAGCTCTTGCGGTGAGCGGTCACGGTGTACGGGGCTTCGAACCGGGTTATAGTCCGATTTTTTAAATTCTCATTCTTTCCCCACTCTTTCCATCTTATTCTTTGAACTGTAAAATGTGTGTGAGAGCCACAGGGTTGGATAGTGGCAATCCAATCCCAGTTCCTTCTCTTCTAGTATGCTTTCTTCAACGTTGTGGCAGAAACGTGTCAAAGGTGTGGCAACTTTGTCTAGTAGAAAGTATACTTCTTTTCTCATTGTAATTTTAGTTTCTTCGGCTGGTTCCGTGTTACGTTTTAGTTTATTTTATATTATTGCGCGCGTTTTATACTTTCAATAAACACATCTTTTTACTATCTTTTATCTGTGGTGGTGTCTAATTAACACTGCTTGGCCTACCTACACAACCCTATTTCCATCATATAGGAGGATATTTTCACAAATGGCCGAAATCCTGTGTAGGTCGAAAACTGAGGAACAGATAATGTGTTTTCTTGAAATATTTTTTGACTCATATTGAGTTACTTCTTTCCATCTTAACTCATATTGAGTTACTTTCTTCCTTAAAGTCATTTTAGATCACTAGTTTTACATTGACGGATTTCTATGTCATCATATTTTCCTTTTCTACTCCAACCTGATTGATTTTCTGTGAATGTTCATTCTAGATTTTTGTTGTATTTGTATTGTCTTTTTGTTTTGTGGGTTTTTGTATTTATTGTTTCCATTTTGAGTAGTTGAAGGTTTTATACTTCTAGACTATATATATAGATATGCCCTCCGATGGGTCGGAATGGGTCGTACCCACGATGGAGTAGGAGTCACAGCGCAAGCAGACATTGTAACCCTACAGATGCGAGCTGCCGAGCCATGGTGTATACCACGACATTCGAACTACACGGGAGAACGGATGTCCTCGCAGGTGTAGAACCTCCTAAGTGTCTCGGCACACCACAATGTCTGGAATATCTACCCATACTCTTGTATCAGAGTTATGGTACCCAATTCCCCTCACATGGCATGGGTTGACCCGGGCGAAGGAGCATTCACTTGCCAAGTGAATCGTAGTGCCACGGTGGGTATCGAACTCGAAACTCCTGGATAGAAGTCAGGCACGATAACCACTACACCACTACGCCGTAATTATTTATTCATAATATAAAAAGGTAACTACTGTGTCATTAAAATCTGCTCTCCTACACAAATTTTGCACCCCTCTTGTCCACGCTACTGATCTTCGTGGTACCCCTCTTAAAAGTTCTTGCTTACTATAATAGAAAATTCAGAGCATGGAGACGAGAAATAACAGAAGAAAGGGACAAATAATAGCAAGGGCCTCTCTTTAGGTTTCAAAAAAGCGAATACAAAAAGGGCGTTAAAAATGGCAGTCTCCTACCCAGAACCACTTGCTCCATTTTTAATTATACTGATGGACGTGATACGCAATCTTGTGCGCTATCAGAATCATAAAAAGTGAACTGAGGTACTGAGTTCGAGTTTATAGAATTCGAGTATTATTTGAATATGGCCTCTACATTATACTATAAAATAATATTTATGAAATATAATTCAATTATTTTACAATTAGGGCCATTCTATTTAACATCTACAGGGGGTGGAAGAACATTTCCAGTGGATAATGTGAAGAAGATATTTCCTTGGGGTCAAACGCAGGTTTTTTTATTTTCCATTTGGTAAAAAATTATTTTAAAATTTCCAGGCGTAAAAGACTGATTTTAGTTCGTCCACCCTCACTTTAAAATATAAAGAAAATTTTTTCCCTTGTATGTTTAAAAATCGAAATAACCCATTGTAATTTCTTCAAATTGTTGAAAGATTTTCTTTTCTGCCAGTATTATTGGTCTATTTATGACATGCACCGTTGCAATGTCTTCCACGGACCCAACAAGCTGATTGGTTGAAAGTGACATATTGACTGATTTTACGTCACTTACAGCCAATCAGCTACCGTGATGTAATGCCAGAAGACATGTCGATGATTGGTTGAAAGTGACATATTGACTGATTTTACGTCACTTAAAGCCAATCAGCTACCGTGATGTAATGCCAGAAGACATGTCGATGATTGGTTGAAAGTGACATATTGACTGATTTTACGTCACTTACAGCCAATCAGCTACCGTGATGTAATGCCAGAAGACATTGCGATGGTGTATATCATAAATTGACCCAGGAAGTTCGGTAAAGATTTCATACTCCATAAGAAATATACTCACATAAAAGGTGTCATGGTAACCACTGAACAATGGCATTTGTTTTGAGAGTCGAATCTTATCCACGTTACTGCTCCCACGTGACAAATATTTATAACCAAGAAATTCCGTCACTTTAGGAAAATACTTCTCTAAAAAAAGAAAGAGAAAGAGAAAAGTGATCACTTTTAGATCTTAAAACCGAGCCCGGATAAAAACAGTTCAATTTTCCTTCTTCCAAATGATCGCCGAATTCCGGCACTCCGTCCGAAAAAAAGGCCTGATTCCACCAACCGTGAAACCCAGAAGGGGGCTTTGTCTACTAACACGAAAGTCTGACAGACTCAATAGTCGGCCAATAGACCTCTTCATAAATTGCGTCATGAGGAACGCTTTTAAAACCTGCTTTTAAAATATTACTTTGGCAATTGATTCCCAGAGACGCTCACAAAAAGTTCACTCTATTTTGAAATAGAAAATAATACTTGGAGTCTCAAGGGATATAAGCACCATGGTAATGGTTTCAAAAAGAGGCAGCCTTTGCACTCAAAACAATTTATGAAAAGGCCGAAGAATCGGTAGTAGGTAGAATCAGTGGAATCTCCCTAAACCTTCCCACTAGCTAGGTTATGAGAAAACAGCATGGCGTTATTATAGGCCATTTCACAGTCGCAAAGCGTAATGGGTAATCAGGACAATTGCGCGCTAATAACGACTTACTATTGGTCCAATGTTTTGATAATTTTTGAATATTTTTGCGTCTAACCAACGGGAAACCGTTATCGAGGCGCAATTAGTCCTGATTACCCATGATCCATTTTGACTGATAAAAATGGAATAGAGCCTTCTCTTCCGATTCTAACTCTCCTGTGAGAAGGGAAAGAAAGATATTCCAGCGTTTGAAATTGTTTAAAGGGGAACTCAACTAATTTTTCACTTTTGGTTTTTGTTTGGATTTTTTGGATTTATTAAGTCAAACAAATACGGAAAAAGTCTATTTGACTTGTATCTTTAAACACTACATCTCAGAACACTCCTCTATCTTTGCTTCAAAAAGTGTGTTTAAAAAGAACCCCCCTCTTTTACCAGAGAAAAAAAATTATACCTGAATCACATTCTAATGCGTTGATTTCCCATATAAACTTGCCAGCTTCACCTATATTAGATTCTCTGGCCATATCCGTTGCTCTTTGAGGATTAATAATGGTGGATTGGCAATTAGTAATATTAAAACCAACAATTGCTGCGTCATATAATTCCTTGTAAATTGTGATGATGTACATTTTGGATGTGTTGTAGGTTATGATGATTTGGTAATGGTTAAGGTTTTTCCTCCTGAAAGTTTGATTAATTATTATTAGGACCAAAAAGCTAGATGCTGAATGAACCTACCTGATGATGAAAGTTAGATAGCAATAAGGAAAAACATAAAAACAATCAATCAGAAAATATAGCGGTTAGCGAAAATGCATTGAATTTCATCATTGATTGTTTATGGGGGAGAGGGAAGGGGAGTAGAGAAAAAAGAAATAGAAATTTCCAGTTGCAAAAATCAGTTTTATTGACAATTGAATCATGCTTCATGGTGGGCATTGTTTATCAATAATGTTTTTGTGCGAAAAAGCGAAGAAAAAGTCCAATGAAAATCTGCAAAAACGGCAATCTCCGGCAAAATTTCTCAAACATCGGACTTGACCATGTTTTGGGCATTGCTAATACGCATCTTTATGCAAAAAACAACAAAAAAACTAATGATGAAATCTTGAGAAAATGCCAAAAAAAACGGTTTTTAGGCACCTCCTACCTACCTCTGAGGTAGGTCTAAAAAAGAATCAATATAAACAAAAATTGCAAAGAATATCAGATTAAATGTGGGAGGATGAAGTCTCCAAAATTCCGTCTCCACCGGGCAATTAAGAAGAACACTCAATTTTAATCTCTGTCTGGGCTAGAGCTGCTGAAGCAACCATTTTAAGTAGTTCAATTTCTGAAAAATGTGCTATTGGACTTTTCCAGAAAAAAACCGTATACCCCCTGTTGAGGAGGTCCATTTCCGTTCCAAGGGGTAAGGTTTCATATGTGGCGGAATTCCATAGGGAGATACAAAAATCTGTCTAAAATAACTGGAATTCCTTAGGGGTAGCTTTTTAAATCCTATTAAAATTCAGAATTCCGGAGGGATTTAAGCCTGAGATGGCCTGGAATTCTAGGGGGTTATAGCATTTTCAGCCACAGAGGGATGGACCTCCTCAACAGGGGGTATACGGTTTTTTCTGGAAAAGCCCATTGGGTCTCGGACTATCGTTTGCCATAGTTTAAGATTATCTAAAAAGCTTTTCATTTGGGATTTAGTGAAAAAGATAAAGCAGATTTCATGCCTACTCGTGCCTCCTGAGCAACATGGTTTGCTTATAGAAAGAAATGTGCATAGCAACAACATCCTCACCTTTTTCGACCAATTTTATAGGTAATGACAAGGGTGTTGAGTGGAACAAAGTTTGCTACGTTCATTTTTTGAAGATCGCTATCAACCAAATCTTTAATGTTCTGAAAATAATGAATAAGTTATACGATTAAACGTTTTTTGTTGTCAGTTTTATCAATTCCCGGGGGGGGGGGGGGGCAGCTGGGCAAAAGGACCGACGGGTATGTGCGGGTCCTAAGGGTATCTTTTCCAATATGTTTAAAATGCACTGTAAGGGTCGGAAAAACTAGAGATGCACTGTAAGGGTAGAAATATCAGAAAATTCTTGAAAAATCTAGATATTTTGACCAAAAATACTAGAATTTTGACCATTTTTTGCACGAAAGGGATCGAAAATTTAGGGGAAAATGCACTCTAAGGGTATGATTTTCACTGATTTTTGCTGCACTGTAAGGGTGCAATTTTAAAAGCCAATTTTTGGCCCGCACATACCGTCAGTCCGCAAACCCAGTGCCCCCCCCGGGTATCAATTAGGCGAGACCAATTTAATTTGTTGTTCTACAGGCCCGACCGACCCTATTTTTGCTAAAGTCAAAAAAAATAATTATATTGAATTTCCACTACAATATATTTTACACACTAGTTATTTTTAAGAATCAAATTTGAATAAAGCTGAAAATTAATTCAAGAAATTGAAAAATTTAGAAAATCAAGTATTCCATACACTAAGATTTTATTATGATCTTCATCAAAGATAAAATAAAGTGAATTTTTTAACCAGATATTTTTTGGAAAACATTTTCGGTGTTTACCAAACTCTGATAAATGAAAAATTTATTCTTATTTTACCGACCGACTGACATATTTTGCTAAAGTTCTGCCCGTAGAACAACAAATTAAATTTGTCTCGCCTTACCGGGCCAGTAAGGAAACATCACAATATTCAAATGTCTAAGTTTTCTGGTATACTGTTAATAGATTGTCAAAAGGAAGTAAAATTGGAAACACTAATGAATTACCAATGCAAGTTCTTTTAGCCTGCGAGAGAATCGAAATAGAGAGAAACCGACATTGACAATTCGTTCAATTTATTCATACAAGTAATTAAAAAAAGGAATAATTGTTTCATTGCAGAGAGTTTTGTATGTAGAAAATTAGAAGGTGCCAAAAAAGAGGGATTCGAATTATGGAGAGGCTACTGTATTAAACGTTATTTTTATAAGAACAAACTATAAGAACATAAGGCTTCGATGGCTGAAATATTAAGAACAAGTTAAGAATATTTTAAGGCTTTGTGGACTCTAAGAAAACCAAATTTCTTAGGAAATGGACTAAAATACTCTAAAAATGGTGAAATAAGAACATTTTTACGCTTGAAACCCAAAAAGTTAAAATAATCCGAAGACTTCAAAAATTTTGGAAATTCTTATTAAAAAAAACACGTACCTTTGCTTGAGATTGATAGAAGCTGACATAACCTTTCTTTCCTGGTTCGAAATCACCACAAAAAGGGTAAAACCCTCTTCGATGATCTTTGATATAATTTCCCTTCTTACTGTAATGATATCCCTCAGTAGAAATATAGCCATGGTTTCTTATCTGAAGAAAACAAAAGATTATTTCATAAAATTCGCGAAGGTTATATCAGCTAAATTCGTTTCAAGAGTAATATTCGCGAAAGTTTCTGCTCTTTAAGTACAAGGCACTATGCTAAACAGTTCACAGTTAGGAAGACAAAGAGTATAACAGAGATTTCCTAGAAATCAGAACACATCATTTGTATAAAATATTGCTTCGATGGCTGCTTCTTTCCACCAGAATTGGAAATTTAAGGGATTCTGCGGTTGAGATCCAAATAAGTACGTGTATTTAGGAACTTACATAAACATGATCTTTTGTATCGATCCCTTGAAAATTTGAGTTGAAAGGCACATCCAGCATCAATTTCACTCGATTTGAAGTCATTCGCTTTGCGCCATCCTCAGGGTAGAAAGTCAATGCTGTAAAATGAAATACATTGACAGTGAATTGGAGCGATCAACTTCTGAGTGATTACAAGTAAACTGATTTAGTGTACTCTTTTTTTATAAGCATAACGTTTAAAATAAGCACGCTTAGGCTTAAATTCGGTAAAAAATAAGGACAATGTCAAGCATACATCCAAGCTGTAATGTAAAAAGAAATCGTACAGCTTTTCTAAAGCTTTTTAGGTTTTTTTAAAGGAATTTGAGCTTTCTTATACCAAAAAATTTCGCCTACGGCGCCAAACTACAAAGAAATTCATTCTATGAGCCGAATCAATGTTCCGACTTAAAAATTCGAAATTTTCAAGAACCCAAGGAAAACAAATCGAAGTCCAAGCAGAGATTCACGAGATTTTGCTAAGCATATTGAGCCTCGATCCGATTTTCCCGTATGCTTATATAAAAAGAGCGCGTACGTCAACCCTAATAAATATTCTAACATGATAAATCGTATGTTACATCTAAATAAATTTAGCAATGTATGTATAGATGAATATTATGTTATTATTGAATAAAATTGAGCCCTTTTATAAAGTAGGAAATTGCCCAGAGGGGATTTATCTAAATAATCCTGCATTTACTAAAAATAGACAAAAAGAACGACAAATTTCATAAAGAGCGACAAATGTTGACATACCCAACGAACCCCGACCGAAAGTGCCTGCACCACACCTACGTATTCATTCCTCTTTGCTTATCACAGGAATTAACTACATATGGTTTAAAGAACGACATACTACGCATACGTGTTTACAATGCAGGATTCTTTAGAGGAACAGACTGCCCATTAAAGAAGCATTTACCTTCATTTAAGAACACCAAGTAAAGATTAAAAAGTAAAACAACGTAGCATAAATTCACCATTTTCAAAAAACTTGTGTGATTATTTTGTAACTCACATATTACTTTGTAATGAATCGTCTGTTCAGCAAAACATTGAATATATTACTGATGAGAAATATAAAGCTTACTCCACGGTCCTGTAGAGCGCCCTTTGTTGAAAAAAAATAGGGCAATGAGTTATGGAATAAAATATGAGCCTAACTAATTAATATTTTACCAAAAAAATAATATATTTTTTTTAATGAAAATTAGTGTTATCTCAATATTTCATATACGAGGGACCGAGACCTGGTCTTTTAATTTTCCAAAATTGGTGTCCAATTTATCAATCTTTAGAAAGTAATCAAAAAAGCTTTTTTCGAAAGCTTGAAAAGATAATTCTTCCTACATTTACACAAATGATTAAATCCAAAGATATTACCGATTTTAGGATGAATATAGTTCTTTAGTTGTGGTTACCGTTTAGGAAAAGGTTGCCAGCCCTCCCTTATTATTGGCTGACAAACCAATTTTGTCGTTATAAATCCTGTATTTGATTATTTGTTGAAGCATTTTTTGCTAAACGGTCGAATAACAAAAATCATTGAAATAAACTCACAATACTTTGAAATTCCATTAGGTGATACTCAAGTAAAAATAATTTTTTATCAGTATATTAAAGTTTTTCCAATAATGGCTGACCACACTGTATAAAAACTCAGAAAAAACCCCATAAAAATTGATATCCCGGAATTTGGATAGGAAAAGCAAGATAGAATGAAAATACCGTAGTTTATTTTCTTCAAATTATCCTAAAAACGTCCACATAAAGAAACAAGTTAAAAATGCTAAACGACCATGTCACTCCAGATATCTTTTTTTTCATAGATTCGAATTTTTGTAGGATTTAGAACTCCAAATGCCAAATTATTAGAAAAAGTATACAAAAAGGTTTCAACGATATTGAGTGAAGTACATTTGAGATAATGGAAAAAAAAAAATAATAGTCAATTTTGATTTCAAGAAGTTTTATCAGAGAGAGAGAAAGAAAGAGAGAGAGGGAGTAGTCAACGCTCGCCCCTTTATAATTACTCGATTGTTTTGTTTATTGATTTAGCCAACTAGAAAAACATACTGCAATGTAGAGTTCAATTAGCTTTGACTAACACCATATCTTCGCCTCCAACATAATATTGTAAAGCACGCAACCATTGATGCATATTCAATGACTATGTGTATCCAGCTTCAAATAATAAGCCAAAAAACTAGAAGTGAAAAATCTGGGACTGTTCCTACTTCATCTCAACAACAATACGATGTGAAAATCGATTGTATTCTTCTCGAAGCTACGATCGAGGGAAAAATAATAATCTCGGCCGAATCAGGTCCACGTGTACTTGCAGATCGCCAAACTTTCACCGTAAGCCAAGCTTCTTCTTTTCCTTTTCTTTCTTCTTTGCTGTCATGATGTTTCGATCTTTCCAATTACTTTTGCGTAACTTGATTGGTCTGTTACCAACGTATTTACCTGTGTAAATTGAGAATTTATTAGGAATCTTTATAAAATGACATCGTTTAAAGTACTCTCGGATACCTAATACGCGTCGCACCCGCTAATTAATTTGTCGAAAACTTTCCACCCAGGACATCATTCAACCTCCCCCCCCCGATTATTAATAATATTAATGCGTCTTTTGGGTATTTCCCTCACTTTTTGTCCCATGAAACAAAAAAAGAAACCGTGTAGACACACCTTTTTTCTTGTGTTGGTTGGAAAGAGCATGTTGCATTGCACCGACGCGAAAAAAACTTCTCGTGTCCCCAAGCCTTTAGACTCCTTTTAAGAAATTTTCCAGGATATTTTCATTCCAACCCTCTCCCTGCTTATTAACTTTCGAGAATTTTTCCACCCACACTAACCCCCCGTATATTAGGTACCCGAGAGTATCTCCTATCTGCTTATACAGCATTTCCATAAAAAAGAAAACAACTTCTCCCATTCCCGGCTATAGTAAGTACGAATTTTAACATAATTTTATATCGGGTGCACCAAAAAAAAGTATACAAGTTTGTCGAGATATTGTGAGCTTCTGGATTTAAATTTTTAGTTTATTCTTGCTGGCCCAGCGCTAGCGATAGGACCTTTCATTTTATTATATAGAGGATGCACTTACTTGAATTTTGAGCTATCATACATTAAATTTTGAAAAAGTAGTTCGAAAGTTAATTAAAAAAAAACTGACTTTTTTTCCATGTCGAAATTTCAAAAATTCATGGTTCTTATAAAACCTACAATGAACTACAATCAGTGCCATAATATATTGGCACTTTTGGCTAATTCACAATTTTTTGAAAATTGAAGTTCAAGCGAGAATGTCAATTTTTATCTGAAAAAGCTAATTAAAATTCAGAAAACGCGTGTCAAACTAAAAATCAAAAACATTCAAACAGAGCGAGAAATCATTTTCACCAACTTAACGCAACAAGGACAAAAGTTGAAAACCAACAAAACAAAACAGCGACAAACCTTAAAACCAACAACAATAACAAAATAAAAACAAAGAACCAAAAAGTAACAACCCACAAAAAAAAAAAAAAAAAAAAAAAAAAAAAAAAACAATCTTACAATAGACAAACAATCAATATAAATCTACAAATTTAGCGGAGAGAAAACCGGTAAGTGAATTTAAAGAAAGTTGAGAAATAAATGGAAAGCGGATAGATGAAGACCAAAGTCTGGCATCAGGTGTGGCCATGAGTAAGCTTGCCCTGCTACTCTAGAGTCACCCGTCATCTTAGGCCTTCAACTTAATTTCATCGATTATTTCGATCTGGGAGGGATGTATTGGTTTCTAGGCTATATTTCAAGCCCTACTGGATCATTTTTGAACTTTTGGATCCTCAGTCTTAAGTCTAGCGTTAAAACTCAGAGTTAAAACTCTACCCTTCGAACCTACTTTAGCACTTACAAATCGACTGTGGTTTCAAAACACCACGGTGAATTTCCCTTTTGTGCCAAGTATTTTGTCACTGATTGTAGTCTGGAGTCTACAGAATTCGAACCTCTCTCAAATGTCACCTTAATTCGAACAATTTTTCTTGCCCCTTAAGTTAACAATGCCTTATAATCTAGTTTTCATAACTCGAACAAATTTAAGTTCTTCGTCAGTGTTTGAGTTTTGGAGACATCCAATTGTATTCAAAATTCGACCATTTTTTACTGACCGTTCATTTCTCTCATTGCTTTCAAATAATCTTGAGGATCTTTGAAGCTGACGAAACCATAACCTTTGGTCTTCTTCGATCTCTTATCACGAACGACGCGTGATTTGTTGAGGGAGGGGTACTTGGAGAACGCCCGAAGAAGGTGGTCGTCGCTCACTTCGTTACCCAGGTCACCGACAAAAATACGGAAATCATCTGAAAATGGAAGAAGGATTTTAGAACAATGAACTTGTAGGCTGAGAAGTGGCCCCTTCCACTTAAAGTCGTAAAAAAATAGAGGTTAAAAAAATTGGCAGTATTCCAGAGGATTCACAGAGATTTTAATAGATCTAGATAATTTGTCTGATCAAATTAAACACCGTAAAATGAATGTGTTGAAGTATTGGATGTATGTCCAACCAGGTCCAACAGCTTCTATGGCAAGGGTCGATAGTATATTTTATAATTTATTAATTTTATTATTATTCTAAGTTAGAAACCACGCCTTAACTTGAAGAATGTAGTCTCAAAAAGTTACAAACAATTCAAGACTTACTAGGATCCCAATCGAGAAGGCTATCATCTTCCCAAACACTGCTCCCTGCCACACGAACAACCGTCTTCTTCTTATCTTTCTTCTTCTTTTCACCACCACTCCCACCGGGTCCACCTACCACATTGTCAGCGGTAGGATTGTTAATATTTGAAACAGATGATGACATGTTATCGTTGCTTGATGTATTGTTCGCTGATCCACCAAAATTGTTTCCTATAAAATTAATGACAGGAATATTGTTGGCAGCAGGTTCTTCAACCTTCAAGTATTTTTATAACAAAATTCAGAATGTTTCATCACACCTTAAAAGGCAGCAGAACTGTGGTTTTCTAATAAATATATTTATTCTGAATCATGAACTATGTGATACCTATACAATCTAACGAAAGATGTTGAGGTTTTCTTATGGTATCCAATTATGTTTACTCTCATTTGTAGTCATTCAGATATTTTGTTTTCCCCTCTACCCTTGACAATTGAATAAGTTTCTGAAAAGGCTCACTATAATGTAAAGTCTACTAGATTGGGGGTCTACTATATTATAGTTTTAATTGTTCCGAAAGGAAGGGTAGCTGAAAAAAGGGTAGTAAAATTTACCTGGCGCAGATGAGGGCATCGCCATTGGAGGAATCGGCATTGGCATCATGGGAGGAGGGACCATCATTGGTGGAGGAACAGGGAGACCACGCATTGCCGGTGGTGGCGGTAGGCCACCTGGTGGTCCCCCAAACATATTAGGTGGCATCTGAGGAGGGGGACCAGGAGGGAATGACATGGGTGGCAGCCCTCCACTACAATTGCGGTTTTGGTTCATGAATGGTGGAGGGGGCATGGGAGGACGGCCCATGAAGCCAGGTGGACCCACCATGTTGGGCATCTTTGGCATTTTTGGTGGAGGAGGGAGATTGCCAGAAATCTCCTGCTCAAACCTGGACAAAACAGAACAATAAGTATATTCCTGGGGTTTGAAGTGATAAAAGTTTTATAAGGATTCAAAGAACTTCTTTAAAAGAATATCGTTAAAGTTTCACTCAAAATGTATAATGGTCAGTCTAAAAAGGAAGGTGTAATAATGGATTTAGAATAGTCAGTCTGAGGAAGGTGTAATGATGGATTTATCATGTTCGTCATAATGATGAAACAGAAAAGCATTGCGTTGCAAAAACCGAAACCTTCATTATCTTAACCATCAAAATCGATAAATTTCAAAGTGTTGTAAGGGAATAAAAGTTTTTAATAAGGGTTGTGAGAAGATCATGATATCCAGAAAGACTACACAAATTATAACACACATGGCATGAATACCTGTTCATTTCATCTTCCAGGTTGAGTTTTCTTTTGTTGTCATCCCCCATTTTTATTTTTTATATCTATTTTCAATAAAGAATTTAATCATTATCATATATTTATAAATGGTTGCCTTCATTGTTTAATATTTTTCAGAGGGAAGGGAGGGAAAGACAATTTAATACAATATATTACAATCTATTGATAGTCATAATTTAAAAGACAAATTCGTTCTTCTCCATTTTCGATGTTGAGGGAATGTTGAAAATGGTACGTCAAGATTTAGATCATGAAAGCCACCATTCGTATTTAAAAACTTTGAAAGCCCCAACTTGCTATCAACTGTAATTGAAGTTATCTTTGACTATTTTATTTTGTTCAATACTACAATTTTTGTACAAAAAAATTGAGCTCAAAACTTCACAGTGAGCTGGACTGCCTATCTCTGCTATTTTTTAAATATAAAACTATGTAAGCCGGAGCAAAAATAAACAAGCAACATGCTGAATGGACCTACCTGATGATGAAAGTTAGTTAGCATTGATAGCAATGCGAAAAGAAAAATGAAAAAAATCAGTCAGAAAATATAGCATTTAGCAAAAATACACAACACAATAAATTCATCATTGATTGTTGATGGGGGGGGGGGGGGGGGGAGGAGAGAAGGGTTGTAGGGAAAAAATAAATAGGAAGTTCTGGTCTCAAAAATCAGTTTTATTGACAATTGAATCATGCTTGATGGTGAGCATTGTTATCAATAATGTTTTTGTGTGAAAAATAGAACATAGAAATACCAGGAAAAAATCCAATGAAAATCTGCAAAAACGGCGATTTCCGGCAACCGGAAAATTTTTTTTCTCAAAAATCGAACTCGGCCATTTTTTGAGCATTGCGAATACGCATCTTTCTGCAAAAAATCAGAAAAAACTAAAAATGAAAATTCGAGAAAATGCCAAAAAACCAGTTTTTCCGGCATATTTCCGGCATTTTCGGCCGGAAATGAATTTTTTCGAAAATCGGGCTCCGTCACAATTTTGGTATTGAAATTTTGCATCAGTGTGCAAAATTTCATGAAAAAATATAAAGTACAGATCAAGAAATTCAAGAAAAGAAATACCGTTTTTCCGGCGAAAATCGGCTGTTCCGGCTTTTTTTTTTTAGAAAGTTCCGGCTTCAAAAATCAATTTTTATTGAAAATTGAAACATGCTTGATGGTGGGCATTGCTATTAATAATGTTTTTGAATGAAAAAACAACCAATTATATGGAAAAGTCCAATGAAAATCTAGAAAAACGGCGATTTCCGGCATATTTCAGGCATTTTCCGCCGGAAAAAATTTTTTCTCAAAAATCGGACTCGGCCATGTTTTGAGCATTGTTAATACGCATCTTTGAGCAAAAAATCAGAAAAAACTAATGATAAAATCTCGAGAAAATGCCAAAAACCAGTTTTTCCGGCATATTTCCGGCATTTTCGGCCGGAAATGAATTTTTTCGAAAATCGGGCTCCGTCACAATTTAGGTATTGACATTTTGCATCAGTGTGCAAAATTTCATGAAAAAATATAAAGTACAGCTCAAGAAATTCAAGAAATACCGTTTTTCCGGCGAAAATCGGCTGTTCCGGCGATTTTTAGAAAGTTCCGGCTTCAAAAATCAATTTTATTGAAAATTGAAACATGCTTGATGGTGGGCATTGCTATTAATAATCTTTTTGAATGAAAAATGAAAAAAAAAACAACCAATTATATGGAATAAGTCCAATGAAAATCCAGAAAAACGGCGATTTCCGGGGACATTTTCCGGCATTTTCGGCTGGAAAAAATTTTTTCTCAAAAATCGGTCTAGGCCATGTTTTGGGCATTGTTAATACGCATCTTTGAGCAAAAAATCAGAAAAAACTAATGATGAAATCTCGAGAAAATGCCGAAAAACCAGTTTTTCCGGCATATTTCCGCCATTTTCGGCCGGAAAAATTTTTTTTTTCGAAAATCGGGCTCCGTCACATTTTGGGCATTGCCATTTTGCATCATTGTGCAAAAAATTAGAAAAAACTAATGAGCCAATCCCGAGAAAAGCTGGCAACACGAAACACGAACGAACGGACGAACGACGAAACGACGACGAACGAACGAACGAACGAACGAACGAACGAACGAACGAACGAACGAACGAACGAACGAACGAACGAACGAACGAACGAACGAACGAACGAACGAACGAACGAACGAACGAACGAACGAACGAACGAACGGACAAGGGTTAATTTAAAGGACTACCTTAGGTAGGTCCAAAAAAATGCTGACGAATGGGGTAAAGGTTTATAAATAAAACCAATTGAACAAAAGGTGTTTTTTGTACTTGAGAATCGATTGAAGATTTTGGCAAAGTGTTTTTTCAGAACGCTGAAAAACTCTGATTTGGATCTTCCTTAAGGTAAAGGTTGCAGGATTTGGGTCAGCGAGGCAAAAATTGGTAAACAGCTGGTGAAATCATTATCTTAGAATATCGAAGTTCCACCTATATACACTGTTAAACACCCCTAAGACCCTAACACACAGCTTTGTTGGGCACTTTTCCATAGTTCATATTTTTGCATCAATTCTTGAAAATTAATATTCATATAAGATTTCAAATTTTTCTTTTATTGAATGATTTTTTGTGGCACTTTGTTGACAATAATATAACTCTTGCATCAACAGTTGGGTGTGTTTAAAGGGGAACTCAACAAATTTTTCATTTTTATTTTTTTTCTGATTTTTGGTAATATTAAGTATAAAAATGAGAAAGAAAGTATATAGGTTCGATCTCTCAAAAAATCACCCCCTTTCTTTTTAAAAAAGATCGACTTCTCTTTGGATTATGACGTCAAAGTATTCAGAAAACAGAACAAATTCAGTTATGACTACAGTATGTTTTCAGAGTTCTGTTTTAAATAAGAAATAAACACATAGAATAGTATTCCTGGTAAATTGTGGGTGATTTAGCTGAATAACAATAAAAAATCCAACAAGAAACACAAAAATTTAGTCACAAACACTCTACTGAAGGGCCTGTCTTCACTGATTTTTAGCCTGAGAAGATAAGCATCTTCCTCTTTCTGAATGCAGCTACGTCATAAAACAGCTGAAAGTGCGTCTTTTTTATTTGATAAACAATTTCATTTTAGTAGAGGGGAGCCTCTTTTTAAAAGCTCATTAAACAAATTTTTAGAGTGAAAGGAGAGTTGCAACCTTGAAATTTTGAAATTTATCGTTGAAACAAACCATTTCAGGATAGAAACAAAAAAATCCAAAATTTGTTGAGTTCCCCTTTAAGATAAAAACAGCAGTTATAGCCGAAAACCGTAATTTTTTTCAACAATGAAATGCTGAATCAGGCTGGGCTTAAAAAATTTTTGGTTTGCCGTCACCCAACCCTAGATTTTGGAGATGGGTTGGTTGGTCAAAATTTTTTTTTATTTTGGCGATTTTTGAAAGTTTTGTCCATGGAAGGGTTAACAGTTGGTTTACATTTAGGTAATTTTGAATAAAAAACAGAAATACTAGCAGGGAATTTACGATTCTTATGCTTGAGACAAATGAAGGAAAAAAATCTTCTTTAAAATGGCAATAAAATTTTTTAGGTCGGTAGGTTTCGAGGTAGGGTCGGTTGGGTAACTGTAAACCAACAATTTCCAGCCTCAGCAGAAAGAATAGTAAAAAAGGCAAATAAATGAAAATTACTGTTCTTGGAAATTATTGCCGTTTTTGGAAAGAAAAGCTGAATTTATTGAACATGTGGGATTTGACACCCTTGCAGTTAGTACGGTGAGATCGGGTAACTTGCATCAGTGGAGGTTAACATGCACAGCCCTCGAATGAATGACCTGTCTGGTCATTAAAATACAACTACGCAGCTCCACTCCAAGCTCTACTCTACTACCATTTTTGTTTTGATTTAACTTTGTATTTTAATGACCAGCCAGGTCTTTCATTTGAGGGCTATGCATGTTAGCCTCCACTGATAATGCAAGTTACCCAATCTCACGGTAGGCCCACTGTACCTCACTTACTTTTGTTTTCAACTGTTTTTTATTGGAAATGATGCAGACTAGCAAAATTGAGTCATGTGTAAACAAACTTACAACAGGGGTTTTGTTTTCTCTTTCTTGCTGTGTTTTGGCATCTATTTAAATATTATTTTAGAACTTTCCATGTATATTGAGCACTGAAAAATTGAAATAATCATTTTTAAAAATCCGAAAAACCTTTTTCTCAATAATGCTAGGGGGGGCCAGTGGAAATTTTAAATTGGTTTGATCCAAATGAAACCAGGTTTTTCTAAAAGCCCTTTCCGTTAGAAAAACAATGAGGGGTCACCCAACTTCATAGCTCAAGCGGTTCTCAAGATATGCGTGTTCAAAGTTGCCTAAAATTTGCTTTTTTGGTACAATTTAGGAATAAGTCTACACCCTTTTATAAGCCAAACCCCAATATAGAACGGCACCAAAAGAAGCTTTCTACATATTGAATTCAATACAAAAATTAATAGAACTTTCCATCCAATGAAGCTTTTGACCTCAAATTTTCAGGAGCTCCTCAACTATTTCACCTGTAGATTTTTTGTAATCAATACCTATCCAAAGCATATTTAAAGTGCATAAATTATGGAATAATGAGTTCAATTATTCAAAAAATTAATGCAAAAAATCAGGAAAATGGCTATAACTTCATTTAAGATGACTATTTTTTGTATAAATTTTCAGAGATGCTTCACATACATAAAATGTTTCTCGCAGAAACATTTTCACACAAAAAATCACCATTAATTAACGCAAAACGACATTCTAGGAGATAATTTATGCGAAATATAAGAAAATGAAGTTAATTTCAGTTCTGCTGCCCGCTTTATACACCCATATTTTCAGAGATGCTTCACATACCTAAAAGGTTTCTCACAGAAACATTTTCACACAAAAAATCACCATTAATTAACGCAAAACGACATTCTAGGAGATAATTTATGCAAAATATAAGAAAATGAAGTTAATTTCAGTTCTGCTGCCCGCTTTACACCCATATTTTCAGAGATGCTTCACATACCTAAAAGGTTTCTCACAGAAACATTTTCACACAAAAAATCACCATTAATTAACGCAAGACAACATTCTAGGAGATAATTTATGCGAGATAAAAGAAAATGAAGTTAATTTCAGTTCTGCTGCCCGCTTTACACCCATATTTTCAGAGATGCTTCACATACCTAAAAGGTTTCTCACAGAAACATTTTCACACAAAAAATCACCATTAATTAACGCAAAACGACATTCTAGGAGATAATTTATGCGAGATAAAAGAAAATGAAGTTAATTTTAGTCCTGCTGCCCGCTTTACACTCATATTCTAGGACATTCTTGTTAAATTATGTGTAATTTAGGCAAAAACCAAAAAATTACTCAAACCTTTGCTATAGTGACTGCTTTTCTCTTAAAATTCCAGAATAGCTCTACAAAAGCAAAATGAATGAAACAAACATCTTGTGTAAGAAAGCTCCCGTTAATTTGTATTTTCTATATTCTAATCACCTCTTTATTTAATTTTCAGGATCCTGGTCCAGCACAATAACAGGAATACCAAGTGTTCATGCAAAACTGATAAACAATTTTACAATTTTCAAACAGCTCTGATATCTTTGACTTTGCATAAGGACGACACATTTTGCTGACTCGGCATTTCATTGTTGAAAATATTGCTTTTTTCAGCAATAATTGCCGTTTTTAACTGATCAAAAACAAATCCCCTGCTTTTTTCTTAAAATTAAAATAATTGAAGATGGGAAAAATCCTACAAGTTAGGGGTCAGGGATTAAAACACAAATGAAAGAGGCATTCTGAAGGGTGACATTTTACAGTCGTCTATCATGCAAGGCACTAAAAGGCCACAGGCAGTTATCTCCATTGCATTGGATTGGTAGAATTTCAATCTTCTTCTTCTTTATTACAGATACAGTAACATGAACTTTTTTACAAGTTATTTTCGCGGAAAGAAAATTGATCAACAGTTTGCGAGGAGCGCCGCAAGAAAGCAATCTGTAAACTTCACACAGGGATTACTTGTCAATCAATGTGTTGTGTCAACTTGTCAGCAGCATTGTATTGTTTATTGCGAAGCGAATTTATGAGCGAAGCAGTTTTGCTATATTGTGCACGTACCTTTAACTTCTATCCCAAGAGAAAATTTGCTATAAAATTTTCTATATAAATCACATCTTCAAACTGATGATTTTATCAAAATGACCTTGAATGGTTTGGCTTAAAGCCACGAAGACTTTCTCGGTTTGGTAGCTAGGACTGCGAAAAATGCCGTTTTAAAATGGTGTACCCTAGCAGTGAACAGCAAAAAAATTACCGGAAGCCGAAACACGGACTTAGAATCTGAAGTTGATCAGATTGTCGCGCGGGCGGCACGCATCTAAGCAATCTAAGCAGTGGTTCTTCGGTTTTTAAATGTTTATTTTGCTGTTAGATGATGAAGATCCTTTCTGTCACCGTCTGTCAATCAATGAGAGGTTTTTGCAAGTCCCGCGGGCGGAAGGAGTGCTCTTTTAGTGAACGAAACTTACCTTGCAAAATCAAGTGGATATTCTATCTATGATAAAGAAGTACGGAGGTAATCAAATTTGTCGAATTTGTCAAGAATAAAATCAAAACTGCCCAAGAACCAACAAACCATCTTTGTACATTTTTGTTTTTGTTTTATTTTTATGTTTTGATGATTTCGACAGACGATTCGTGATTTGAATAAAAATGTTCGATCATTCGACGAATATCGTTTGATTTTATTAAGGCACCATTTACACTAGAATAACTAGAACTAGAAGGAAAAAAAGAGCGATGCGTTGGCGGCGGCGAGTGTTGTGCCGCCGTGGATTATGTGGTATGTTTGGCATTAAGGCTCTTACCACAAGTGTTATGCGTAAGCCAAATCGCGTATTACGAACAACCTCTAAATTGCCGAGTACAGGAGAAAAAAAATCAAAATTCAAAATAGCGGCCAAGCCCACGATGATAACTATCAAAAAGCTTCGTTTCTCATTCAGCTATTGCAGCTCAATAAATCAATGAAATAATTTGAAATAAAAAGTAAACAAACCTTGAACCTTTCATGAATCCAAATAAATAAAAGTATTCATCTAAAGTGAAGATTACATTTCAAAATAAAACGATTTCCAAACCAACCTAAAGTCAGTGTCTGCCAACTAAAAACTTCTCTGCGGGGTCACTGACAAGGAGTTACGACTTCAGACTTTAGATTTTAATTCTTGTATAGGCTGCAACTACACTGCCAAAGGATCTGTATTACAAAGACTTCCAATTGGGTCCACAAGTTAAGAAAATGAGATTATCTTATAGCACAGGAGTTCTGTTTTTTTAAACAAACTTCAAAACAAAATTGTTAATGAGCTTGTTACTTAAAATATCACTTACTTACATAATTCATTTATGATATCCAGACAGTGTCAATCGAACGAATCAAACGAATCGAACGCCGAATCAATCAAACGCAATTGAACGCAATCGAATCATTGCAATTCGATTGTCGAACGCAATCGAATCGCAATTGAATATTACCCAGGATTTGCTGTTCGATTGCTTCGATTACGTTCGATTGTATTCGATTACGTTCGATTGATTCGGCGTTTGATTGATTCAATTGTATTAGATTTTATTCGCTTTGGTATGGTACTTCAAGCACTCGGCCGCCCACGCTAAAAAGCTCTATCTAACATAGTGATCCAATTTAGTTTAATCGTAATCGAACTCATCGACCATAATCGTAATAGAACGAAATCGAAGATTAATCCAATGTAATTGACAATCAATCGAACCAGTCGAACATAGTCAACTATCAATCGAACCAATCTAACCTAGCAACTCCAGAAGATTTTTCAAATTTTAATTTTTTTCTCAAAACCTATCCTATCTTGTAGAGCTTTGAAAAAGAAAGAAAATGAGGGGTCATAGGCCTCTAGAGGATAAGTGGTTGTAAAGATATTCAAATTTTAGTGTCAAAAATTTGACTAAAAATGTCAAAAAAAGGTTAGGAAAATAGCTTGGAAAAATTCGAAAAATGTGTCAAAAAAGAAAAAAAAGAAATTTTCCAGTCATGCTTCTTCAATTTTGCATATCACTTTTTCTAGTGTAGCTAGAGACCTGAAATTTGGAGGGAGAATTCTTTGATGGTGTTAGAATATTATTATATAAAAATATTTTGTAAATATTTAGTATATTTATCAAAATAATGAAAGATATATCTTTTTTGAAAAAAGAAGACATTGCATTGTTTTTATTTTTGTTTTTGAAGAAAATTAGCTTGGAAAAGGTTGAAATGAGTCAAAAAAGGTGGTAGGACCCATTTTCAAGGGGCCTCTGGAAATGGAGGAACAAAAACTTATGAATAAAGAATAAGTTTTTCTGAAAGGAGAAACTCCAAATGAAAAGAAAATCCATTTCGGCAGAAATAAAAACTTTTTTTTGGGACATTCCCATGCAAAAGAAGCAAAAAAGTGAAAAAAACTACATGAAAATGAAAGAATTAGAATTAGCGAATTGTGATTTTTGAATTCCTCACCCTTTTTCTGATAAACATGCAAAGTTTCAGCCTTCAAACACATTTTCCTCCATTTCCAGACACATTTATTCATCGAAAGTTGCAAAATGTTTTTCTCCCGTCGGCAAACAATTTTCAAAATGTTGCAAAACGTTCGGCATTTTACCAATTTGCCGTCTAGCCCGTGTCCACAGTGTTATATACCGCTGGAAAGCTAAGATCACGGGCTTTCATTTAGTAAAAACCGGAACGCTTTAGCATACATAGAAAAGAAGTTTGAAGGGTTCAAAGTTCACGGAAAAATGAAACATTTGGTTTGACGTCAACGAAAGTTGCGTGACTTCTGGAGTCGCTATCTAACCTTACTCGAACGCAATCGAACACAATCAAATATTACCCAGGAATCAGCCGTTCGATTGAGATTCGATTACGTTCGACAATCGAATCGCAATTATTCGATCACGTTCGATTACGTTCGATTGGTTCGATTGCGATTTTTGTTCGAAGTTGTTCGATTGACACCTTCTGGTGATATAACACCCCTTTCTTAAATAAATGGCCTGTTAAAGTCTTTTATGTTTGCCGCAAGAAGGAAGAAAAAATTAATTTGACCCCCGGTTTTTTCTCTCGTTTTCTAGCCATTTCCCGCGTGTTAGTGTAGACACAACTTTAATCCGGGGAAATGAAGCGTTTTCATTGGTCTAAAATCACGGATGGTCACGCGACCAGAATTTTTATCCAGGGAAATGCTGTGGCCGCAATGTTTTGCTTTAGTGAGATTGACCATTTTGTTGTTTAGATTTGAGCGGGCGAAATTTCTGTACAAACCAAAATATGGCTTCGTTGGAATACCGGTTGAAACACTTGTGTTACGACCCTGTCTCTATTGTCTATAGCGGCTTTATTAGAGGGATTTTTAGAGTGTCTCTTATTTTGCTAGCAACTTGCGAATTGAGGTGGAGTCTGGATCGCTTCGCAACCCTTATACAATACGGCTAGTAATTTAAAAGAAGGGAAAGATAAAACATGTTGGACTAGGCCAGACGATCTCAATCGAACGGATTCGACGATCGAACCAGTCGAATCAAATCGAACGCAATCGACCGATTGAAATTCGATTGTCGAACGCAATCGAATCTCAATCGAACGTCAAAATTTTGGGTTATATTCGATTGGTTCGATTGTTGTTCGACTGGTTCGATCGTCGATTCCGTTCGATTGAGATCGTCTGGCTTTATTCTTGCAGCTTCCCAACATCCAAGCTCTCAAACATCACAAGCCGAATGAAATTACTTTCGATTTCCCGTAGAAATTATGCGATGAACCATCCGGGGGTCAACGAATCGACGATCGAACGCAATCGAACATCAATCAAACGCAATCGAATATCAAGCGAATCTGAAAATTGCGGTAATATTCGATTGAGATTCGATTGCGTTCGACAATCGAATTTCAATCGGTCGATTGCGTTTGATTTGGTTCGAATGGTTCGATCGTCGATTCCGTTCGATTGAGATCGTCTGGACTAGGACTCTGTCGACGCACCGGACTGTCCGGTGTATTTGTCCGGTGGCAAAAAGTATCCTTTCGCTACACCGGACGCAATAAGTCTGGTGCCAGTCCGGTGTTGCATACAGGGAATTCTGGACGCCTGACATTTATGAAACAAAAAATTTAGAAACACCGGGCGCACCGGACTGGTCATGTCTGGTGTTTTGATTGTTCGGTAGGAAAAATATCCTTCTCCAACACCGGACTTCCGACTTCCTTAAGTCCGGTGTAGAAATTGTCCGGTGGTTAAAAAAATTCTCATTTCACACCGAACTTTCGCGTGTCCGGTGTTCACGTTCGTTAAGTCCGGTGCGTCGGCAGGGTCCTGTTGGACTAGCTGACTGAGCTGTTATCAGAAGATAAAAATAGAAAGAAAGGATGAACATAACTTGGAAAATATCCTTTAAAAAATAACTTTCTCACATCTCACTTTCGTATCTCAGATTTGTAGCACAAGCCGAGCAGGAAGTTACAGGCAGCAGTGCCAAACCGTGCCAAACAACGTTTTCAGGCCAAATGACGGGTCATAGCTCTGTCTACCATTTTGAGCTTCTAATGAATTTTATTACGGCTGCCGATTTTTGTAAACATGCTATAAAATTGAAAGGTGCAGAAAGGTGACAGAAGCGACCTGGACCAGACAAAAGAAACATCACACGTGCAAAAAAAGGAGCTTTTTTAATTTAAAATGTCCAAAACTAACAGTATGCCAATGCTGATTTGGAAAACAAAACCACAAATGATCAAAGGGTCTTCGAGTTCAAACTTACTTGGATCTTCATGTCCTACTACCACAACAATATCAGCAGCAATTCCAATAAATTCTCCAACAACCACTCAATCATCCTCGTCGCCATCTTCCTGTTCTGACTTTCAACATGTTGGTTCTGCACCAAATTTTCCACTGTCCCCAAGAAAATTTCAACGTTCAAATAGTGTAGAGGGTAATGCCACCAGGCAAAGAAGAATCAGTTTTCTAATTGGTGGAGATGATGAAGATTGATGATGATGGGAAAAATTTTGGAAGTAAAGTTTCATCTTTTTTGCCATCATACCGACCAGACACTTTTACAATACCTACCGACTCGTTTAATTTCTACAAAAAATAGTTTTCCTCAACTTTTCCTTGACTAAGTGATTCCACAAGAACTTTATTGCAATAAAGCTTTCATTTTTTTATACTGGGATGGATATATACCATTATATACCAGGTAAAAAAATATATTGAGGTAAAAATCTATTTGAAAGAGCAGAAGTAAATAATTTTCTTGCTTAGCAAAGACAACATAATTGTTGCTTTCATTATATGGGTGACGTGCTTTGAGTTTGTTTCTACATGCTCTGTTGACTATCTGGAAATTTTTATAGCATGCTGTTGATGAAATGCTTTGTTTGTAAAAATTTCTAAATATCTATGGATGTTTTACATTGCTTTTACATGACTGTCTTTAAAAAAGATATACTATCGTAACTAACTTGGTAGTGTCCACATCCGTCATCTAGGTTGGACAGCCTTTTTTAGAGCTGAAAATAATACCGTAACTCTTGGTCTAATGTCGAAACCCATCCTCTAATTCCGACACCTTTTTTTCAGCTGAAATTTATAGAAAGGTTGAAACTGTTGCTCTTTGCTTAGTGGTCAGAGAGAAATAATCCTTTTTCAATCAGTGATTCAAGCTCTCATATTATTCCTTTTTCTAAAGAAGGGTGTCTAATTAGACGAGGGATGTCGATATTAGACCAACTCACTGTAGAAGGTGGAAAGTTTTTTCTTTGCTTAGTGGTTGGAGAGGAAAAATCCTTTTTCAGTCAGTGATTCTAACTTTCATATTATGTATATCTCTTAAGAAGAGTATCAAAATTGATGGGGAATGTCGATATTACAAATTTTAAAGCCAGATATAGAAATAAATTAAAAATGAGATTAGACATATCTTAAAAAAAGTAATTGATAGTATTAAAGAACCCAGGGATCATACTCTCCAATATATACATATTAATTTTGTTGAAGTAATTTTGATCAAAACCTGATTTTGAAACGATTTTTATCATCTGTATTTGTGATAAATTTCTGATCAAAATGTACTTTAGTTTTATAAAATTCATATGCGGAATTGTGTCAATTTTATCTCCATTAGGAAATATATTGACATATTATTTTAAACTTTGCTACATTTCTTAATTACAGCTGGTATTACCGTTACTCTTGGGGTAACTTTCATTACCTTTTAATCACAGTATTTTCTGGTCCTTGGTTTTAATTAATTATATATCAGTGTTATTTTGATGCTGGAGTTTTATTGAAAAAACAAACATTGTGATTAAGAAAAGGTCTATTCATATCTTGCAGACCAGAGAAGTCTGCTGTTTGAAAGCTTTGAAAGTTATCCTTAATTAACCCCAATTAAAGGTAAATAATTAACTTGCAATCAGTAGCGGCCTGGCTTAATTTTCTTGGTGGTGCAAAACATGAAATTGGCGCCCCTGTTTTTTTGTCCTTATTTGCGCCCTCCATCATTAACCATTAAGTGAAAATATTAAACTGTAAGAGCAGTGACTGGTGGAAAGTAACGCCCGGAAACTTTGAGTTATCTGTTTCCTTGTTATAATTTGAAATGTCATACTCATCTAGAAATGCCCCAATTTATACCGATTTAGCATAAAAAATAAAGCTCCTAAAATAAAAAACATGAGCTGTTGATACTTGAAATGGAAGTTTTATACCTAGTAAGTCGATTTGCTCAATATTTTTATTTTCTAAAACTTTTTCAGAAAAATTCATACCTGATAATCTTTAAACTTTTGCGGCACTGGTCTTACTTTACCCAGCTGGCACACAACGTTGTTTTAACGTTCAAATAACGTTATTTGGACGTTATGAATGTCAAATGGACGTTGTTTTGACGTTGTGTGCCGTCTGGGTACTGTCGATTAAAGATAAAATGGATGAAAGAGGCCCCAAAAGTCGAAGGTTGGCAGGAATAAGAGTTATTAGTAATTTTTGCGCCGCAGGCAAAAAAATTTTGTATGCAAAAGGTCAAACAGCTTACAAGATCTTCTAAAAAGGAGAAAGTTAGTCTTATGACCACAAAACACCACAGCGAGCATCAATAAGTTTCGATCTTTTTCTTTTTTGGCAATCTCTAATTTGGGGGGGGGGGTGAGCATCCTCTTTAACCCCTGGTGGATACACAACACTTCTCTTGCTTTGACTTTTTGCGATTCAATGTTGATAGTATTTTTGAAAAAATTCAAGAGAAAGGATGCAAGAGCGTAAAATAAAACGAAGCGCCGCAGGCAAAAAAAAATAAACATTGCACTTATAGAAGGCGCTATAAACTTGTCGAAAGGCGCCAAATCGCCCAATCAAACATCAACTAAATTTTGGCGCCCCTTTGAAAAGCTCTTTTGGCGCCCCTCTCAGATCTTTCTGGGTGGTGCACTGCACACCCTGCACCCCCTGCCAGGCCGCCACTGCTTGCAATAAACATTTTATGAAGTGAGGCAAGAAGTTTAATTTCTGTATTGTTTTAGATTTTTCGTATCATATCAGAGTATTGTGTTGTATTGTACCTATTATATATTTGTTTGATGTTTATTCTTATTGTTATGTTATCTTATTAATAATATTTAGCTAATGTAAAAATACTCAAAATCAAAACTAAGAGTTATGCTGTTCTGATACTGATATTGCAAACTTTCATATCATCAGATTGAAATAAAGTGTTTTTGTATCTGTTTTGATTTTCAAAGAATGTAAACAACGAAAAAAACCATAGTTTACACAACCCTTTCCTAAAGGATGCAGTTACTACCTAGTATTTAAAAATAAAATTTACTTTTTCTTGATAACACACATGTATATATCATATTATTATGAAACATTGTAGATAGATTTTTATATATATTGTACGTAGCAAAATATTGTTTAGGAAAAAATACTTGGATAAAATAAAAAAAAATAGTTGAATGTGTTTCTTGATCATCTCTTTTGCTTTTGTGATGAATTTACCTGCATGGATCTAGCGTTGGAGAATGCATGTAATTGTCTAATATAAATAAATAGTCCTTTTAACAAAATGTACAATATAGTAAGTGGCCCCAAAGGGTCGTTTTTCACGCTTCTCAAAGTATATTTTCAAGAAAGTACACCGTAAAGGTCGATCGGCCAAATATTTTTTTTTCACATTGTAAAGGTCTGATTTCAAAGGTCTCATTTTTGGGCCGCACATGTGGTCGTTTTGAAATCAAGTGGTTCTTTTTGTCTGTATTTTAGTGTGGATGTATCTTTTTTTTAACGTCTGTCTCACAATTTTTATAGGGTAAATTATATCAAAGAATCATCAGTGCAGTGAATGTATCAAATTTGAGATGGTAATTTTGGTAGACTCTGATGATGAAATATGGGAAGATTGGTCATGCTTTTACTTGGAGGAGCCATCATACGATAAACTACAGATTATCTTGATATAAGGTAACACATTGAGATTTTACAGATATTATTCTTTTCTACCGAGGCGTGCTTACATGCCCAGAAAGCAAAATACACAGAAGAATTTCTCAAATTCTCTGCTCTCGCACAGAGCAGAAAGGGGAGAATAAGTTGTACTTCCTTTTGTAAAAAAGGCTGTGTATGGTAGATAATGTTTTTAATATGATAAATGTACCTTTGGATACACATAAACAACGATAAATTTGATAAACAGAGATTTCGTGACTGACAGTTTATGACTGCCAAATAGCTAGGATCATATTATTTTATTTTTTACTATAATAATAATTGTGGTTTACTGTACTCTGTATGCTACACCCCTTCTCACAGACCCGGTAGATTTCTTGTATTGCTTCTCAGGACCTCCTGAAAATGGTCCCTACTAGCAGTGTTTTAAGTACAGCTATTATCTGGAGTCTGGTACTTGATAAATAATTACTAGAAGACGTAGAAATAAAATTGATATTTTGCATGTTTAAGGGGGATACGACCTGACTGACGAAGAAAGCCAAATCATCTTCGATGAAAGTAGAACTTGGTGTCCTCTTTAAGGTCATGCTTTGATGTGACTTCTCTTTTCCTCCGCCATTTTATTTTCCTTTTGACAGTAGCTTTCCTCAAAATAACAAGTTCTACTCAAAAACCAGCAGAAGTGACCGTTTCGGGAAGTAAAAGCTGCCAAAATTACGCTAAATCACTGTAACTATGCAGCTGTAACTTCAGTTAAAAGCATCGAAATGTTGTGTTGTTGTCTTTAAAAAGACTAAGAAATGATGGAATGGTAATTTAAAGTTTGTTAGAGCTGGTGTCCATCCTAAAAATTTAGGTTTTTGAGGAAACTTCAGTAGTAATTTCGTACACCTTATTACTTTTTTATGGGTCAAATGGGCCCAAAAATCAATAAAAATTTATAAAAATCCACTAAAACGGATAATTTTACCCCCTGGTTTGTCCAGTTGCACTCTGAATGTGATAGTTTCAAGCCAGAATTGTAATTTTCCAGAGTATATTACACAAAGATCAAGTTAAAACTATTTTCGAAGATATTTTAGGCGAGATAAGCAGTGAAAATTGCTCAAATTAAATGTAAAAATTCAATAAAATGGGCATTTGAATCGTCAAAAATGAAACTAAATACAATTGACAAGAAATTTTTCTGGTGTATCGCATCAAATTTTATCATACATGCTTTTTTTTTATAAGCATATGTTTTTTGGGAAACAAGCTCAGTTATGCTTAGAGATATTTTAGACTCAGGCTCGAAGTATGTTTATGATATGCTTATTTTACCGAAAAATTTGAGTCTCCAATTTTTTCAAAATCTGTCGTTGCTATACATGAGGATATTTATAAGATTTTTCAGGAAAGTTGTGAACAATTGCCGCGTTTACGCTTTTATTTTTTAAAATTAAAATGCCGTTTGAAGACACGTTTTGTTAATTTAATGCAGGCTGTGTACTGTATTAAACATTTTCACTTACACACCTCAAAAGCAAGCTCAGTAATATGCTTGTAATATGTTTATTTTTTAGACAAATTCAGGTCTTGGTATGCTTATAAACGTTATGCTTATAAAAAAAACATGTTAAACAAAGTGTGTGCCTCATTAAAAGTTGTTTTGGTAGGTCCCAGTCTTATAAAGTCGGGTATAAAGTGTCAAAATTCAGTGAAAATACCCAAATTTTCCCTATTTTGCCCCAGGTAAACCCCCAAAAATAATTTTTTGCAAAAGTCTTTTGCCAATAATGATCACCAATAATGGCAAAGTTTCAAAGCAATTGGTCAATTTATTCATGAGATATAGCAAATTAAATCATACATGGAAAGATATTTTCCTTAACAAATCCTTGCAAAGGGTAAAAAGTACCCCCTAAACTCGGGCCAAATATGAAAAATTGACCTGGAGTTAGCTTCGGGGACCGATCATTTCTTAAACTAGGATAGTTGAGGATTCCAAAAATGTATAGTTTATCCTGTAAAATCTTGGGTTAAGCAAAATGCTCAGGTTTGGCTCCCGGACTAAAATGGGTGAACCTTCAGTCCCAGTCACGCAGGTGGTGGGTGCATCAGGGAGCTCTGAAAAGTTGTTTATAATTGATTAAACCATCTCAAATAGGATTTAATTAGATGTCTTCTCGAAAAAGATAAAGAGCATTGAACTCATTGAACCTTAAATCTTCAATCTCAGACATAAAAAAGGCCTGAAGACTTTCTAAAAATTAATTTCCTTCAATGTCGACTGGATTTGAAGCTTCTGGAATTATCACCCAAACTCTCCTAATCCAATAAAAACAACATTGGCCCTGGTAAAAATGGGGTTTCAGAGCTTATTTTGTAATTTTTCGTAGCTAATGGAAAATAAGGCACCACCCAAAACAGCAGTTACTACACTGTGTAGTATGTAACTGCTTTCAAAATTTTTGAAAACAGTACCACCACAGTAGTAAGTGTCTTGTAGTAACTGCGTGCCCCCCCCTGAAATAATGAAAGCCCTTAGTTTGTGGTATAAAAATATTAGTCCCTTTTCATGTTTCATATATTTTATTTAGTATTTCAACACTTTGCTTTCCCTGGAGTTCAGATCTCTGATCTTCACCATATACAGATATACAATCATAAAATTATTCCTTTAGCCAACTTAAGTACTTTTGTCTCCCAAATAGACGTTGTTCCCCCGCTAATTGTTAAGAGAGAAAAAAATCTCCCCCTTTCTTCTCTTTTGAAAGCCCCAAGATGTTTTTCCCCCGCTCTTATTGGAAAAAAGACCCCCCCCGCTAATTAAATTAGAATAATTCAATATTTTATTACAGTGTAGAAAGATCTTAAACTTGTTAATTTTCCTTTTTGTTAGTATTGGTTTTCGTATTGTACGTGCTCATTATTGTTAAATTTTCTTTTTTGTTGTTGAAATTGATATCAGTTAAAAAAAATTCTGTCTTCAAATTACCCCCCCCCTTTTTAGGGGCCCTTTTTATTCCACCCCCCTCCCGCTTATTAGAATTTAGAAAATTTTCTACCCCATGCTTATTCGGACCCCCCCCCGTCTATTCGGGAGACAAGAGTAACTTTTTCCGGGCGTACCCTTTAATATAATTTCATCTTTTCTACCTTACAGATAATTGAAACATCGAGTATCATTTTGATCCAGTTAGATCACGTGACCATGTAAAAGTTGATTAATTGTCTGGTTTTCAAAATGGAATATTGTGAATTTTGTTTCGGTATGTATCTATTCCTTTCACTATTGATACGGTGTTCAAGAAGAAAAAAAAACTAAATAAGGCGAAAATTAAACAAATGTAGTGTTTCCTGAAACGGTCGGGTGAAAAAGAAAAATTTTCTGACCTGACTGCAGACTATGGGTTCATCTAATATGGTTCATAAAGAAAATCAAGTTGACCGTTCAAATATCAAACGTCGTTTAGTTAGATATTCCCGCTTGTAAATCAAGCTTTGTTCGTTATAGTTGATACATTAGTATTCAGGGCTTATTTCATAATGTTTGTACATAAAAGTTATATTTAAAGTCCTATTTCAATGATCAAAAGTGATCAAAAATAGCAAAAAAAAGATTTTTTCCAGCCGGCCGCATGGGAGTTTTTTTCCTTCGCTCGTATTCCGGAAACACTACATTTTTTTATTTTCGCCTAAGATAAAATTCTTTCACGTTATATAAAAATATTCTAAAGCTTTGCGTACTCCAAAACACCCGACGCAAAATACTCACAAAATGGTGAAAATAAGAACACTTTAAGAATAATAAAATATTTTTAGGCTTATACCTTATCGGCCCTTTTTACGCCGGCTCTTATTGGCGTTATTTTTGGGCTCGTGGCGTAATAAGGGCCGGTGTTAAAAGGGCCAAAATTTTCCAATTTTTACCTAAAAGCGGCATTTTTTCTCAATTTAAAATGATTTTAATAATAATGATAATATAATAAGTAATAAAATTCTACAACCGCCCATTACTGGACATGGTTGGACATGGGAAAGTATCTCACCGTGAGGCCTATTCACTTAAAGGTATTTTCCCATGTCGAACTAATTAAATTCAAATTCACATCATTACTTTACTACTTAAGTAGGGATCTATGTTAAAAATGGATTTTTGGAATCATAAACTGATTACCCCTTCAAAATGTGCCAAAACATGTATAATTTCAGAAAAAGTAGAACAAATTCGGTAGAAACCTTTTTTGACTTCCCTACCGGGGCCTTTAAGGCCACGCCCACCTCGGAATCTCACTGCTAGGTTGCCTAAAAAAAGAATTCTCAAAAACCTATCAAGTTACCCCTCATTTGAAAGGTAATTTAATGTAGATTAAGAAAAACATCATGACTATGCATCAAAAATGAAGTGATAAGGTTGTAGAGTACATTACATTGCTCTTGAAAGAGGCTTTTTTAGTGTAATCGTGTAATGTCTTAAAAAATTCATACTTTTGCAATTATTTATACTTTCATTATATTTTTTGGAAGACCTACATGAAATAAACATAAGTGCTTATTTTCTACTGATATCATACATTTTGAATTTACAGGATCATTTTAAAAATTTAAAAACTATAAAACCAAGAATAAAGGAGCTCTTTGACAAATAAGAAATTTCGTTGCTCTAATCGAGAACAGTCGAAGTTAGAAAGTCCGTCAACCTCTCAAACCTTATCCAAAAGATATTTTACAGAGTTTGCTATTAGATTTTAAACCTAATAAATTGAAATTGAAGTATTTTTGACAACATCTTATCCTCACAGTTCCTAGATATTGGACTTAAATTTTAGTCGCAATCACTTGGTCGACAGATGTCTTAATTATTTCAACTTTTTCAGGGAATGTCCAGTTGTGTCTGCTTTTATCAGTTCGTGTCATGTATGAACCTTTTACTGGTTGAACCTTTTCTACTACTCTTAAATGTCATTTTGTCTCATTACCAATACCCTCATGCCAAAAGGCAATAACATGCTCCCCAATATCACAAGTCTTTGGACTTAACTGCTCCCCAATATAACAAGTTTTTTTGACTGTATTGTTTCATCCCCTTGACCTTGTAAAGGAGAGTTGAGTTCCAGTGTTAGTGATTTACTATCATCCCTCTTACCCACAATTCCATGTATAACATTTCTAAGATCTTTAATAGTTGTCTAAGGGCAACAACGTGCGATACTGAGGTAAGAGCTCAAGTTTTCGACATACTCATCTGTGGAGAGGTTGCGATGATTGCGTTCGCTTGAGAGACATGCATGTAATTTTGGCATATTTCACTTCATTATACATCATTTTGTTTTTAAGTTTATCATCCAAGTTTGTTTCGACGTACTTCTAAAGTAATTTCTTCTTCTGAGTTATATGGGCCTGAGATAAGTCTCCAATAATGAGTACTTTTTTGACCCTTCACTCAATCTTGCCTTTTCTTTTTCAGTAAAGGCTTCAGTTTTCTGGTCCTTGACTTTATCAGCCTATTCAAGTTTAATTACCTTGACTTCTTTGGAGGGTTTTATAAACTTTTTAAAGTTATTGAATTTGTTTGCTCAAGAAATGTCATGTTTTTATTGAGTACCATGTTCTTCATACATGTACTTACTGAGCTCTTGAAAAATACTGCTATCTTATGACAAAAAGTCTGATTTACTCAACTCTGTATGATTTTTTTGAAAGTATTGATCAAAGTATAACGATTTGGATAGGGAATTGATTGTCAGAGCTTAATATACTCAACATGCGTTTTAGAGGGAAAATCACAAAATCATCATTTTCTAGCAGGCATACCTTTTTATAACCTCATTTTTAGCCACTACTTGTGACCTTTTTTGGAATCTGCATGAAATTCTCTTTCCAATGAGGGGTCACATGACTATCTTTTGACAAAGAAAAAAATCACTCCTAGGGCAGCCCCTTTGAGCAGTTGGTGGACCCTAAATACCCGGGTAGGGAAACCAAAAATGGTTCCTACCCTAAAAATTGATGTTTTTTCAAGTTTTTATAACCTATGGCACATTTTAAGAGGGTAATCAGCATGGTCTGTTCCTAACATAAATCCCTAACTTAAGGCAAGAGAACAAAATTGACTAATAGAAATCATTTTATGACCAACAACTTGATCCAACAAAGACTTGACAGGGCGACCTCTTCTCGTGTATTGGTCATCATTAAATGTTAATAATTTCAAAGAACGAGAAGAGGGCATACGAAGGACGTGTGCAGCATAGTGATGTTGCTGTGATTGAATAAAATAGCTAACATCAGAGGTTTCACAGATCCTGTGGAGCTGCGCATTGTTTATTGAAAATCTGTAATCATTTTGATTCTGATTCACAAATCTGAAACCACCACGTATCATTCGACGCATAAATTTTCGATACGCCACGTCAAGACGATCAAACTGTCTTGATTAAGGTTCCAATTCTGACAGGCATACACAAGACGACTTCGAACAAAACAATTCAAAAACAAAACTCTCGTTTTCAGCTTTAAATGAAAGTTTTGTAAAATACTTGAAATTTGTGAAAATTTTGCAGATGCTAGTTGAATACGGTGAGTGATCTCCTTTTCACCAGTATTAGGCTGATTCGAATTGAGATAAGCACCAAGATATTTAAAATCTGACACGTTTGACAGTTGACTTTCGCCGAGATCAATAATTGAGTATGGGTAGGTTAGGCATGATTAAAGGATGAAAACTATCCATTTTTTTACTCTATATCCAAAACTTCACGAAAATCAATGATTTTCAATGGAACTTTCAACAGTTTGATACTGAAAGATGACATTTTAATGTAAATTTTAGTTAATACTTACTCTTTTGAAGTCTGAATAGCGATTTTTACAAGTTTTGGCATTACTTACGGCCCTGATTGGCGTAAGCCCAAAATAAGGCTGTAGCGGAATAAGGGCCGGTGTCACAGTAAAATATTACTCCCCAAAATTTATACTCTCCAGTCATTATTTACTGGGAAATAATTACTCCCCAGTAATCTTTTCCCAGGAAATTATTACTTCCGGGAGTATAAATTTACGCGAAAATAATGACTCCATTCGGGAAATCTTTGCTCCCCTGATAGTATACCAAAAAACTGGCATATATCACGATCAACATTCGGTTTCCGAATCTTTTTTTTCCTGTTTATCATGAATAAATAACAAAAACAATATGGAAACTTTTACTGTTATTTTGACATTTAAATTGAATTTAAACTTTTTTCTTGAGTGCGATTTGCTTGGGTTAGAAAATTGAGAGATATTTTAAAAACCTGGCTACATCTTGACACTGCAACACTGTTTTCTTTATTTTGAAATAATTCTTGAAATTTAATTCAAAAAATTCTTGTTCGTAGAGCTTTTTCTTGGCCCAATAAAAATTTTAATAAAAAGGCATCTTTTTTTACTATACTGATTTCGAACCCTCCCCCTCGTCTATTATATTTTACAGAAACCCCTCTATTATTCGGGTCCTTAGAGTAGAATATTTCAAAAGGAAAATGGAGATAAAAAATCGCTACAGTGGGGATAGCATTCTTTGATTTTCCCCGAACGGATGAAAATATTCTTGGCGTCAACGGGATGGGTGAGGGTAACAACGGGTCACTTTAACTTGTAGATGATTTTATGGCTAGGTTTTCTTTTACAGCAACCACAACAATAAAGTTTATGGATACATTTTTAAAACGTCTTTACTTAGCAAGTGACTTCATTGATTGGAATGTCCAAATCGAATGTTTAATTCGAATATGCAATAGCCGGAATTCACCAGGGAGTCATAATTTACTGGGAAAATAACACTCCCCCCTAATTAGAGCAAACAAATTTGCAATTTGAAGGGGAGTAATTTTTTCCACGGGGGAGTAATAATTTCTTAGGTAATTATTAATCCGGGGGTCATTTTTTCCCGGGAAATTATAACTGAGGGAGTGATTTTTTCCGGGGAGTAAAGATTTACGCAAGGACACTTGTATAGCGAGTGTCCTTGATTTACGGTTACACCGGCGTAAAAGAGGCCGGCGTTAAATTATGGCCGGCGTTTACTACGGTTACATTTTCAGGGAATTGTCTCGAAGTAACATACCGTGTGTGTCGACAGAGCGGACCTTGAAAAATTTACCAGTGATAGCTGACCCACTTAATCACGGTTCGAAAGAGGGTGAGAAAAAAGTGGTACATCATGGAAATATCACTAATACTTCTCAATTTTCTTTTTTTTCCTGTAGACCCCGCCGCTAAGGTTTCATTGGTGTATTTAAAGATAAAAATCTTGAGAAAAAACAATCCTGCTGTTCATTACCTTGTNAAATACGTGCTCGCTTTTTGCTGTGAAAGAGCCAAAGTTGTTTGAACTCTTTCACTTGACCCACCTCTTACCCCTCTCCTTGAGCTCTTCAATCTTTCCTTGATTTCTAAGATCTTTTCTTGCAGGTCTATCATCGAAATCGAAAGATTGAGCAGCGCAAGGAGAGGCTCCGCCGAAATACGTGCTCGCTTTTTGCTGTGAAAGAGCCAAAGTTGTTTGAACTCTTTCACTTGACCCACCTCTTACCCCTCTCCTTGAGCTCTTCAATCTTTCCTTGATTTCTAAGATCTTTTCTTGCAGGTCTATCATCGAAATCGAAAGATTGAGCAGCGCAAGGAGAGGCTCCGCCGAAATACGTGCTCGCTTTTTGCTGTGAAAGAGCCAAAGTTGTTTGAACTCTTTCACTTGACCCACCTCTTACCCCTCTCCTTGAGCTCTTCAATCTTTCCTTGATTTCTAAGATCTTTTCTTGCAGGTCTATCATCGAAATCGAAAGATTGAGCAGCGCAAGGAGAGGCTCCGCCGAAATACGTGCTCGCTTTTTGCTGTGAAAGAGCCAAAGTTGTTTGAACTCTTTCACTTGACCCACCTCTTACCCCTCTCCTTGAGCTCTTCAATCTTTCCTTGATTTCTAAGATCTTTTCTTGCAGGTCTATCATCGAAATCGAAAGATTGAGCAGCGCAAGGAGAGGCTCCGCCGAAATACGTGCTCGCTTTTTGCTGTGAAAGAGCCAAAGTTGTTTGAACTCTTTCACTTGACCCACCTCTTACCCCTCTCCTTGAGCTCTTCAATCTTTCCTTGATTTCTAAGATCTTTTCTTGCAGGTCTATCATCGAAATCGAAAGATTGAGCAGCGCAAGGAGAGGCTCCGCCGAAATACGCGCTCGCTTTTTGCTGTGAAAGAGCCAAAGTTGTTTGAACTCTTTCACTTGACCCACCTCTTACCCCTCTCCTTGAGCTCTTCAATCTTTCCTTGATTTCTAAGATCTTTTCTTGCAGGTCTATCATCGAAATCGAAAGATTGAGCAGCGCAAGGAGAGGCTCCGCCGAAATACGCGCTCGCTTTTGCTGTGAAAGAGCCAAAAGTTGTTTGAAACTCTTTCACTTGACCCACCTCTTACCCCTCTCCTTGAGCTCTTCAATCTTTCCTTGATTTCTAAGATCTTTTCTTGCAGGTCTATCATCGAAATCGAAAGATTGAGCAGCGCAAGGAGAGGCTCCGCCGAAATACGCGCTCGCTTTTTGCTGTGAAAGAGCCAAAGTTGTTTGAACTCTTTCACTTGACCCACCTCTTACCCCTCTCCTTGAGCTCTTCAATCTTTCCTTGATTTCTAAGATCTTTTCTTGCAGGTCTATCATCGAAATCGAAAGATTGAGCAGCGCAAGGAGAGGCTCCGCCGAAATACGCGCTCGCTTTTGCTGTTGAAAGAGCCAAAGTTGTTTGAACTCTTTCACTTGACCCACCTCTTACCCTCTCCTTGAGCTCTTCAATCTTTCCTTGATTTCTAAGATCTTTTCTTGCAGGTCTATCATCGAAATCGAAAGATTGAGCAGCGCAAGGAGAGGCTCCGCCGAAATACGCGCTCGCTTTTTGCTGTGAAAGAGCCAAAGTTGTTTGAACTCTTTCACTTGACCCACCTCTCTTACCCCTCTCCTTGAGCTCTTCAATCTTTCCTTGATTTCTAAGATCTTTTCTTGCAGGTCTATCATCGAAATCGAAAGATTGAGCAGCGCAAGGAGAGGCTCCGCCGAAATACGCGCTCGCTTTTTGCTGTGAAAGAGCCAAAGTTGTTTGAACTCTTTCACTTGACCCACCTCTTACCCCTCTCCTTGAGCTCTTCAATCTTTCCTTGATTTCTAAGATCTTTTCTTGCAGGTCTATCATCGAAATCGAAAGATTGAGCAGCGCAAGGAGAGGCTCCGCCGAAATACGCGCTCGCTTTTTGCTGTGAAAGAGCCAAAGTTGTTTGAACTCTTTCACTTGACCCACCTCTTACCCCTCTCCTTGAGCTCTTCAATCTTTCCTTGATTTCTAAGATCTTTTCTTGCAGGTCTATCATCGAAATCGAAAGAAAGATTGAGCAGCGCAAGGAGAGGCTCCGCCGAAATACGCGCTCGCTTTTTGCTGTGAAAGAGCCAAAGTTGTTTGAACTCTTTCACTTGACCCACCTCTTACCCCTCTCCTTGAGCTCTTCAATCTTTCCTTGATTTCTAAGATCTTTTCTTGCAGGTCTATCATCGAAATCGAAAGATTGAGCAGTGCAAGGAGAGGCTCCGCCGAAATACGCGCTCGCTTTTTGCTGTGAAAGAGCCAAAGTTGTTTGAACTCTTTCACTTGACCCACCTCTTACCCCTCTCCTTGAGCTCTTCAATCTTTCCTTGATTTCTAAGATCTTTTCTTGCAGGTCTATCATCGAAATCGAAAGATTGAGCAGCGCAAGGAGAGGCTCCGCCGAAATACGCGCTCGCTTTTTGCTGTGAAAGAGCCAAAGTTGTTTGAACTCTTTCACTTGACCCACCTCTTACCCTCTCCTTGAGCTCTTCAATCTTTCCTTGATTTCTAAGATCTTTTCTTGCAGGTCTATCATCGAAATCGAAAGATTGAGCAGCGCAAGGAGAGGCTCCGCCGAAATACGCGCTCGCTTTTTGCTGTGAAAGAGCCAAAGTTGTTTGAACTCTTTCACTTGACCCACCTCTTACCCCTCTCCTTGAGCTCTTCAATCTTTCCTTGATTTCTAAGATCTTTTCTTGCAGGTCTATCATCGAAATCGAAAGATTGAGCAGCGCAAGGAGAGGCTCCGCCGAAATACGCGCTCGCTTTTTGCTGTGAAAGAGCCAAAGTTGTTTTGAACTCTTTCACTTGACCCACCTCTTACCCCTCTCTTGAGCTCTTCAATCTTTCCTTGATTTCTAAGATCTTTTCTTGCAGGTCTATCATCGAAATCGAAAGATTGAGCAGCGCAAGGAGAGGCTCCGCCGAAATACGCGCTCGCTTTTTGCTGTGAAAGAGCCAAAGTTGTTTGAACTCTTTCACTTGACCCACCTCTTACCCCTCTCCTTGAGCTCTTCAATCTTTCCTTGATTTCTAAGATCTTTTCTTGCAGGTCTATCATCGAAATCGAAAGATTGAGCAGCGCAAGGAGAGGCTCCGCCGAAATACGCGCTCGCTTTTTGCTGTGAAAGAGCCAAAGTTGTTTGAACTCTTTCACTTGACCCACCTCTTACCCCTCTCCTTGAGCTCTTCAATCTTTCCTTGATTTCTAAGATCTTTTCTTGCAGGTCTATCATCGAAATCGAAAGATTGAGCAGCGCAAGGAGAGGCTCCGCCGAAATACGCGCTCGCTTTTTGCTGTGAAAGAGCCAAAGTTGTTTGAACTCTTTCACTTGACCCACCTCTTACCCCTCTCCTTGAGCTCTTCAATCTTTCCTTGATTTCTAAGATCTTTTCTTGCAGGTCTATCATCGAAATCGAAAGATTGAGCAGCGCAAGGAGAGGCTCCGCCGAAATACGCGCTCGCTTTTTGCTGTGAAAGAGCCAAAGTTGTTTGAACTCTTTCACTTGACCCACCTCTTACCCCTCTCCTTGAGCTCTTCAATCTTTCCTTGATTTCTAAGATCTTTTCTTGCAGGTCTATCATCGAAATCGAAAGATTGAGCAGCGCAAGGAGAGGCTCCGCCGAAATACGCGCTCGCTTTTTGCTGTGAAAGAGCCAAAGTTGTTTGAACTCTTTCACTTGACCCACCTCTTACCCCTCTCCTTGAGCTCTTCAATCTTTCCTTGATTTCTAAGATCTTTTCTTGCAGGTCTATCATCGAAATCGAAAGATTGAGCAGCGCAAGGAGAGGCTCCGCCGAAATACGCGCTCGCTTTTTGCTGTGAAAGAGCCAAAGTTGTGAAACTCTTTCACTTGACCCACCTCTTACCCCTCTCCTTGAGCTCTTCAATCTTTCCTTGATTTCTAAGATCTTTTCTTGCAGGTCTATCATCGAAATCGAAAGATTGAGCAGCGCAAGGAGAGGCTCCGCCGAAATACGCGCTCGCTTTTTGCTGTGAAAGAGCCAAAGTTGTTTGAACTCTTTCACTTGACCCACCTCTTACCCCTCTCCTTGAGCTCTTCAATCTTTCCTTGATTTCTAAGATCTTTTCTTGCAGGTCTATCATCGAAATCGAAAGATTGAGCAGCGCAAGGAGAGGCTCCGCCGAAATACGCGCTCGCTTTTTGCTGTGAAAGAGCCAAAGTTGTTTGAACTCTTTCACTTGACCCACCTCTTACCCCTCTCCTTGAGCTCTTCAATCTTTCCTTGATTTCTAAGATCTTTTCTTGCAGGTCTATCATCGAAATCGAAAGATTGAGCAGCGCAAGGAGAGGCTCCGCCGAAATACGCGCTCGCTTTTTGCTGTGAAAGAGCCAAAGTTGTTTGAACTCTTTCACTTGACCCACCTCTTACCCCTCTCCTTGAGCTCTTCAATCTTTCCTTGATTTCTAAGATCTTTTCTTGCAGGTCTATCATCGAAATCGAAAGATTGAGCAGCGCAAGGAGAGGCTCCGCCGAAATACGCGCTCGCTTTTTGCTGTGAAAGAGCCAAAGTTGTTTGAACTCTTTCACTTGACCCACCTCTTACCCCTCTCCTTGAGCTCTTCAATCTTTCCTTGATTTCTAAGATCTTTTCTTGCAGGTCTATCATCGAAATCGAAAGATTGAGCAGCGCAAGGAGAGGCTCCGCCGAAATACGCGCTCGCTTTTTGCTGTGAAAGAGCCAAAGTTGTGTTTGAACTCTTTCACTTGACCCACCTCTTACCCCTCTCCTTGAGCTCTTCAATCTTTCCTTGATTTCTAAGATCTTTTCTTGCAGGTCTATCATCGAAATCGAAAGATTGAGCAGCGCAAGGAGAGGCTCCGCCGAAATACGCGCTCGCTTTTTGCTGTGAAAGAGCCAAAGTTGTTTGAACTCTTTCACTTGACCCACCTCTTACCCCTCTCCTTGAGCTCTTCAATCTTTCCTTGATTTCTAAGATCTTTTCTTGCAGGTCTATCATCGAAATCGAAAGATTGAGCAGCGCAAGGAGAGGCTCCGCCGAAATACGCGCTCGCTTTTTGCTGTGAAAGAGCCAAAGTTGTTTGAACTCTTTCACTTGACCCACCTCTTACCCCTCTCCTTGAGCTCTTCAATCTTTCCTTGATTTCTAAGATCTTTTCTTGCAGGTCTATCATCGAAATCGAAAGATTGAGCAGCGCAAGGAGAGGCTCCGCCGAAATACGCGCTCGCTTTTTGCTGTGAAAGAGCCAAAGTTGTTTGAACTCTTTCACTTGACCCACCTCTTACCCCTCTCCTTGAGCTCTTCAATCTTTCCTTGATTTCTAAGATCTTTTCTTGCAGGTCTATCATCGAAATCGAAAGATTGAGCAGCGCAAGGAGAGGCTCCGCCGAAATACGCGCTCGCTTTTTGCTGTGAAAGAGCCAAAGTTGTTTGAACTCTTTCACTTGACCCACCTCTTACCCCTCTCCTTGAGCTCTTCAATCTTTCCTTGATTTCTAAGATCTTTCTTGCAGGTCTATCATCGAAATCGAAAGATTGAGCAGCGCAAGGAGAGGCTCCGCCGAAATACGCGCTCGCTTTTTGCTGTGAAAGAGCCAAAGTTGTTTGAACTCTTTCACTTGACCCACCTCTTACCCCTCTCCTTGAGCTCTTCAATCTTTCCTTGATTTCTAAGATCTTTTCTTGCAGGTCTATCATCGAAATCGAAAGATTGAGCAGCGCAAGGAGAGGCTCCGCCGAAATACGCGCTCGCTTTTTGCTGTGAAAGAGCCAAAGTTGTTTGAACTCTTTCACTTGACCCACCTCTTACCCCTCTCCTTGAGCTCTTCAATCTTTCCTTGATTTCTAAGATCTTTTCTTGCAGGTCTATCATCGAAATCGAAAGATTGAGCAGCGCAAGGAGAGGCTCCGCCGAAATACGCGCTCGCTTTTTGCTGTGAAAGAGCCAAAGTTGTTTGAACTCTTTCACTTGACCCACCTCTTACCCCTCTCCTTGAGCTCTTCAATCTTTCCTTGATTTCTAAGATCTTTTCTTGCAGGTCTATCATCGAAATCGAAAGATTGAGCAGCGCAAGGAGAGGCTCCGCCGAAATACGCGCTCGCTTTTTGCTGTGAAAGAGCCAAAGTTGTTTGAACTCTTTCACTTGACCCACCTCTTACCCCTCTCCTTGAGCTCTTCAATCTTTCCTTGATTTCTAAGATCTTTTCTTGCAGGTCTATCATCGAAATCGAAAGATTGAGCAGCGCAAGGAGAGGCTCCGCCGAAATACGCGCTCGCTTTTTGCTGTGAAAGAGCCAAAGTTGTTTGAACTCTTTCACTTGACCCACCTCTTACCCCTCTCCTTGAGCTCTTCAATCTTTCCTTGATTTCTAAGATCTTTTCTTGCAGGTCTATCATCGAAATCGAAAGATTGAGCAGCGCAAGGAGAGGCTCCGCCGAAATACGCGCTCGCTTTTTGCTGTGAAAGAGCCAAAGTTGTTTGAACTCTTTCACTTGACCCACCTCTTACCCCTCTCCTTGAGCTCTTCAATCTTTCCTTGATTTCTAAGATCTTTCTTGCAGGTCTATCATCGAAATCGAAAGATTGAGCAGCGCAAGGAGAGGCTCCGCCGAAATACGCGCTCGCTTTTTGCTGTGAAAGAGCCAAAGTTGTTTGAACTCTTTCACTTGACCCACCTCTTACCCCTCTCCTTGAGCTCTTCAATCTTTCCTTGATTTCTAAGATCTTTTCTTGCAGGTCTATCATCGAAATCGAAAGATTGAGCAGCGCAAGGAGAGGCTCCGCCGAAATACGCGCTCGCTTTTTGCTGTGAAAGAGCCAAAGTTGTTTGAACTCTTTCACTTGACCCACCTCTTACCCCTCTCCTTGAGCTCTTCAATCTTTCCTTGATTTCTAAGATCTTTTCTTGCAGGTCTATCATCGAAATCGAAAGATTGAGCAGCGCAAGGAGAGGCTCCGCCGAAATACGCGCTCGCTTTTTGCTGTGAAAGAGCCAAAGTTGTTTGAACTCTTTCACTTGACCCACCTCTTACCCCTCTCCTTGAGCTCTTCAATCTTTCCTTGATTTCTAAGATCTTTTCTTGCAGGTCTATCATCGAAATCGAAAGATTGAGCAGCGCAAGGAGAGGCTCCGCCGAAATACGCGCTCGCTTTTTGCTGTGAAAGAGCCAAAGTTGTTTGAACTCTTTCACTTGACCCACCTCTTACCCCTCTCCTTGAGCTCTTCAATCTTTCCTTGATTTCTAAGATCTTTTCTTGCAGGTCTATCATCGAAATCGAAAGATTGAGCAGCGCAAGGAGAGGCTCCGCCGAAATACGCGCTCGCTTTTTGCTGTGAAAGAGCCAAAGTTGTTTGAACTCTTTCACTTGACCCACCTCTTACCCCTCTCCTTGAGCTCTTCAATCTTTCCTTGATTTCTAAGATCTTTTCTTGCAGGTCTATCATCGAAATCGAAAGATTGAGCAGCGCAAGGAGAGGCTCCGCCGAAATACGCGCTCGCTTTTGCTGTGAAAGAGCCAAAGTTGTTTGAACTCTTTCACTTGACCCACCTCTTACCCCTCTCCTTGAGCTCTTCAATCTTTCCTTGATTTCTAAGATCTTTTCTTGCAGGTCTATCATCGAAATCGAAAGATTGAGCAGCGCAAGGAGAGGCTCCGCCGAAATACGCGCTCGCTTTTTGCTGTGAAAGAGCCAAAGTTGTTTGAACTCTTTCACTTGACCCACCTCTTACCCCTCTCCTTGAGCTCTTCAATCTTTCCTTGATTTCTAAGATCTTTTCTTGCAGGTCTATCATCGAAATCGAAAGATTGAGCAGCGCAAGGAGAGGCTCCGCCGAAATACGCGCTCGCTTTTTGCTGTGAAAGAGCCAAAGTTGTTTGAACTCTTTCACTTGACCCACCTCTTACCCTCTCCTTGAGCTCTTCAATCTTTCCTTGATTTCTAAGATCTTTTCTTGCAGGTCTATCATCGAAATCGAAAGATTGAGCAGCGCAAGGAGAGGCTCCGCCGAAATACGCGCTCGCTTTTTGCTGTGAAAGAGCCAAAGTTGTTTGAACTCTTTCACTTGACCCACCTCTTACCCCTCTCCTTGAGCTCTTCAATCTTTCCTTGATTTCTAAGATCTTTTCTTGCAGGTCTATCATCGAAATCGAAAGATTGAGCAGCGCAAGGAGAGGCTCCGCCGAAATACGCGCTCGCTTTTTGCTGTGAAAGAGCCAAAGTTGTTTGAACTCTTTCACTTGACCCACCTCTTACCCCTCTCCTTGAGCTCTTCAATCTTTCCTTGATTTCTAAGATCTTTTCTTGCAGGTCTATCATCGAAATCGAAAGATTGAGCAGCGCAAGGAGAGGCTCCGCCGAAATACGCGCTCGCTTTTTGCTGTGAAAGAGCCAAAGTTGTTTGAACTCTTTCACTTGACCCACCTCTTACCCCTCTCCTTGAGCTCTTCAATCTTTCCTTGATTTCTAAGATCTTTTCTTGCAGGTCTATCATCGAAATCGAAAGATTGAGCAGCGCAAGGAGAGGCTCCGCCGAAATACGCGCTCGCTTTTTGCTGTGAAAGAGCCAAAGTTGTTTGAACTCTTTCACTTGACCCACCTCTTACCCCTCTCCTTGAGCTCTTCAATCTTTCCTTGATTTCTAAGATCTTTTCTTGCAGGTCTATCATCGAAATCGAAAGATTGAGCAGCGCAAGGAGAGGCTCCGCCGAAATACGCGCTCGCTTTTTGCTGTGAAAGAGCCAAAGTTGTTTGAACTCTTTCACTTGACCCACCTCTTACCCCTCTCCTTGAGCTCTTCAATCTTTCCTTGATTTCTAAGATCTTTTCTTGCAGGTCTATCATCGAAATCGAAAGATTGAGCAGCGCAAGGAGAGGCTCCGCCGAAATACGCGCTCGCTTTTTGCTGTGAAAGAGCCAAAGTTGTTTGAACTCTTTCACTTGACCCACCTCTTACCCCTCTCCTTGAGCTCTTCAATCTTTCCTTGATTTCTAAGATCTTTTCTTGCAGGTCTATCATCGAAATCGAAAGATTGAGCAGCGCAAGGAGAGGCTCCGCCGAAATACGCGCTCGCTTTTTGCTGTGAAAGAGCCAAAGTTGTTTGAACTCTTTCACTTGACCCACCTCTTACCCCTCTCCTTGAGCTCTTCAATCTTTCCTTGATTTCTAAGATCTTTTCTTGCAGGTCTATCATCGAAATCGAAAGATTGAGCAGCGCAAGGAGAGGCTCCGCCGAAATACGCGCTCGCTTTTTGCTGTGAAAGAGCCAAAGTTGTTTGAACTCTTTCACTTGACCCACCTCTTACCCCTCTCCTTGAGCTCTTCAATCTTTCCTTGATTTCTAAGATCTTTTCTTGCAGGTCTATCATCGAAATCGAAAGATTGAGCAGCGCAAGGAGAGGCTCCGCCGAAATACGCGCTCGCTTTTTGCTGTGAAAGAGCCAAAGTTGTTTGAACTCTTTCACTTGACCCACCTCTTACCCCTCTCCTTGAGCTCTTCAATCTTTCCTTGATTTCTAAGATCTTTTCTTGCAGGTCTATCATCGAAATCGAAAGATTGAGCAGCGCAAGGAGAGGCTCCGCCGAAATACGCGCTCGCTTTTTGCTGTGAAAGAGCCAAAGTTGTTTGAACTCTTTCACTTGACCCACCTCTTACCCTCTCCTTGAGCTCTTCAATCTTTCCTTGATTTCTAAGATCTTTTCTTGCAGGTCTATCATCGAAATCGAAAGATTGAGCAGCGCAAGGAGAGGCTCCGCCGAAATACGCGCTCGCTTTTTGCTGTGAAAGAGCCAAAGTTGTTTGAACTCTTTCACTTGACCCACCTCTTACCCCTCTCCTTGAGCTCTTCAATCTTTCCTTGATTTCTAAGATCTTTTCTTGCAGGTCTATCATCGAAATCGAAAGATTGAGCAGCGCAAGGAGAGGCTCCGCCGAAATACGCGCTCGCTTTTTGCTGTGAAAGAGCCAAAGTTGTTTGAACTCTTTCACTTGACCCACCTCTTACCCCTCTCCTTGAGCTCTTCAATCTTTCCTTGATTTCTAAGATCTTTTCTTGCAGGTCTATCATCGAAATCGAAAGATTGAGCAGCGCAAGGAGAGGCTCCGCCGAAATACGCGCTCGCTTTTTGCTGTGAAAGAGCCAAAGTTGTTTGAACTCTTTCACTTGACCCACCTCTTACCCCTCTCCTTGAGCTCTTCAATCTTTCCTTGATTTCTAAGATCTTTTCTTGCAGGTCTATCATCGAAATCGAAAGATTGAGCAGCGCAAGGAGAGGCTCCGCCGAAATACGCGCTCGCTTTTTGCTGTGAAAGAGCCAAAGTTGTTTGAACTCTTTCACTTGACCCACCTCTTACCCCTCTCCTTGAGCTCTTCAATCTTTCCTTGATTTCTAAGATCTTTTCTTGCAGGTCTATCATCGAAATCGAAAGATTGAGCAGCGCAAGGAGAGGCTCCGCCGAAATACGCGCTCGCTTTTTGCTGTGAAAGAGCCAAAGTTGTTTGAACTCTTTCACTTGACCCACCTCTTACCCCTCTCCTTGAGCTCTTCAATCTTTCCTTGATTTCTAAGATCTTTTCTTGCAGGTCTATCATCGAAATCGAAAGATTGAGCAGCGCAAGGAGAGGCTCCGCCGAAATACGCGCTCGCTTTTTGCTGTGAAAGAGCCAAAGTTGTTTGAACTCTTTCACTTGACCCACCTCTTACCCCTCTCCTTGAGCTCTTCAATCTTTCCTTGATTTCTAAGATCTTTTCTTGCAGGTCTATCATCGAAATCGAAAGATTGAGCAGCGCAAGGAGAGGCTCCGCCGAAATACGCGCTCGCTTTTTGCTGTGAAAGAGCCAAAGTTGTTTGAACTCTTTCACTTGACCCACCTCTTACCCCTCTCCTTGAGCTCTTCAATCTTTCCTTGATTTCTAAGATCTTTTCTTGCAGGTCTATCATCGAAATCGAAAGATTGAGCAGCGCAAGGAGAGGCTCCGCCGAAATACGCGCTCGCTTTTTGCTGTGAAAGAGCCAAAGTTGTTTGAACTCTTTCACTTGACCCACCTCTTACCCCTCTCCTTGAGCTCTTCAATCTTTCCTTGATTTCTAAGATCTTTTCTTGCAGGTCTATCATCGAAATCGAAAGATTGAGCAGCGCAAGGAGAGGCTCCGCCGAAATACGCGCTCGCTTTTTGCTGTGAAAGAGCCAAAGTTGTTTGAACTCTTTCACTTGACCCACCTCTTACCCCTCTCCTTGAGCTCTTCAATCTTTCCTTGATTTCTAAGATCTTTTCTTGCAGGTCTATCATCGAAATCGAAAGATTGAGCAGCGCAAGGAGAGGCTCCGCCGAAATACGCGCTCGCTTTTTGCTGTGAAAGAGCCAAAGTTGTTTGAACTCTTTCACTTGACCCACCTCTTACCCCTCTCCTTGAGCTCTTCAATCTTTCCTTGATTTCTAAGATCTTTTCTTGCAGGTCTATCATCGAAATCGAAAGATTGAGCAGCGCAAGGAGAGGCTCCGCCGAAATACGCGCTCGCTTTTTGCTGTGAAAGAGCCAAAGTTGTTTGAACTCTTTCACTTGACCCACCTCTTACCCCTCTCCTTGAGCTCTTCAATCTTTCCTTGATTTCTAAGATCTTTTCTTGCAGGTCTATCATCGAAATCGAAAGATTGAGCAGCGCAAGGAGAGGCTCCGCCGAAATACGCGCTCGCTTTTTGCTGTGAAAGAGCCAAAGTTGTTTGAACTCTTTCACTTGACCCACCTCTTACCCCTCTCCTTGAGCTCTTCAATCTTTCCTTGATTTCTAAGATCTTTTCTTGCAGGTCTATCATCGAAATCGAAAGATTGAGCAGCGCAAGGAGAGGCTCCGCCGAAATACGCGCTCGCTTTTTGCTGTGAAAGAGCCAAAGTTGTTTGAACTCTTTCACTTGACCCACCTCTTACCCCTCTCCTTGAGCTCTTCAATCTTTCCTTGATTTCTAAGATCTTTTCTTGCAGGTCTATCATCGAAATCGAAAGATTGAGCAGCGCAAGGAGAGGCTCCGCCGAAATACGCGCTCGCTTTTTGCTGTGAAAGAGCCAAAGTTGTTTGAACTCTTTCACTTGACCCACCTCTTACCCCTCTCCTTGAGCTCTTCAATCTTTCCTTGATTTCTAAGATCTTTTCTTGCAGGTCTATCATCGAAATCGAAAGATTGAGCAGCGCAAGGAGAGGCTCCGCCGAAATACGCGCTCGCTTTTTGCTGTGAAAGAGCCAAAGTTGTTTGAACTCTTTCACTTGACCCACCTCTTACCCCTCTCCTTGAGCTCTTCAATCTTTCCTTGATTTCTAAGATCTTTTCTTGCAGGTCTATCATCGAAATCGAAAGATTGAGCAGCGCAAGGAGAGGCTCCGCCGAAATACGCGCTCGCTTTTTGCTGTGAAAGAGCCAAAGTTGTTTGAACTCTTTCACTTGACCCACCTCTTACCCCTCTCCTTGAGCTCTTCAATCTTTCCTTGATTTCTAAGATCTTTTCTTGCAGGTCTATCATCGAAATCGAAAGATTGAGCAGCGCAAGGAGAGGCTCCGCCGAAATACGCGCTCGCTTTTTGCTGTGAAAGAGCCAAAGTTGTTTGAACTCTTTCACTTGACCCACCTCTTACCCCTCTCCTTGAGCTCTTCAATCTTTCCTTGATTTCTAAGATCTTTTCTTGCAGGTCTATCATCGAAATCGAAAGATTGAGCAGCGCAAGGAGAGGCTCCGCCGAAATACGCGCTCGCTTTTTGCTGTGAAAGAGCCAAAGTTGTTTGAACTCTTTCACTTGACCCACCTCTTACCCCTCTCCTTGAGCTCTTCAATCTTTCCTTGATTTCTAAGATCTTTTCTTGCAGGTCTATCATCGAAATCGAAAGATTGAGCAGCGCAAGGAGAGGCTCCGCCGAAATACGCGCTCGCTTTTTGCTGTGAAAGAGCCAAAGTTGTTTGAACTCTTTCACTTGACCCACCTCTTACCCCTCTCCTTGAGCTCTTCAATCTTTCCTTGATTTCTAAGATCTTTTCTTGCAGGTCTATCATCGAAATCGAAAGATTGAGCAGCGCAAGGAGAGGCTCCGCCGAAATACGCGCTCGCTTTTTGCTGTGAAAGAGCCAAAGTTGTTTGAACTCTTTCACTTGACCCACCTCTTACCCCTCTCCTTGAGCTCTTCAATCTTTCCTTGATTTCTAAGATCTTTTCTTGCAGGTCTATCATCGAAATCGAAAGATTGAGCAGCGCAAGGAGAGGCTCCGCCGAAATACGCGCTCGCTTTTTGCTGTGAAAGAGCCAAAGTTGTTTGAACTCTTTCACTTGACCCACCTCTTACCCCTCTCCTTGAGCTCTTCAATCTTTCCTTGATTTCTAAGATCTTTTCTTGCAGGTCTATCATCGAAATCGAAAGATTGAGCAGCGCAAGGAGAGGCTCCGCCGAAATACGCGCTCGCTTTTTGCTGTGAAAGAGCCAAAGTTGTTTGAACTCTTTCACTTGACCCACCTCTTACCCCTCTCCTTGAGCTCTTCAATATAATATTGGCTTACCCTTTGTCTTGTGTTTCCCATTGTGTTTTGGATATTTTCCCTCCTTGCATTTTCAAATGGTTGTCTGTTTTTTTTTCCTGTAGAGTTGAGTCTCCTGTGCATGGCTATTCCATCTTATTGGTTGAGCTGTTTTCTGCCTTTTTTAAATTAATTGAATTCTTCTTTTGATTAAATTATTTGACGTCAATTTTTTTATTTGATTTATTGATTTATTTTGATACGTCATTCAAAGAATTTTGTGAAAAGTCGCCAAAAATTGTTGCCTTAACTATCTTCCAATTAACACCATTTGTTCTAGGTCACCTGGTATCTTCCCTTGTTCTTTTTCCGCAGACTATTTAAATTTTATCATTTTTCTATCACTTTTTTACCGACATTGGGCTCTTGCATAAAATTTCCATACATGGGGGTGGACGAGCCTTTTCAAGTGAAAACAAATTTCTTGGAAAAGTGTAGATGCCCCCTGGAAAATAGCAAAATTTGCAAAAGAACCCTTAGAAAAATTTTTTTTCATGTCTTAAAGTGAGGGTGGACGAACTAAAATCAGTTGTTTATCCCCTGGAAATTCAAGAATGATTGTTTACCCACTGGAAAAATTAAAAAAAACACTTCCGCAGACCCCCCTGGAAATTCTTCTCGGTAGATCCCCTGGAGATCATGTATGGTCATAATATGGAATGGCCCATTGTTTAACGGGCGTTCCTCTTGTTGATTTTCACCTGGAATGCGCAATTTTTTTCGACCCGGCGTTAAGAATGTTTTTAAGGGAAAAGAAGTAGAATCGGATGTCATCACTTGTTATACCGGTTGGTCCATAAAAGAAAATGTTCCCTGGACCACAGGCGACTCTCAGATTCTCAGTTCTATCCATATTTATCAGGGAATTTATTCGTTTGGCCATATAGTGGGTAAGAATTTCCTAATTTTGGCAAATTGGAATAGAAATTTTACTAATTTTACAAAAAAAAAATAGGGTCGAAAATAATCAGACTTCATTTAAACGGTAAATGTCTTCCTGATTTCCTAATTTTGAAAAAGCCAATTTTTTCGTCGCACATACCGTCACTTGGCAAGCCTACTGCCCCTACCCACGCTGGCGGCCAAAGGGGAAAATGTTCGCTGCGCAACATCTTATAATAAACAAAAATGATAGCAACAGTTAACTGCAAGCAATAAAATAAGAGGGTTAGGCTAGACAACTGTATGTCATAACAAGTAAAACAAAAAGAGAAAAGAAAATGACTTACAGACATTTTAGTCGATGATATCTGCTGGACTTGCTTTTCCATTCTTGCTACCACGAATAATGAAATACTTTTGTGAAATGTTTTTAACTGTTTGAAAAATATTTGACGTCACTTTTTTTTTGATTTTCATTGACGTCATTTTTTAATCAATTCAAAATTTCGTCATCTCAGCAAGATGAGTCAACGATCCAGCTCAAAATTATGAGAAATAATATTCTATTGACTTTTTCTTGCTTGTTTTTCCCAGGGTATGTGAAAATGAAGTCCATAGACACGACAAAGATGAACGATAAAAAGACCAAGAAACGCGCTGATCAATATAAAGAAATCACCCAGAAATGGAGAAATGATTTTATCACAGAAATCAATCAAGCTCGAGAAACACGTAGCAAGAAAGGTAGAACTCATCGAATTTCATTATTGTATACCTTATTGGCCCTTTTTACGTCGGCCCTAATTTAACGCCTGCCCTTTTAACGCTGGCCCTTATTACGCGGCGAGCCTTAAAATAACGCCAATAAGGGCCGGTGTAAAAAGGGCCGATAAGGTAATATTACATTGCGCCCTGTTACATTGATTTTGGACTATGTATTCTCTCCGGACGTCTGGGGGATACCTAGTCAACTCGCAAACATTAACTATGATATCGGGGTGTAATGCTTTAAAACTGGTTTGGTCAACTCATTTTTAGTGAAGTTCCTATAAGTTTTCCATGCGTTCATACAGAAATTGCATTTCGTTGAAGTAATTTCGCAGTTGAAGCCCAAACTTTTTAGTTTGACGGACGGAGACAGAGATTGCATTTTTTGTTCTTTTTTTTCAGCTTTTCTATATCAACGTTGCATCACTTACTCGTGCGTACTTCCCGCTGAAGAGATTGCGGACATTATTATCGAAGAGATAGTTCCGGTCATTTGCGGCCAACCACAGGGTATACCGGTCAATTTTATTTGTCGGAAATTGGGGCATCTCATCTATAACCGTTTCACGTCAAAGTATAAAGGAGAAGCTGGGGTCTCGGAGAAGGTAAGTACATATAGTTTGTTTTATTAAGTTAACTTCTGATCCGTCGACGCCCTTTTTTGTCTACGTTGTAACATTTGAGTTCCCTTTTTTTTCTTCTACGGGTGGTCCTCCCAAAATCAACGCGAGAGTAAATAATGAGAGAAATTTGATTTAAATAAATAGTCTTTTCAAAAAATTGAAAAATGCGTTTTTTTATAAAAAAAATTAAATTAAAATGTACAACATTTATTTATCTCTAGCGTATGCCGTATTTTAAAACGACGGTAAAAATATACACAATTCATAACAAAAAACAAATTTGATCTACTCAAGCTCTCCATCCTGAGTTGATTCAAGGACTTCACTTCTATCGTATGCCGTATAACAACAATAAAAATAATATACACAATTCATGACAAAATACTAATTGATTGTCTCCCTTTAAGTATCTCTCGTTAGCCTACTCTAGGTCTCCATCTTGAATTGAGTCAAGGACTTCACGGTCAGAGAGAAAGAGCTATGACATAGTTTACTCTCTCGTGGAATCAGCTATTTTGAATTGTCTCTATGTGAATTTGGGCAAAGTGATTGTCTGGTGACACTACAAGGATGTACTGAAGCTTTGTGTCTTGAACTTTTGTTTTAACTCAATCCACACTCTTTCATACCATTATCTGACATTTGATAACACTAACAGAGCTCCAGTCGATCATATAAATCTGTGTTCCGATGATCTTTTGATTCACCCTTCTCTTTTTCAATTGCACCATTTGAACACTCATATTTTCATAACATAATCACTTTTAAGCCATTTTGATGTGCAGCAATTTCAATCTTCTTTCTCTACAACAATTTGCAAGCTCTTTCAGAACACTGTCCGTTTTCTTTGCTAGGATATTTTCCTTTGTGTTGAAGTAATTAGGGAGGAACTTGTCTTGACATTGTTTTTCCAACGATTGAAGCATATCAATGTAACATTCACCAATATTCCGCTTGGCCCAATAATCTTTCCCCAAATGTTGTTTGTCTTCGTTCATCCAAAATAAATGATGCTTTGGAAAGATAAACAAAATATTATGATTATATGAGAATATCTGCAATCTGATTGGTTAAAAATAGTACAACATATCTTGTATTTTACATGTATACAAATATGATTTGACAAAAAGATGGCCCTTGCCTAACTTCAATTCACTGTACAAAATATTATGATTATATCAGAGCTCATGATTACTTGGCGTCCGATTAATGACAGGCAGCCATTTGAAATACAAGACAGACAGGCTTAGGACCATTCAAAGCGGGAAAGTGGAAATACAACTTTTTGTGACACCGCGGACGGTGTCTGTGGGTTCTTGAACAAAGGAATTGTGCCCTTCTTTCTCTCAGAAGACGTTCCATAAAGGGCTTCTCCCCTTCCTAGAGTATTCGGCATGGTCTTCGATACTACCAAAAACTTAGACATTACAGATGTAATAGTTCATTATAGGTACTCAAGTGAGCGTGGTAAGATTAATTTTGCTGTTTGGTGTTAATCTACAGTAGAGTCTCTTGTACCTATGTAACTCAAATGTCTCCTTAACTAAAACAAGTTACTTCGTACCTTCATTTAACAATATCTTATAAACCTTACTCTATAAATCGAAATTTTCATAACCCAAACAAACTTGTGTCCCCCTTGCGTGTTCGAGCTATGGAGACTCCACTGTATTAGGAAGAAGTTTTGCTTTACCAGTACGTGAGTCCTACACCTGCCTGGAAAATGAATTAATTTTTACCTTGAATAAGTAGGTAGAGATTCCTTTCAAACCATGGTCGGATTGCGATTGCCAGGTCATGAAATCACGCTTCAATATCTTATGACATATTCTCCGACACTCATCAGCGCCATCTATAAACTGCATCAGAGATGTGACTGCTTTGGAAAAGGAAATATACCAAAAACGTTCGTGTTTTGGCACCAAAATAATACCTGCTTTTTTAATGTTTTCAATTTGTTCTGTTGAAAGGACTTTGCGTGTTTCTGGTCGAGGCCAACCATAGATTCCAACTGGTATGTTAGTTTCAATGGAAGCTGATAGATCGATGCTGATATCGTGTTTTTCATTTGAACAATGATTTAAATGTGTGATGATCATGGTAATGGCTGGTCCCGTTGGAACACACTTTAGTTGGATATCCTCTAAAAAAATATTAATCATTGAGAATAACATAAAGGTGACTACGATCTAAAGGTATATACTTTATATACAGTAATTAAGATTATTATTTAAACTGGAACCCTCAGCCCCTGACCAAAGAAAAGTGATTTGATGCCTCTCCACCCAATTTTAAGTGAATCAAGAATGAACAAGGAAAATGTATTGCCTTCTGGAAGATATCATCAGAATAAGGACCTTCGAATCGTTTTCAGCCGGGGCGACAAAACCTAAATTTTGTACCTTGTGTATTTTCTTATCTGATGATCAAATACGAAATGGATTATGGAATTTCGTTATAAAAAGTTTGGCCACTTACTTCTACCATTTAACGCGTTGAGAATTTTCTTATACAAATCCTGCTGTACCCATCTAGGTATGAGCTCTTTGTTATGAGAAAGTCTCGTCAAATTGTGAGCTGCAATGTTTGAATGTTCAGGAGTACAATATCCATTTGGTATGTCAATTCCATCATTATCAATATCGTTCCAAACTTTGACCATTCCGATATGCTTATCCAATGGCTGGAAAGCATGCTAGATATGGAGAATGTATAGAAAATCTTTACAGAGAGAAGAAGACTTGGTATAGGATTCCTAACTGAGAATTTATATGGATTTCAAACACATAAATTGATGAAAAATTAGTTTGAAAACATATGCTATACTATTTATTAACTGTGTTAAAATGTAATAGATAAACACCGCCTAAAGCTATCGTATAACACGAATTAAAAGTGAGAGTAGTACACTTACTTTAGCTAAATCATAACTGACAGTTTTCCCATGATGTTTGAAACTGTGAAACTTTTGTTTGAGAACGATATTAAAATCAAACTCATCAGCTTTGACGATCTTCGTTTGAGTCGATGTGCTTCCAGCTGGTTGGATCGTTGCAGAATATATTTCTCCATACTGCTGTTTGGTAACATCTGCCATTATCTTATTGAGTAAATTCAAGACCAGAACACGAGATTTTCGACGGTCTGTCCGTGTGACTACAACCTTTTCCATGTAGTACGCTTCTTCCAGGTACAGTTGTAGTTTTTCGTTGAGTGACTCTGGAGCCAGTGGTGGGGGTCTGTGGATTGCATTATCACAATGATTTTCAAGTGAATTGATAGTATGGAATTCGTCAGCGCATGTCAAGCAAGGATAGAATTGATATAACATCAGATGGCTTTTGAGAATATTTTTGTCACGATACCAGTTGTCGCAATATGGGCATTTGAAAGCCATACCTCTATATTCTTTGAAAGAGAAAAGTAGATACGGTATCAGAAAGGAAGTTATATTTAAGGAGTGACGGACGGGGATGGTCTCAGAGGTCTAAGCCACTAGCGCCATTAAATTACATTAAATTACACTTTGTCACCCTCGCAATACAAACTATTTTATCGCGACACCATGGCATGAACCCCCCCCCCCAGCCCGCAGGGGGGGGCTACAACCAAAATTTTTCTGAAAAAGGCTGGGGGATTTTTTTTTTAATTTCAGGGTGTACCTATGATCTCTAGGGGTACCTAACTTTTATACAGTAAGGTCTGGGGGCTGGGGAACTAAATTTTATATCTTGCTTTTATCTAACTATCATTATTCTTTTTAATTATAAAAATATACAATTTTTTCATTTCTTGACATATACTCAAGTCACAGGGAATAACAATCACAGGGGGTACCTACTAACGTCTGTTGTTTGGGGGTACCTAAAATTCAGGGGGCACCTATTTTCTTAGGGGTACCTAAACCCCTGGTCCATGCCATGGACACTCATTAGGCTATTAGAACGGCTTGGGTGTATCCCCGTTGTCCAATTTGGCAAATTTTCACTACCACACACACCATAGCGTCAGTCCAAAAACTTTCTTATTCAAGAATGGTGGTACCCGATCTGCACTTGGTTCAGGTCCGGGCTATTGCGAGCGAAGATAAATTCACTAGTCAACTGAATGACAATACTGAGTGTGAATAAAGCCCTGACCACCTTGATAACGGTCAATTCTTAACACACTTCCCTATCATGTCTCAAATGCTAAACATTATTGAGATTATAGTACGGTTACTTAACGTGAACGGAAATGCAAAAACTTACTTTTCTTGTGGTTCTTCTGTTTGTCTTCTTCTATTTGTTTCTCTTTTTTTTCTGTGTACAGTGTTGTTAATCGTTGAACGTTTGTTGATTGGTATTGCTCTGTCTTCTCTTGTTCTTACTCCCGTGTTTTCTGATTTTTTTTCCCCTTTTATAGCGATTTTATCGATGATGTAATATTTTATATCATTGTGGCGTGTATTTTATTTGGTTGGTACATGTAAGAATTTCATAGATTTTCCCCTTTGAAATATGTCCTGGAATTCCCTTTTCAGGGAGGTTTTTGCGGGAATTTTCAAACAGCCTCGCTGGTTTGCTGGTATAATCGAAAGAAATATCTTTTATAGGCATAATCGTTTTCCACAACCCGTTAGATTAGAAACTTAAAAAAGTCCATTGGCTTTAAGTATGTATTCTCTTTTGCTACAAAATGGAAACCATTTTAGTACTGTCAGACTCATTTCCTTTAGCGTGGTTTCCATATGGTATCAAAAAAGTTTCATGCATTCTATTTATTTTCCTCAACAATAAAAGACATAACTGTTTTAAGCAAATCAAAATATAGTCGAATCGATTCCATCTCTGTGCGAGCTCAATTCAAGACGTTCAAAAATCAATAAGACATTTACACGAATCAATATATTATTAAAACCAAGGGTAAAGTGTGACATGTTCTTATGAATAAAAAGTAGAAAAAAGCTATAAATGGCTTCATCTCAAATTACCAAGTATTGCACTGTTATTGTAATCGGGAAATACCAGAACAGCAGGCAAGGGGATTATGAAATGGAAGGGGATAGTCTAGTATTGAAATAGGTTATAGGTTGAATATAATTGTGTTGTGGTCAAACATTAATTACCCATACTTGAAAGACAAATATACAAATCTAGCAGTATTTTAATCAGTTTCAGGTCAGACAGGGGATCTATAAAGTGTAAATTGAGATTAAAATGACACGAAACAACCTTAGAAAATTCCCCTAAAACATTAAACTTGTTAGACCTACCTGGAGGTCCTATAAATCAACCTATGTTCAGCCGTCTGTCCAACCGTCCGTCCGTCTTTTAGTAGCTTTTCTCGGGATTCCCACAATGTTGCAAAATGGTGGTACCTAAACATACTTATTAACAATCCCTTAAATATGAAAAGTCCGTTTTTTTCAGGAAGACTGTTTTTCCGATCGAAAATTCTCGAAATATGCCAGAAATCACCGTTTTGCGTATTTTCATCTTTGTCGTTTTTTCGCGCGAACACATCAATGATAGCAAGGCAAAGTATTTAGCGTTTTTGATTTTGAAATTGAATAATTCTTGTTTTCGGAGCTATTTCAAAATCAACGGAACGGCCGATTATAGCCGGATAGATTTCTTGAATTCCTCGAGTTTCACTTGACTTTTTTTATTAATTTTTCTCTGCTAATGTAAACTACAATACCTTAACCTTTAGGCACCGCTGTTTTTTAAAACTGTACGCGCTGCTGCCGCTGTTATTTTCAGGAAAATGGACGGTTTACGGAAAAGGTCATAAAATCTGAACCGTACAAATTCAAGTAAAAAGTCAACCCATTTAGAAAAGCTAAGGATCTATTTTTTCAGATAATACCAAAAATACGCCTCATCACCCTTTTAAACCTGCCTCAAATCAAAACAGTAAAAATTCCATGTTTACGATTTTTTCACTTTTTTTCTTTTTTTTGACAAATTGAATGAAAAAAGTGAGTACAAGGTAAAGATTGGTCCCAGAAAAATTATTTTGTTTTAGTTTATGTTATAAGCCACTATTATTGTGTGAAATTTCAGGGCTGAAGAAGCTCATTTCATCTCAGAATCTAAGTTTCGGTGAAGCACACTTTTCCACCAAAATCGACACTCTGGCCACAACAGGTAAATTAAGTGGTCCCGTTGCTCTAAAATTGGCCCTGCACTTACCCTAAGCCTGTAAAATTACTACCATAATCATAACTGACTCTCTATCATGTAAATTCAAGCAATAAAACACCAGAATAGTGGAAAAACTGAGGCAAAACAGCCCTGAGTTGTTGGAGCTAGAGATAGGCATGTATGTCAGGAAATACCCCCTAAAACCCCTTCAAACCACATAGAAACTGCCAATAAAGGTTCTCTATCTCATATAATGATATTTATATGCTGAAACCAAGAAAAAAACAGACATAAACATGACTTTTCAGTCCAAAAATCCATCAAACACCCTCTGTCCACCACTAAAACGATGTTTTGTTGACATTTGAAAAATACACCGACATTGAGTTCCGATATCTCGAGATGTATAAAAGCAGGACCCGTAAAATTTTGAATGAATGAACCTTCACCCCTATCCTGTCTGCTAAATTTTACAGAGTAGAAAAATTCAAACTGGTCTTTATTTTATTAAACTTTGAAAGGACCCCAGTATCAAAACGTACGTGGTACGTCTCTCGGCCTGTATATATGACGTACGTGGTACGTCTCTCGGCTTCTAAAGGTTAAATGTGACTTAGTTCAATCTTTGAAAATCATAAATCTCGGAATTTTCTCAAGAACTTTTCCACGCATTTTCCTGATTTTTTTACTCAAAAATGCATATTAGCATGCCTGGTATTTGTTTGAGTCCGAATTTTCACGATTATCCGAAAATTCCTAAAATAAGCTGGAAATGTATTTGCGTTTGTATAAAAAAGGACAAGTTAATGGCAGATATTTCCCTTTTATTGATCGTAGGTGCAACGAATTATGGAGGAATACACAAGCTCTGAAGAATGGATCGACAAGAGTTTATTACCGAGACAAAAATGGAAAGAAATCAGCCTTTCGCTACCTTACCTTGCTTCCGAACAAGCTTTACCCAACGTATGGCCTACCAAGCTTCGAGCAATGGTAAGAGAACTTAATCACAACATTCTGAATACATTTGTTTCAAATAAGACAAGAAGCCGAAGCGGCATGAAGGCCCAGCGACATAGCAATAGTCGAATGTTTGTTCAAAATGCCTACACTTCGTACCAGAAGTCGAAGTACAATTGATTATTGATTATTTGTACTTATTATTACAAGGCGCCGTTTCTTCTAAAATAAACTTGAATTGAAAAAGTGCTGCTTCTTCAAAAACGGCAATACTGCACCATGTGCAACAACATGCTAATGAAAGGTCCGATGCTATTGTTTGAATATTTGTACGTATTTCAAAATAATTCTAGATCCTCGTCAGGGTGAAAGCTACCTAAATGTCTCTTTAAATAGAATAGAATTAGAACTAGAACTAGTATCTTGAAATTACTTTCCATCAATTTTTCATGAATTTTGGAACCTTCGAACAGGTGAATATTTTGAACGCCAACAGGCGATTACACAGGTTTTCAGAAGAATGGTATTATCAAAAGAATGGTGTGGTGTTCGTAATGTTTTACTCTGATATATTATGTAAGCTTCTTTTTCTTTTTAGGCATCCAGTGTGCTTCTAGATATCCTGAAGAAGGTCGCTGAAATCGACACCAAAATGTTCGTCAAATCAAATTTCACAAAAATCGAACAAGCGCTCAGTCACCATCATGAGCTAAGTGGTGGTCCTAACCGTATTGGTGTGCTGAAATTCCACCCTGTGGTCGGTCGGCTGTTCAAGAGTTATCTGTCCCAGATGGGTGAACTATCCTTTGAAAGCAACAAACTACCAATGCTCATCCCACCCAGACCATGGACAAATCCAACATCTGGAGCATATATGCTGCTACATTGTAAGGTTTTTTTTAAAATTCTGTTAGTTAAGAAGTTATCCACCCCCATTTGATCAAGTAAGGCTGTGAAAAAAATGGTATAGAGAGGAAATATGACTTAGTAATCCAGGTACATGCTAGGTACCAAAAGCTCTTTTGAGTGGGGGTACTAGCTTTGCGAAGTTACCGGTATGGTTCAAAAATCGACCCTGCAAGAGACTGAATTTTGCCCCATTCTTGACGTTTTTACCAGCTTGGGATCGCCTTTTTTTCCGAATTGTCAAACAAAATTATGGTCATGTAAGGTAGTCGACTTTCAATATTCATAATTTTTGGATCCATTAGAGACTCAATCATTGTTGTACCACTGAGAAACTTTCGAGAGTGTAAAAAAGGGACCCTTGTTGCTCGAGGGTGTAAAAAAGGGGCCCTTGTTGCTCGCACATACCCAACCCCTATTTTGTATTTTCTTAACTTTCTCCCCGCACATGATCGCTATGCATAAACTAGTGCAGTGAACGTGACCTTTTTGTATGACCTCCCACCGCCCACATTATAACTGGATAGTGAACTGAGTTGTTTTTCGCGAACTAGATTACCTTTAATATAGACGGGGATGAAGGATCATTAACTATATTATTGGTTTTCCTGCGATAGGATGGTCTTATATTCAAGCTGAATGATATACAAAGATGTGTAATAAAATAAAAGTCAATTTTCATCATAAACAGCGTAAACCTCGACACAATGCCGTCCTGCACTTTTATCCTCATTGATATTCAGTAAATCTTGACCCCACCAGATTCGTATCTCCTCATCTTTTCGAACCACTATTTGTGTTTTGGGTAACACCTTGTACAATGTCATACGATAGAACTTCTGTCCATTACGATGATTGATAAAGTAGTAGCCATCATCGCGTAGCTTGAAGAATGGGAAAAGGATTGAGTTGTCTTGTCGTGTGACCACAGTCCCAACGTAAGTGCTGAGTACGCTATCAGTTATGAAGCATCCCCAATCGCTTTTATATTCCGGTTTACTTTTATCACATGTGACGTAACCACTCTTATGGACCAATGTGATTTGTTGGATTTTCCCTGCTCGCTTCATGTTGAATTTGCCGTAGTTGTCTTCTTTTGTGCCGTAACACGTCTCACCTTGGTATTCTAAACAGCCTGCAGGGTTGTTTGATGAAGGATAGTCGCACCATCCTTTGCTTTCAACGTATTTGAGGTTAAGGGGGCATTGAAAGATGAATGTTTTGCCGTGTGCGCATTTGACGAACTCGTTGCAACTGTCCGGCATTGCTAAGGGTGTGTCCGTTTCGTAGATTCCCCGGTCTTCACAGATAGTGTTTCGGTTGTATCTTTTGACTACGAAGATTGGACATAAATATTAGATAAAGTCTGGATTCTTTCTCGGCCAAGTGGTTATTAGAAAATATTCCTTTCATTTACTGATAGGGCATTCTAAATCTAATAATAAAATTACGATGGACTTTCGTAATTTGCATTTAAGCATTATATACAGGTACGAGCCGGGAAGTATCTTATCCATTTGGTGGACTAATTTTCTTGGGGTTTTTCTTGTTCCTTATGGTAATAAGAATATTTTAAGCTTCTGGGCCACCTGGATTTCTCACCTGGGTATCCATAATGGCGGATTTTTGGTCATGTGACCCCTGTAGGCAAAACTGAAAATTCTTCCAACCCAAATATAGGCATATCATATATCAATCGATCGGAAATTTGATACTGATTAATTTTGAGATACAAAGTTGGGTCTGAAAACTTTCCTATCTCGAGATATAAATCACTTTCGTTTTCTCAGGTTTGGCTGCAGTTGTAGGCGGGCTTTCATGGAGTGAGGCAATTCTTTTAGTCATATCTCAAGAAATATGCTTTTAAACATATCAAAACTTTATGTGCTCCTGGAAAAGGCATTACAAATTGTTTGTGAAAATTTTCAAAAATTTTGCAGTAAAAATGTGTATTTTACAGACCAGAGTACAATTTTCTTACCGTCGAAAAAAGATCTTTTTCTCTCAAAATTGGTCTTTTTGTCTGAAATGAATTAGTGAAATGATGCTTAATAAGATTCTTTATATTATACTCAGAGAGGTGACTGGGGAATATATAAGGGCTAAATGTGTCTGGTCAGCACTTTATAAGCATGTTTTTTTGGTAAGATTAGATCCAAAAAACGGCGAAACTTCCAAGCTATTACTCAAATATTTGACAAAGTCTCTCATTGTATCTCGACATTAAACAAAGTTGAACCTTATTCTTTAGTTTGACACTTGCAAAGAATCAAGAATACATGTAAATCGCTGTGTGTATTTTACAGACCAGAATTAAGTGCTTCTAGGTGGTTATATTGCCCTAAAATGTTTAGACTTACCACGGATAAACCCGAGCTGGAGAATTTTACTGAGTAAATTAAAGTAAGATCCTCTAATTCCTATATCTTTATTATTCATGCATGAAACGAGAAATCTGTGTAGCCTGTCTTTGAGACTTCGAGAAGTGCTTAGAAGTTCCAGAACTGCGTAGCTACATAAGCATAAAATTTTGATGAAATTAGACTGGCTTTGAGACCACTAAGCCTGGATAGCTTTGTATGCACCAGACGTCAGACTTTGAATTATTTTCCTAAAAAAGAACAAAGCCCCAAAGTTTTTATTTCTTGCAAGCTTGCTAGACACTAGCACAGATATGTCGCACAGTCAATGAACTGTCCACCCTACGACCATCACATGGTATGGGTTGGTCCTAGCAAAGTAGCTTTTACTTCATTAAGTGAAACACAGCACCGAGTTGGAGTTAGTCCTGATCTCCTAGACGACGGTCAATACTTGGTACACTACTGCGCCTTCACATGAGACAAAATAAATGACATAAAGGAAACAATTATAAGAAATCTACCTACAAAAGACCAATTAAATACAAAGTATTAATTGTAAGAACATCAAACAGTTACACAAAAGTACAAACATAAAATCAATGCCAAAACGGCATTAACACATAACTGGACGTCTATCTTCCATTGTGTCTTTGAAGCGAGCTTCGTTGCCGCCTGTATTTTAAAATTGCTATAAAAAATCCGTTGATATTCCGTCACAATGCTATTTTTTGAATTACTTAGGTAAAATGATTGATAGATAGCTTGATAGTTTGAAAATCTATATATTAATGCTAAAACGTGTGTGTTTACAACGTTATATAAAAAGTTTTCGAAAGCTCTACAAAGCCTCCTCTTCATGGCGTTGAACTTTTTTCTCCTTTCTTTTATAAAATCAAAATCTTATCATCAATCAGCAGCTATCTTTCTTCCGTCGGGTTTTTTTTAGATGTATAGTGATTTGCTGGATTGGGACACGCAGCGTGCGACGCTGCGCATACGGCTAGCTACTCTCAAGTCACAAATAATTATTTTCAATTTTTTTTATAAGCTGAAATGGAGAATTTCAACTGCGTTTATACTTTTGAATAACTTTTGTCATTCCAATAGCATACCGTAGCGAATCTAAAAATAGACATTGATTTTTCTGTTTGACCAAAATTCAATCCCGTCAACCTTTGCGTCAATTATGCTTGCACGCAAATTACACTCAATTACAAAGAAAAAGTTATAAACTTCACGACTTTTGAATTAAAACAAAAAAGGATTGTGGGATTGAATTTCGGTCAAATGAGAGGGACAAGCTGGAGTTTTTACAAGCTCTTATTTGATTTGGTTGGTCGTTAAGATGTAATAAAAGAATCTTATTACTTTTTCTAAAGAAAGCGTCATCTCTGTCACTTTAAATGACCAATTAGTGAAGTATCTTGTAAAAAATCCAAGGCATCTCAAATGAGAGAAGTAATAATCGTGACGTTTGCACGACGACGCGCTATTAGTTTTTTTATTGACTTGAAAAAAAAAAGTATGCCAAAGTTGTGAGCCTGTGTCATAAGAATATCATAATTTGAATCCTATACTCTCAATCCTATATACTCGATATTATTTCATCGGAGTTTTGAAAAATGACGATGATTTCGCATCTGTTTATCTTTGTTATGATATAGATAAAAGACTGGAGAAGAGTAGAACAACAGAGACTTTGTGTAAGTTTTGACGTTGTTGGCAAGGTATTCCCAAGGTAGATCATCAAAACCTATTGTTTCATTTTATGTTTTAACGAGGCAGCAACGAAGCTAGCAGTGCTTACGAAGGAGAAGGATGTCCAGTCGTTCTGACAAAGCCACAGAGACCAGATGATTCTAAAACTTTAAAACCTCATGGGGGAAAAGGAAAATGGGACCACCATCAGCAAGCCATGTCCGAAATAAATAAGAATTTTAAAATCAAGATTTCTTAATATTATACTTAGATTTTTGTAAGAAAACGGGGATATTTTGGACATGTAGCTTAAAGCATTATTTTATATGGCAATAACTTCTTTAAAGCGCTTTAAGTTAAAATTCATACAGTCTGACTTCTTCAACTAGCTGAAGGCGTTGTGTTGCATTCATGTAGTTAAAGTGGATATACAATGATGCATTGGACCATTATACGCCTCTTATAATTGTAACAGTAACCAGAATAGCCCCAAGCAGGTTCACAAATATGGCTCCATCACTAGGCTTCCTACAATGGCATAGGATTATCGCCTCTCGAAGCCATATTATGCCAACGTTTTTTGGCCCTACAGACAACACAGATTCTAATCCCTCTAAATCTCGTTTCATGCATGAACAATAAAGATAAAGGAATTGGAGAATTTTGACGGATTAACTCAGTAAATTCTCAAGTTCGGGTATTTCTGTAGTAATCCAAAGCGTTTTAGAACAAGACAAGCTCCTAGAAGCACTTAAATCTGGTCTGTAAAATACACACTGTAACGATTTACATTATTCATAATTCTTTGCATTAGTCAATCTAAAGAACAGAAGGTTCTCGTTTAATGTTGAGATGCAATGAGAGAATTTTTCATTAATTATTTGGAAATTTCACCGTTTTCGGGATCATGTCTTACCGTAAATCATACTTATAAAGTGCTGACCGGATACATTTAGCCCTTACTTGTTGCTAAGTACCCCTCTGAGTGAGATTACGAAGAAGTGATTGGTTCTAAACCCTATTGGGAAACATTTCGCTCATTCATTTCAGACAAAAAAGGCCAACTTTAAGAGAAAACGATCTATTTTCGACGGTAAGGAAATTGTACTCTGGTCTGTAAAATACACATTTTTACTGCAAACTTATTGAAAATTTGCACAAACAATTTTTAATGCCTTTTCTAGGAGCACATATTAAGTTTTGATATGTTTAAAAGCATATTTCTTGAGATATGACTAAAAGAATTGCCTCACTCCATGAAAGCCCGCCTACAACTGCAGCCAAACCTGAGAAAACGAAAGTGATTTATATCTCGAGATAGGAAAGTTTTCAGACCCAACTCAAAATAATCAGTATCAAATTTCCGATCGATTGATATATAATATGCCTATATTTGGGTTGGAAGAATTTTCAGTTTTGCCTACGGGGGTCACATGACCAAAAACCCGCCATTATGGATACCCAGATGAGAAATCCAGGTGGCCCAGAAGCTTAAAATATTCTTATTACCATAAGGAACAAGAAAAACCCCAAGAAAGTTAGTCCACCAAATGGATAAGATACTTCCCGGCTCGTACCTGTTTATTATAGTACAAGACTTGCTGTTATATATAATTCTGCTTACTCTATCCGATGGTATTAATCATTTTCGTTTAATTTAACTTTGAAAAATTGTCAATTTATTGAGCTTTGTTTATGACGTCAGTTTTTTGGGCATTAAAAATGTTGCCAGGCCCAATCCGCGGGCTCCCTCTCAAAATAGTTTCGAAATCCCATCTACTTTCAAAACCAATCACATGCGGTTGCATCCCACGAATAATGCTATGGATCCTTAAAGTTGCCCCCCCCCCAACAATTAGAGTATTTGATGCAAATCAAAATTTAACGTAAATCGAAGGAAAAAGAAACTTACATTGTGGCTCAGGGAGCTGTGCATTGTTATAGCCTGTAAAAATGAAAAAGAAAAAAGGGATTATCAAAAATCATCTTTCATGTGACGATGTTATCTTGAAACCTCTTTTTTACAATTTTCGTGCATTGAACATTTACTTGAAAAACAATTTCGTTTGTCTTGAAGGGACGAGGGGACTTCTTTTACGTAGATTTTTAAGTGACGGGACATGAGAAGGTGAAAAATAAAAGCGACAAAATAAAATTGTATTTGCAAAAATAAAAACTCACCAAGATAAAGAAGACAGAACAAGATTCCATACTTTAAGGTACCCATGATGTATAAAGAGTGTTTGCTGGTGTTTTTGAAGATGTCTGAAGGTTCTTAATGATTAACGACGTTTTTTTACTGCATGCTTTAATTAAAAAGAATCTTCAGTATTTATACAGCGATCAATCCACTGATCAACTTTATTTATTGCATAATTGCATTTTATTATGCGGTGGGTGTAATTATCGTTAAAATAAATTTTGATGAAGTTTTCGCGTTATGTTTGATTAAATTGGTTGTTTCTAGACAACCACAAGTTTTTCCGTTCTCGTTTTTCAATCCTCCTTGTTTGCGGTTGAAAGTTACATATTGCTTTTTTCAACGTCAATTTGTTGAAATTGCGTATAGAAACTGTATTCCAGAACCCGACTGCAATCCAATTCAAAAGGTGTTTTGTGTTCAGGATAGGAGTTAGCTACTGGCTAATAACCAAATATGTTTCCGCTGAAGGAAGAATTTGCAATTTGTTCCTCTTTCCATACACACACATTTTTTGTTAGAAAGTCTTATCTGAGCCCGCTGATGTCTGAATTGTCGTTTTTTGTACAACTTTGAGACTACTGCGCGGGAATCATCTGAAATTCCATCGTAAACTTTCAATTTTCCCAATATTCATATCCTTTTAATATCCTATCTTGTGTTCTCGTCTGTAAAATACACACCTACAAGAAAATTTTGGACAGTCAACAAGTGAAAAAAACGGACGCAGTGCTACACGATTATATATGTTTTCACGTGCCTTTCCAACTGTCATGTTGATGACGGACTTTCTTGACATACGCTAACACGAAAAGCAAACTTTCTTGGCACAATTATCGATCAGAACAAGTCACAAAGGAATGTATGCAATGTGAAAGAGTTTTCCAGCTGCCTTCGGTTAGACTGCGTCTGATGATTGAGGCCAAAATAATCCGGGAAGCTAGAAGTTCTGATTCGATCGAAGTTGGTGTTTGCTAATAGTACATAACCACGTAAAGACACATGAAGATGTCTTGCGAGCTTGAATCTTCTCATAAGCCAAACCTTTACTTGACATAAATCAGCACTAAAAATTTACTAAAAAATCAAATTACTGCACTTCAAAATTGAGTACTGCTACTTGGCACAGAGCCAATCTGACAGGTACACTACTGGTCACAGTTTGTAACAAATTTTCAACCCTTTGCGCATCTTGATTTATTTTGTTAGGGAAGCAAAAAGCGAAGACACTTAAAAATACAAGGTTGACGATTTCTAAAATTTGGTAGATATTGAGTGAAGGAAAGTGTTCTTCCTTTCTGGTGTTTTTTATATATTTTTCTATTCTCTCTACTTTACACAGCTGATCTTGTGCGAACAGTGACGGGACAATACAAGCTGAACCAATTACAATCGGCCGCTGAAGATCACCAAATGGATAAGATTTTTGATTCGTTGAATTACCTTGGTAACACGGCATGGAAGATCAACGAACCTATCCTTGATATGATGATCACGCTATATAACACGACTGGTGATATTAAGCTTGACATTATTGGACCCAACCTTCCAAATATCGAACGCGTCAATGCTAAGTATGTATGCTTTCTTTTTGTATCAAATTTTCCCTTTAAAGTGATAAAAAATGCCAGATTCGTTAGCCTCTATTTTGACTTGTTTTTCAGTATTTCATTTGAAATGGAAAATGAACTTTTCAATTCGATCCGGCTATTCAGATTCTCATTGCGGACGAGTTCCAATAAGGTCGAAATGTATATGCTGCTCTGCGATCCAAATCTCCTGAATCTAGTCGGATAGCAATTTTTTCACACATGGGAATTCAATCCAGTCTTCGTCAGCTGGAGTATTGGAGAAGAAGAAAAAGTTTCACAATGCGAAAGCACAAATGACACGTTTTGTTTGAGACACTCTCTTCTCTCTTTAAATTTCCCAACGTCGCTCCCCGCGTATTATCGGCCTTTTGACGCTAACCGAGAGCGTCAGATATTACACTCCGTCGTCCATCAGTAACGTAAATAAAGCCTAGGATACACAGGGGACGAGATTGTGAATTTTGTTGTCTCACATTTTTCTCATTTCTGTTGCAGGCGTAAGATGACTTGGGAAGAGCGGAAGTCACGGCAACGAAAGAAGAAATTGTACCACGAGCTTTTTGCACTACGCATGGATATACTCTACAAATTATCCGTCGCTAATCATTTCCGAAGCGAGACATTTTGGATACCGAGCAACTTGGATTTCCGTGGTCGCGTGTACCCGATAGCCCCTCACTGCTCGCATATCGGTAATTTGAATATTTTTTCTACATGTTTGATCATTAATTAATCGGTTAAAAAATTTTCTTGCTGGTACTTTTTTATGTTTTTGAACCTATTTTGTGTTCAATTAGTCAGAATTTTTCTATATTGTTGCTAAGTTGAGTTCAGCTTGAACAACTTTTGACGTAAAGCACTCTTGAAATGACTGAATCTGCTTTCTCAACTTGGGCAAAACTCCCAACTTGTTCACACTTTAAGTTATTTTGCAATTTCAATTTCCGCCATTCCTCGATGGAAAACCCTCGTTTATTTGACATCATGTTTTTTAGGAGATCATCGACCCGTGTTAGAGCACCATTTCTTCCCCAGAAAAATTCTATCTTCCTTATACTCCAGCAGTTTCTTTGTGTTTATCATGCTCTGCGAAACTACCAGATCTGGTGAAATCAACCCAGAAAAGGTTAAATTGAACCTTCGGCGGGAAAAAGGATATTCCATCCATTCGTCTCTTTGAATTTTAAATTAACCGGGGGCGATTGTATTTTCTTTCTCGTGGTCTTAACCTCTTAACCTCACCTCGCACTGAAGTCAAATAGTACCATTTAAAATGAAACCACTTAAAATAGCGTGGTACGATCGGCTATGACTCACGGCTCACAACAATTACTATTTTATTTTAGGAAGTGACATTTCGCGATGCCTACTGATGTTCGCAGAAGGTAAAAAGCTTGGACCGAATGGTTTGAATTGGTTGAAAGTTCACTTGGTCAACATTCATGGGCAACTCAAGAAATCTTCTCTTGAAGAAAGGATAAATTATGCCGATCAACATTTGGAAGAGATCTTCGATTCTGCAGACAAACCTTTCGAGGTACTTTGAGATTCTAGTATTCGAATCATTGTCCCCGAATAGTTCAAATTTATGTAACTTTAACTAGATATTTGAAATAACCATTTTTCGATAAGTTTTAAGTTTTTTACTTCCCTGATTCCATTCTTTTATATTGAATGAAAATATCCTGGGATTGAAAGGTTGAACTGCACCGTTAGGTGTCGTGAATTTAACCTGTTTATACCCAGCCTTGGTATTGTCTTTTACAGATATAGTGGTTGGTTTAACCCATTTGTTAAAAATTATACTACAATAATGCAGAGTTAATATAACATCTAGCAGATTAGAAAACTCTGGCCGTTTTTAATTCTTCTTTGGATAGACTTTACTAGACTCAATTCATTACGACGTCCTCTATCTAAAACATTTCAGGGTGAAAAATGGTGGCAAGGTGGTAGTGATCCGTGGCAAACATTGGTTGCTTGTATAGAGGTCACTAAAGCGATACGATCGGGTGATCCAGAGAATTACATTTCTCATATCCCTATACAACAAGATGGATCTTGTAATGGTCTTCAACATTATGCTACCTTGGGACGAGATGAATACGGAGCTAAGTGAGTAGTTTGTTCCTTAGGATTTCTGTAAATATTGCTTCTCTGAAAATTTTCTATTTGCCTATCCGATTCCCCTTAATTTTCTATCTAATTGCCACACTCCCCTCGCATGGCATAGGTTATCCCAGGTTAAGGTACATTCACTTGCCAAGTGAATGACAGCACCTGAGTACCTCCTGGATTGCACTCAAGGCTGATACTAACCACATTACTGTGTCTCTTAATGCAAAAGAGTTTAACACATATTTGGTCTCAATTTCGACTATCTTTTTTCTGCTGCTTTTTCTATGAATAAAATACGCTTCTTACTTCTTTTTCACACAGACAAGTGAATCTTTCACCGGCAGATCGTCCAGCAGATGTTTATTCAGAAGTGGCATCACTCGTGGAAAGTGCTCGTCAAAAAGATGCAGACAGTGGTGTATTGATCGCTCAACAGTTAGATGGTGAGAGAGGATGCACTAACAACTAAAATCTCAAAATCGCTAAAATTTATTTGATCGTTACCGCTATTACCTGACAAAGTATTCTTAACTGACGTGGGACTTTAGCGCCAATTATTTTTGAAATCGTATTTGGAAAGTAAATACGCTTGAAAGTAAATTGACGCTCTCTAATTCACGTTCTACTATTCGATAAGCTCCCTTATTCAATGAAAACCCAATTCCCCTTGAAGATCGAATTAGTGAGAGCAAACTTTACATAGATGCACATCTTTAAACCTAAAAAATACGAAGCAAGAGAAGGCTTTATTTCATTATTTCACTCCAACATTATATTTATTATCCAAAGACAACAAGAAAAGGATTAACTTTTGTGAAACACCTATGTTTCTTTAGATATTATTATTAATTAATTAATATTATTATTGCCGTGGTAGTAACAGTCTGTTCCTCTAAAGAATCGTGCATTGTAACACGCATGCGTAATTTGTCGTTCTCTTTCTATTTTAGTAAATGTAGGATTCTTTAGATAAGTAAAGCAACCAATAAGCGGAATTATTTTCCTCGTTCTAGGCAAGATCAATCGTAAAGTGGTCAAACAGACGGTGATGACAGTTGTGTATGGTGTCACTTTCGTGGGTGGTCGTTTACAAGTTGAAAAACAATTGAAAGATATTGGAGTAGAAAGTGATATCTTATTTAAAGCTTCAGTATATGTTGTTCAAGGTGTCTTCAAAAGTTTGACGGAAATTTTCACCACAGCTCGGCAGATTCAGGTATTTTAGCACCGTCAATCCATTCATTTATTCATTCAGCCTTGCCAATTAATAGTACTACTTTATACTGTAATGACGATTTAATAATCTGAATGAAAGCAGTAGCCTTATCTTATGAATTTGTCTACCCCATGAATGAATGAAGGTTTGAATTCGTTAGCCAGATTATTATCTCTATACCTTTACACATAGTAATACGCTTATTTTCAATACTACAGGACTGGCTGACAATATCTGCCGCACAGATTGCGCTAACAGGGAATTGTGTTGATTGGACCACACCTCTTGGTCTGCCCATCATCCAACCGTACCATAGAGAAACCACAGAGAATATCAGTACACCTCTGCAAATCGTCACCACTACGCAATCGTACGATTACACTCAAATACCGCACCTCACTAAACAGAAAGGTGGTTTCCCGCCAAATTTTGTCCACTCTCTGGATTCGACCCACATGATGATGACGTCATTGCGTTGTCAAGACAACCACCTAACATACGCGTCCGTACATGATAGTTTTTGGACGCATGCTATTGATGTAGAGAAGATGAATAAAGTAAGATTGAATCAAAGTTTCTTTTCCTTTACAATACGCCATGTACCAATAAATTGCTCAAATTAACCGGAATATCCAGGACGGTAGAACCCATGATTGTTAACAACTAACCATCCTGGCCCTTCGGAAAAGGAAATACATACACTTGCTATCGCCGAAAGGGTCGACGGGCTATCTGGTATTTTGACTGGTGCCTTAATAATAAAACTTGAACAAAGTTAATTCTGCTTTATTCACTTTCTTCATTATTTCAGTATTGCCGGGAAGAGTTTGTGGCTTTGCACAGTCTTCCAATACTTGAAGATTTAAAGAAACATTTTGAAGAGAAATATGCTGGTTTGCCGTGAGTAACTTCTTTCTATTATTAACTTAACTTATTTGTCTTTAAATAAGAGTGAGATCGTTTGCTTACTCATCAACTTTATATCACAAGCTTTTTGTCATTGGTTTGACACGGATGTGGAGCAAGATCGGTCAGAAAGATGAAAAGAAAAACATTTTTTTTGCTTATATCAGCAGAATATAACAATAGGCAGACACTAGACACGATGGCCAAGTGGTCAAAGGCGTCAGCGTCTCAAATCAGGGGTTCGTGGTTCGAATCTCCGCTCCTTCCAATGTTCCGTTCATAGATAGCCGAGCCGGCTGGCCGTGGACCCCGTGAAAACAATCGAAAGACTGTCTAAAAGTCCTAGATTACTGGGCTATCCACGTAAAATATCGACTCCATCTATCTATCTACTGTCCTAATATGAAATATGTGTCTGATATGAAACGGGAACACTTATGTAAAAATAAAACCTTTAATAAGGAAAGTCTGTTGTCCAAAAATAAAGCATTCGGTTAGCATACGCAAAGTTGCTGTTTTAACCTCTTGATCTCGACACAGTACTTTATCACTTCAATTTAAACTTTGATTCGGCTAGAAGAAAGAAACTGTGATGGAACTGCAATTTAGTTTAAAGCTTTCAATAAAAAGGCATCAATAATACGTCTTTGACGCATATAATTTTTTTGGTTTTTATAACAATGTAATGAAACAATTCTTTGCGAAATTTTCCGGACTTTTCTTTCTAGATTAAGGAAACCTCTGAAAGACGGACGTACTGTTGCTCATTTTGATGCTTTGCCGGATAAAGGTACGACCGATTCATTTTTATCCCTAAACAATATTTACTCTTTAAAGCTACGGGTTACTTGAGACATTAAAATGCTTTCCCTTCTTTGGGGAACAAAAATTTGATTCAAATTGGTCCCGTAGCTTACGAAAATGCAAACACTTTCAGTAGAACATAAAGGGCGTGTTGGCATGTGGCATCTCCCTGAAAATTTGTTTTCGCGAAAGTCAAATCTTTGCAATTTTTCCCAAAAATTAGAAAGAAATTCGTTTAATATGGTGGAAATCATCAATCTGAAAATATACTTAAAAGTAATGCATATAAAGATAAAAGAAACGGTGTATTTCTTCTCAATACTTTAAGTTTATTGCTTACGCATTCATCAGTTAAAAGTGATAAATTTTTTGAATGTACAAAACCAAATTATCAACTCTAACAGCGATCTTTTTTTATTTTTCAGGTTCTTTTGTCCCCGAAAAAGTCATCGATTCCGTTTACTTCTTCAGTTGAAAGAGTAAAAAAAAAACACAAAAAATCAGACAAACAAAAACGTAAGAAAAGCCTTTATATCATTTTTTATGGATTTATATACTTGATTAGGTAGTGTAAATTTATTTTCGAAGAACGTATTTTTATTTTAAAAGACATATGCTATTTTCCATAACATACAAAATGTAGCTTTAACCTTTCCAGCGCGCAACTTTTTAAATTTTCACGCTGTCAGCGCGCAACATTTTTTCAGAAAATAGACATGTTCAGTTATTTGATCATAACTCAAGAACTAGGAATCTTTAGAAAAAAAGTAAGGTATCCCTGAAAAGCTACATAAATTCTACAACTTTTAGACCAAGTACCAATCCAAATAAAATATTCCAACAAAAATGGTAGCATCACGTAAACCACACTTTTTTTTTCACGTTTTGCGGTAATGTCACTTTTTTTGCATTTTGCACTTCTAGAGCAAAAAAAAAGTGGGGGGAAGTTAATTAAAAAATCTGTCTTTGGCTATTTATCAATCTATACATCATTTTGAAGTAATATACCAAAAATCAGCATCCAGAAAAATCTGTATGTGTCACACCAGCCTCCCAAATATCGGTCACTTTTGCCAAAAATCACGATTTTCGGCTAAAAAAATCCAATATATACAATTTTGAAGTATTTTGATGATAATGTGTTTCCAGAAGCAGCTACAACATCAAAAATGGTATAAAAGTATTCCCAACTATCTAAACAACACTTTCAGTCAGTATTCTTAGCTCCTGAAGCTTTTGAAGGGTATCGGCTACCGTGAAACTAGATGGCATAGTCGGCGACAGTTGCAAAGTTTCCAAAAACCGTAAGCCTTTTGAGGCAAACTCATTGCTATCAAATCTGGTCTCTCTTGCCCATAAGGAATGCTAAATGTCATCATAATAATTCCATGTGGCTTTTATGTGGTTCCTTCCATCATTTTGATCCATATAAGCTGTAATCAGGACATCGTTATGAGCCAAGAATTTCGGGGATCGATCGACCGTTGCTGGTGGAGCGGAAGAAGTAGTGCAATTCAACATAAATCCAGGCTTTTCAAATTCTTTGGTGCTCCTTTGAAATAAATGAGGTGTAGAAAACACTTTTGCATTGAATTTGTCCACTTTCCATGCTCCAACCTGAATAAAAAGTAAAAAGCACTGTAAGTTTGGGTCGACTCCGATAGTTTGTCGAGAAAAGTGGTCAAAATGACAAATAAATGGAATTTTTATGCTAAAAACAAAACACAAAATATAAGATATACTTACTGGATGTTTTGCCATTATAAAAACAATGTTTCCATGAAGAAAAGTGGCCTAAACCAGTCAAAAAATCCAAGAACTTTAGCAGTAAGTTTGAAAAACCCATTTCTTGGTCGCCATCTTGATTCAGTGTTTTTCTCTACCTTTTCTCCGAAATCTGCTGCCTCACCACGTGATCAAAACATTACATCACCATATATCAAAAGAAAGCTTAGAACCTCTACTTTCCGTTTCTCTTTACTTCTACGGCTAGCAAAGAAGCCAATGGAAGAAATATAGCTTAGAAGATCACAATGTCAAAAAGACGACTATACTCGTCCGCCGGAACGTATGCTCGACGACTATACTCGTCCGCCGGGCTGAAAAGGTTAAATAAAAATTTCTACAAATTCCTGTTTTCTAATGGTCAAGGTGATGGATGATGGGTACCTAAGGGTACCTCCCCGCATGAGGGTCCGCCCCTTAACGTAAATGCTTTCCGTCTTTTTTCGAAACGTTTCGAACGTTTTTTGAAAAAACCTAATTTCATAAGCCAATGTTTTTGATGACATCACAGAAATTGATGAAAGGAAGCGATCCACGAAAACAAAATTTAAAACTTAAATCGCGCAGCGGACTGCTTTTATTCTCCTAACCGTAAAAAAGACCGTTAAAGGGTTAAGAACAGCGCTGTGAAGAAAAGAATATTGTCGAGTCCGCAAAGAAAGGAACAATTTAGGCAAATACACGTTGTTGTTTTTTTAGAAACCTTCTTTTAAGAAACACGAGGCTCAGAATGCCTAAAAAATAAGAAACATGCTGAAGGCTGAGAATGAGAAAAAAATATCTTTCAATTCGGGTTTTTTTAAGAACCTTCCAATCCAGCCTTCCATGAGGCTGATTATGTCAAAAAGTTTAGAAACATGTAAGAAACATTTAAGGCTCAAAAGGCCGATTTCTTAAGAAACATTGAGGCTGCTTAGTAAAACTAGTTTCTTAAAAAAAACGTGTAAAGAGATAAAAGTGGGTTTAAAGCCTAAAATATCGAAAGTTTACACTAGAAATAAAATAGTATAGTTTATTAAACCTGGAGACAATTTTTCAATCCCTGCAAAACTTGATCGGAGTTATAAATTGACCCAGCTTAACTATTTTAAGTACATGTCACTGTCTTTTGGCTTTAAAGCCATTGAAGGTTTGTGTTATAGAACAAAGACATACTGGTTCGCTTTCCAATCCAAAATGGTGTGGTAGGAGTGGCAGCCATGTGCAGAATCGATGTCTCCAAGTTTTCATTCTTGTTGTTTTGGTTAGCCGTGCGGAAATATTGCTCCTTCCCCCCATCCAATAAACCTTTCTTTTTCAACTGCATGCTTAGTGATCGGATAGAGGTGACAAGACACGAATACGGACCGCTAATGTTGTGTACATTCTCACAACAATCATCCAAAGTTGCATTGCTACAATATTCGAACAGTACAGGAATAACATTATTTTGTTGACCCAGGACCACTCCATAACCTTGTTTCCTGATCTCTCCGTCCTCACCTATACATTCGTCGGCTTGCATGCTAGTGTATAAAGATGAACCAGTCACTAGGCTATGTGGAATGTGTAAACAGCCTGTGGATGCGAAGAAAACCGTTTGCCTCTTTATGACACCGTCTACACATACGGTATAAGTCACCGACTTATAAGACACCAATTTCGAGATGCTGAGAACTTGACCCTCATTTTGACAATAGTAGGAGTTTACACCACTAGCATTATAACTATCCATTAAGTAATGGAAAGCCAATGTAGAAACAAACACCAGATACATTTTTGTAGTTCCGTCGAGAAACTCCAATTCAAATTTGAACATCTTAGAAGCCCTCTTCGACCTTTTTATGCACCGCGATCGAAGAATAGAATATCGATCATTAACGTTTCCTCCCTTTTCTTTTACACCTTTTTTTATTCATAAAAAAATTTTTTAAGAGAAATGTAAGGAATATTTTACGCCGAAATTCAAAAACAAATTACGAACAATCTGAGCCTTAAATATTTATAAGAAAATACTGATTTCATTAAATTAAAGAAATACCTGCTTGAAAGTCTGACAATTTTTTTGAAATAATAAGAACAGTCAACTCTCATCTAAAATTTTGATTGTTCATATAAAAAGTGAAGGCGTTCTACATATTCACGGGATCAAACATCAGTAAGTTATCAACTTAAACCATAGAGGTCAAAACAAAATAATTAGCCTGCACTTTATACTTTCCCAAAGTTTTACACTTTTTCTGTACCAGTTTGAATATTTTCCGTTGATTAGGGGGGGTTCTAAAAGCCAACATCTTCCTGAACCTTACGCGATGTAGGTTATCGTGGATTTGCGGATTCAATATTTCTCCATAAAATCGAAGTCTAATGTATTATAGAAATATATGAGTATATCTCAATTTTTTCAAATTCTAACACCTTTTCGTAAACTACGCCCTCTTGTAAATGATTTTTTGGTGGAAATTATTAGTTTTTTCCCTAGATTTTTTTCACAAAGCACATTTCACTGTACATGTAAATTTAGAGGCAACTCTTCGGGATATCCAGTCACAACCAAACGTACTAACATTACGCTGCTGTCGAGTCTTAATTGTTTTAACGATTATCTCGGGAAACTAAGACTTGGCATAGATGTATTTTGATCAGAAAAGATCCAGCTGTCTCTCACAAAGGAAGCCGGGGGTTGTGAAAATTAGTTGCGGTTTGTTTTCCATTCACAAAATATACTGTAGAAGTCCATTACTCTCGTAGAGTTTTAGTGGTGATTCAACAGGATGCCAGCCACACTCGCCAGTGTCAGTCATTTCTTTTTAGATACATGTAGTCGCGTTCTGACACAGGACTTTTTTTCGGGGCACCCTGTATAGTAATTTTTGAGCTGCAATTTATTTTAAGTCAATTTTTCTTTATAAAAAAGTAATTTATAAGAACATTACATTAATATTTTTCTTCACAATTAGAAAAAAATCAATACCATTCTTCGCATTAAAGATTCACGACATTCAATTTTACTGAACACTTCTTTTATTGAAAGCACGTAATGGTTATCTAAGCCAAAAAAACTTCAAAATTTTGAGAACAAGTGGGCCATTGATGTCCATTCATGTATTTAATCTTTCAGACCATGTTAGAAATTTTGGCTTCTTTGCATCATCCTGAAAAATCTGAAAACTAGGCGTCTTTCATAAGTATCAAGTCTTTCAAACAAAGTTTTTCAGGTTTACATTACCGAGTTTATGTATATGTGTTTTTCTGCGACGGAGACGGTAATGTTCTAATTTGGATAGATCCTGACCAGCTGAGGACGACGGTAAATCAGCACTTTTACCGTCCTCGATTTTGCGGGTCAGAATTGCGGGTTATTCCAAATCGCTTCAGTCACTCTACCGTCCTCAAAAGTGCAAATACATAAACTCGCTATTATGAGTGTTGACGGAAATAGGGGAAATTCTTTCAACATCCATACATACATGAAACCTTCCATCCCCACCTCAGAGGTCTAGAAAAGGAAAGTAGGAACCCATGCAAAAATTTATCTCAAAACAGAAGAGATATTTTCAGGTTTTGTTCATGGCAAATGTTCATTTCTTATAAAAAGCTTTTGCATTTTTGCGTCCAATCTTTTCAGCTTTTTCTTTCATGAGGCGTAGCATCTCAGCACGGAAATGTTCTCGTGTGTTTTTGTGAGGCTGAAATACAATCCAATATGTTCTCCAGCCGTACAAGACCAGAAACAAAACCAAATTCAAGATCAAAATCCAATTCATTGTGATTTGTTCTTTCTCCAAATTGTTGGTCGTTTTTGAGAATCTGACCACTAATAGAATAGCACATAAGAACATTGCTATGAAGGAACCATAGACAATGATCCATGCTTCGTTTAAAATATTCGGTAGATGGCGACATCGGAAAGCTTGAACGAAGCATAAAAACTTCAATACCATGGTAAACCCGATTGAGGCGTACAAATGAATTTCGGTTTTACAGTGAAGATATATTTTAGTAATATCTCCTACTTGTGAAGACGTTTTGCTAATTTCAAGTGGAATTGAAACGTTGACGATTGAAATAATTAGCGCCCCGATTACAAGATTCATAATGACGAAAAATATTTCGCCGATTCTTTCACGCCGCATTTCTGCTTTAGTGATTTTGACTTTTGAGCTGACTGCTGAAAGCATTTTATTCGATTTGCTTAACAAGATAGAGATGTTGAGGTTGTATAATATAGCGATGATGATTGGTCGTAAGATACAACAAAAGGGATTCGGCTTACCGATATAGGCTATCGGTATGACGCAGAAAATAACGAAAAATACAGCAAAGTGTATCAAAGTTGTTCGGAATCTTGATGTTGTGACGATCGGTGTTTCTCTGTATTTGATGAAAATAGCAGCGAATGCAATACAAAGGATTATACCAAGTGATGCGAAGAAGAGGAGACTTATGGTCGACTTGTTACTGAATTTGACGTACTTGATAATTGTTTTTCTTTCGATTTTGATACATTTTGTTCTCTCTGCATTAACTTTAGAATCACTTGGACAGATTTTACAGCTTTGGTTACCAGAGTTTGGTTTGTATAAGTCTTTATTCGGACATTTACTACAGATATATCCATAGGTCTCTTCACTTGAATTATGGGTGTTGGTAAGATTTTTGTACGTGTTCACTTCGCCTGGAGGACAGTTATGAAGATAAGATGTCGAGTCTCCCGTACATGTACAATTACATTTCGGACTAAATGTCCTGGTCTTGGTATTACGGCGAAAAAACGTATCATTCAGAATGTTCAATCGCTCAAGTTTTCCATTCAACTGAAAATCGTCTAAATATTCCTTATGTATTTCAGTGAAAATGCTGTGAATGTAATGTCTCAAAAAGATACTATCTCTTTCATTCTTTTCATTAAATTGGTTTTTATAATTGGGGTAAAACCATCTGAAACCAACTCTTGCATCAAAGGCGTGATTGTGCTTCTCCAGAGCTAAGTAGATAACTCTCAAGTCTTCTTTATTGGATATGAGGATCAACCGTCGATTACAAATACACCGGGAACTGTTCAATATACGAGTAATATTAGCTTCTAACTGTACAACTTTATCCAAATCTATGTTTGTAGTAGCGGCATTTACATCAAGCATGTACCTATACAGTCTGTATGAAATTTCTAATCTTCTCAAACGTTTCAGTAAATATTTGAAATCTTTATGAAATTCTCGATGATTCTTTGGTTGTTTTTCTTTAAAAAAAATAACTTCCCCATACGCATTTGGTGCCATGTTTAGCAAATCGTCATATCCTCGCATCCAATACAAGAAATGATAATATACATTGTAGTCGGCATGCTTGAAGTCTATTTCACTACTGAGACTGAAAATCGGAATCTGCAATCCTTGCAAAAACATCTGTAGTCGATTCAAAAGTTTCGCCGTCAGATGGACTACAAAAGCGGCAACTTTAGAATCGGCCGACTCTTCGATTGGCTGCTCGTTAAAGTATTTTTTATTGGTCATCAAATCAACCACGATCTGTGATAAGTTTAATGTACTTTCTCCGACATTGTGACTTTCAAAAATATAATCATTGTCTTCGAACCATTCTTTGGAGTATCGCATTAATTCTCCTTGTTCGTCTGGTGTTAAATTGCCAGCCCCTCCGTTTGCTGGAGTTTGATCGACAATCGAGAATAGACCAATGACTAAAGTGCCATCACCGAGAAGGGTTGATTGGACTTCATTGATTCGGTAAATTATCAATATGAAGAAACAATAGATTATTATCATCTTTCAAATAACTGAATCTAACCAACGAATTCCACATTAAGGTCTTTCACGCAATCACAGCACCTACACGGCAAAATATGTACGTAGTCTTTTAGATTTTAATGTTAATTTTTTTTATACAAGTCTTTCTTGTTTGGGCTGGATGCTGAAATGTCACATCTATTGCTATCCTCCTATATGTTCATATTCTTAACCATCTGCCTTTCCTCAATTGCAATCAAAATGCTTGTTTTCCCTCCCTCTTTTGCGATTTGAAGCTGCATGTGAATCAAAACATTGAATATAATATGGAATGGAGAATTGATCAGATGATTTAATCAAAATCAAAAATTCTTGGCTAAAAAGAATCGGTTGAATTTGGTTGAATATCACGACTACTTAATATTTCATGTGAAATCGTGTAAAAATCTTCAAATACCTATACAACATTGTTTACGATTTGTTGAGGCCAAGCTATAACAGAACTTTACGATGGTGATTGAAGATGGTGTCAGGAAATGGGGAATCTTTACCCATCCAAACTTAAATTATCCCCCATCCTTTTGGCTCGGGGTAATAAGAAGTCGTGTAATATTCTTGTACGGTCGTTGAAATGGGTTGAAACCATTAATAGTAAGGGTATACAAATTACTTTTATCTCAATTACAGATATAGGGTTTTGTTAGAGGATTTTGTTTCAAACGAGGCTACAGCTTTGGGGCGGCTTGGAGCCTTCACGAAAGAAAAATAACCAATAATATTTCATACAATTAAATAGACAAATTCTTTTAACAATTTATTAAATTTATAGGTCAAATAAAAATAAAATCTTCTTTTGTACAAAAACTACTGAGACATTGCATGTCGAAAATTCTCGTTGCTACTTCAAGATGTGGTGAACGTTGGTGGTCTATTTACACTATTTACATATTTTCTTTCGTATCCTCGCCGGCAATGAATTTGCCTCAAGCATTTCTTGTGATGTTCAGGTTGGCCAATCTAAAAAGTAAATTTAAAGACTCGCTACAGCCATGTGTACTCAAAAGTTCAAGAGGTTGTCAATTTTTTATCCGTCAGTTACTTCATGGTACATGTTTACTTTTAATATCAAACTAATATCAAACCTTTTTACAACCACCATTAGAATTTGAGATTGAGTACAAGTAGAAATAGTCTGTCGTTATTTAGAGTTTTCAAAATGTTTCATAAATCGGGAGCAATGAAATTTTCCCGATGAGGGGTTCAGTTTCGGATATATATAGTGTTCCGCAGATAAACCCAAAAATCTAAAGTTCATTACAAATTGAATAGAACGTTGATGAAAAAATCAAAATCAGTCATTTATCAGTCATTTATCATTCATTCCTTAGTCATCAGTTACCTGTCTGAGATGACGCCAGCCATTTTGACGGATTTCTGAATATTTGCATACTCTCGATCACAATTTGCTGAGCCCCAAGAGAAAAGCATTTTGCTGTGTTCCTTTAAAAAGGCTGTCAATTTTGCGTAATCATCTCTACTGTTCATCAAAGGGTCACTATTGATCGAGATTCCCTAAAGAATAAGGAAGTAGAATTATTGTTTGACAAGAGAAAACTTTTTCAATAATTCTGAGCACTCCATTTGTTCGGTAGCATCCGATGTTGCTAATGTTGTATACTGTAATTAAAATCATCGAGATTTTTAAAACTTTGTTCTTGGAACCGCTGGTTGATTAGGTAAAAGAAACCCTAATTGAGGTGACCGAATTATTTTGCGGGCGTTCTAAAACCCGACAAAACTTTTCCCCACTTTTTATCCCCAACCGAAAAGATTTTCCGAATTATCTTTTTTTACACTGTATTGTAAAACGTATAAATCCACGCTGAAAAACAGAGGGGGAAGAAGAAAAAAAGAGAGAGCATCTATTTCTGGATAAAACAAATAAATAAAATAAACAAAGTTAGTAGTGTGAAAGGTGGATTCTATACGAAAGAGGATTCTTACTTTCAAATCATGGCAGATAGCGAAATGAGCAGCGATCATTCTGGTTCTGGTTCTCATATCGTAAGGTTCGAAAGGGTTGTATGAAGTGAAACAATTCTCGCCGTTCGTGATGAAAAAGACTGGGAAAGAGGCTTGCTTGTGTTTCAACCTGAAAGGAAAATCAGTGGATAAAGTAGTCAAATCATCTTCTAACAATTCTATTTTGACATTTAAATCGTTTTTTTCCTACTGAATTCATATACAGTTGAGTCTCCATAGCTCGAACACAAGGGAAAATCAGTAATCATTCGAGTTATGGACATGAAATGTCGACTGAAATATGGTAAAAATCTATAGCTTCACAAGGTAATGAATGTCCTTTCTTTTATGAAAGCCAAAATTGGCTAGATTTCATAAAAAAACGATCAACCAGGCCAAAAGAATTCAAGACTTTCATATAAATCGTAGACAACATTTAAGTGATGCTTGTACAATTTATCAATCATTCACGAAACTTATTCCATAATTCCACGATAAGTTCTTTCCTAAGCGTTCTTATTTTAAGAATTCACCGATGGGTGAGATCATATCTACACCCCTGTATCAGTGGCCCGGTTAGATTCGCCCCGGTCGGTAACCCGGTGTAAAAATCGATTGAAGAGCAATGGAAATCTCAACCCGGGCAAAAACGAGAACTTTATCAAAAACCCCGACGAAATCTGATTTTTCTAAAGTGCTAAATAGCACAAACCCAGGGAAAAATCCTGACTTTTGACTTTGCCCGGTATTAAAAAATTACCGATTTTCTTGACCCAGCGACCGAAATCTCTACCCCGGTGGATATTGTCCCATTTCAAAGTCACCCCGGTGAACTTTTAAGACCCAATGGGTTACTGAGACAGGGGTGTAGATCTTCATGACTTACATGATACATATTTCTGGATCAAAAGAACAGAACATGATGGGTTGTTTGATTTTAGATTCACTCATGACATCAAGAATCCGATCCACCACTATATGTTTCGGAATCAAATCAGTGATCTATAAGTATATAAAGTAAGTGTATAAACTTATAACAAAAATCGTATACCTTTAAGGAAAGACTTCCAGAATGCTCAAACCCCTGCCAAAAAAATTCCTTGAAGTTTAGTGATTTTGGACTTTCGAAAGAACTTTCGGATGAGGATGGTATCTTGCTTAACAGCAAATACCCGCACCGTCAAGCCAATTTTGCCAAACTGTCGTCTCTTCCTTTGGTCTTTTGCCTAAATAATAAACTGCTGTTTATAGTCCATTCGAAAAGATATCTTTTTCATACTTACACCTTGGTCAGGTTCAGGATACTTGATTTCCATGAAAAGACCGAGAGTCGATGGTGTCTCCTCTAGTAACTGGAGAAAGAATCGATTTATAAAAAGTCTCAATTCAATAAAAATAGTAGAGTAGCTAGCAAGGGACCGTACGGGTTTTTCTTTTGTCTATCAGAGAAACAGATCGTAATAGGGAAAAGATAAAGGAGTGAACGAACTGATACCATTCCGTAACAAATATCATATCATAGTGCTGCATAGTGTTTCTAACCTGCCTACTAAAAATTTAAGAATACACATTTTTTGAAATGAAATGGAGACAAACCTCTTTGAGTGTTGGAAATAAATGCTTGAATCGATCGTCATAATTCAAACCTAAAACGAAACCGCGCATTAAAGAACTAAATTCTGTATCCTTATCACGCCATTCGATTGTCCCATCGGCTATTTAAGTGATTTCAGTGGTGTTTGCTCTAATTCCGCTGGACTGTTTGAAATAAGAAAGTTACACAATCTCGAATTTAATTGCCTTACATTTTATACTCAAAAAAGTTTAAAAAGAAAATGTCCAAACCTGCATCAGGACGAGCAAAATCGACTTTTTTGTTGCGGATTTCAGAAAGTGTCAAATCTTTAACAGGGACTTTGTCAACGGTATAACGGTTATCCTGAACGAACAATAAGAATAATAAAATATTGTAAGATAGTAAGAACGATCGAATTTTATCGATGCTATTCAAATTTTCACGCGACCCGATTGCCCCTTAAACTTAAAGAAATTTAATCAAAAGACAAATGAACAAAGATGCGATGGAGTCTAGGGGAGTTTCTGAACATCGACCAGAAATGGCGACCACGACCAGCGACCACGACCGGCGACCAGATAAATTTGGATTATCGAGTTTATCTGCTCTCTCCACCGTAGAGAATGTTTAAATCGAGTATCCTTAAAAGTGACCTTTGAAGTAACCAGTCATTTTCTTGACAAAGGGACACTAATTGACGAAAATATTGACAGGGTCATTAAGTATGATGTTTGTAAGCTTTGTTATACCAAATATTTTAATTATGCTGAATGAGATGCCTTTAGTATGAATAGATAGAACTTGTCAGTACGAAAAAATTGGGAAGGCTAGTTTTAGAGATATGAATCTAATCATCTGTCTTTATGCTGACAAAATGACTAATTTTGACAAAAATAATAATCTGATGATGAAAAACAAAGCTTCTCAAACCATTTAAAAAAAATTTTGTGCCACTAATTATTTTGATGCTGATAATACAAAAGGATAGAAATTGACATCATAATCAAGCTCCAAGAGCGTCGAAATGGTTGTTTTACGTATTTGGCACGTGGCTTTAAATAGATGAGACAGGGGTGAGCTTACTCCTCAATATGATATATTCAAATGATTAGGAGAGACACTCTACGTTGTAGAAAGGGAAAAAAACTCGATAACCCAAATTTATCTGGTCGCTGGTCGTGGTCGCCGGTCGTGGTAGTCATTTCTGATCGACGTTTAGAAACTCCCGGAGTCTAGGCTTTAGAAATCATCTCGATGCCGATCAGGGCGTGCGAAAAAAACACAACACTGACCTTGTCAGAGATGACGGCAACAAAATCGTCGTGGAAAACAACTGGCACATGGTCTTTTGTCAGTTGCACGTCCAACTCAACGAATGAAGCACCCTGCACAAAAGAATTATTGAAATGTTAATTCATAGAAAAGTATGAGATATATGAAGCTTGGACGAATGCTGTGTTGGATAAAGGACAATATATCACATCACACCCTACGATTTCGTTTTTTTTTGAATTTCCAATACGTATAGGAAATGAATATATTCAAACATCGGAATAGCAAAGAAACTCCAAAACCTCAGGCACATTTTTCCTCAGAGAAAAACATATAACGTCAAACAAGGTATACTGGTTAAGAAGGGAAATGAGACAGCTGACACAATTAACCCCAGGGCCCCCTTAAGTCGTACCAGTTCGTGCGCACGAATAAAGGACGAAATAGTGTTTTCCAAATATGGTAATGTTCGTAATTTGGTCGACCCATCACCACGATGACCGATGTAATGAAAATCGTCCAGTATTGTGTCCGACTTGGTGTTTGTGCCACATGTTGACAAATCATGTGTTATTTTAGACGGTAACACCAAGTAGTTAACTAAACCAAAAAGAAGAGCAAAAGAAATGTGTGGGCGTCTCTTAGCAGTAGCAAAAGTGTTAAAAACTTGTGAGTTTGGATTTTCATTAACATTAAAATGTTTGAATGAAAGTTCATCCTGTATCCAAGAAGGTTTTCAAACTTTCTTGTTAAAAACCGCATAAAAACTAAAAATCTTTACTTTCGATCACTACGCAAAGCCAATGGCGTTATATGAAAATTTAGCAGTACATACATAAAATTTTGCCAATAGAAACTCCATCCTTGGTGATTTCGGAACAACAAGTTCCAAAAACTTCTTCGTGTAAAGATGGTTTTGTGAAATGTGCTGTTCCGATTGTTTCATTTTTTGTATTCGTTAATTCACATTCGATATCCTGAAAAAGAAAGAATGCAAGAAGTTTTGGTTTCATAATAGCCCCGTCCGTTTTCCAAATGTTACAGTCAAAAAAACATTTACCGTGTTAATCTGAGTAAAAACCTGATAACCTGAAGGTTTTCATCACATTCCCAGCATTCGTCTAAGAAACGGTTTCAAAAAATGACCAAATTCACATTTTCAAAGACGTCCTTGCAGACAAAAAAGACTGTATTAACAGTGACAAAATTTCGTAAACATCCATAGGCATCAGTGATGATTGAATACTTACAATTTTTGAAAGGTCATCCACGTCAAATATAAAGGTGTAGTAAAAATCAGGGTCGAATGGAATGGCTTCTTCGCTTTGTATGTCCTCGTAGCCCTCTGTGTTGAATTTCTAAATAGAAAAGAAGGACAATAGGTCGTTTTTGATGGATATACGGGGAAGACGTTTCCAAAAATCGGCTAGATAGCTTAGTCGATGGAGCAGGTGAATTCCAATTCTTTTCAGTTAAGCGCCAAAATATAATTCGAAGACCAGAGGAAGGTTTATCGTATAGTAAAGTCTCTTTGACTCAAACCTCTACAACTCGATGTCTCCTTAACTCGAACAAGTTTTCTCGTCCCTTACTCTATAACTCGAAATTTACTTTACGAACAAATTTGTGCTCCCCATGCGTGTTCGAGTTATGGAGACTCTACTGTATCTTGTTGGGTGCTGTCTGTTAGCATACAATTTAAAAAAGTTGTTTTATATAAGTTTCGATGCTTTAGGAGAAGACGAACCACTTGCTAATCATATAAACAAACCTTCAAAACAGGTGCTTTGTCTTGGTGACGTAACTATAAAGAGAAATGTTAATGATAGAAATAGTGATAGAATCATGACAATTTCCAATCTCAAATCCAAACAGGGAGTTACACCCCAGTTCCAATTTTTCAAGTAAGCTTCTTAAGTAAAGCTCTAATATTAACATTACTTACTGAGGATTATATTGGTGATTACAATCAAAAAGTAGAAGTTATAAAAGAAAACATAACGAAGAAACTAGTGAAAAATAGGAAAAACAAATGAATGTAAAAGACGAAAGATGATAAATTCATAGGTTTATACCTTTATAGAAAATTGTTGCCCTTCTTCATCATCATTCAGTTTGATTGGGTTCGATTGAGAAGCATGCAGGTTAAAGTGTAACAAAACCATGATTGGTGTATAAGTTTTTTTTTTCAAATGTTTTTAAAATTTGTTTGATCTAAACAGATAGCCTTGGTCTTTTTTCCGTCTGTCGAGTGTTGTCTTTTTTTCTTTTTTCTAGAAGAAGAGGATTTCGAAATTTCATAACTTTTCTTTTCATCATGAAAAAATTTTAATGAGAAAGTGTTAAATTATTGAAGACAATATTCAGAGAAAAAGAATTTCTACAGTACGATGAAACTTTTATATTTTGTAGCTTCATATTATGGAGTTTCCTCACTTCATTGCTAGCCCTTTCAGCGTCTCTTATTATCTTTTGAGTGACAAGATTTTATAGGTTACATGTCAGTCAAGCCGATTCACAAGTTAAATTTGTATTTACGAACCAAGTCAGCAAGAACATGTGTTTTCAAAAGTAAAACACTGTTTTCACTCGCAATGAAAGTTGCTTTCATATCCTAATTTCGTGGTAATGCAAAGCGAGGCTGAATAAACGTTAAATTTCGGCGCAGAAAGCCTCCTTCTAAATGCAATACTTTATGTAAAAAGAGTTTTACCCCAAAGGCAGATAAATCAAGGGAAATTTTCATCGCTTTTCGTTTACATATCTTTTTCAGGGTGGCCAGCGATTTTGGGAATCCAAATTCCAGTATAATCAAGTACATTTTTACACATTTTTTCCATTTTTCAAGTATATTTTCAAAATTTTCAAGTATCTTGGACTAAGAAAAATAAGTATATTCAAGTACATACTCGACTAAAATTTCACAAACAATATAAAGAAAAAGGGTGGTGAGTTATCCCGCGCTGGACACCAATCCAGGATTTGACCTCTGCGGCATCATGAATGATAAAATCAAGTATATTCCAGTACTAGAGATTTTCATTTCCAGTATATACTTGAAAAATAACACTTTTATCAAAATTTCAAGTATAATCAAGTATCAATTTTTTTTTCCAGTATATTCAAGTATTTTCAAGTATTTCCAGTATCGCTGGCCACCCTGTTTTTTGTTAAAGGTGTGTTAATTGCTTCCTAAGTTATTGAAAAAATCTACTTTATAAATTTATGGCTCATTTGAAAGAGACCTAACTCCCTAAAATACTTCTGATAAACCCTCAGAAAACACATTGTTCTCTTATGTAACGAGCATGTTTTAAAGTCCCTTTCATTTTAAATGGCTGATTTTCGAAAAGGTATTGTCAAATATGCAAGGTCAATTTATTAACGTTTGACCAAAAGTTCTAAATATTTCTAAGAAATTTGAAAATATTACCGTTATATAAACATTGATTTCTAATCAACTTCAGTCGAATTGTCATTACTAAAAATTCTAAAATTATAATATTTCCTTATAGCCTAAATGTGCTTAAATTATAAAATTTGGAATAAAAAAATCAAAAGCAGGAAAGAAAAACTCAAAAACAAGAAAGAAAGAATGCTAAAGTAACGAGCTCTTCCAGAAAATGTCCGTACATGGGGGTGGAGGATATATTGTCCAGGGGTAGCGAAAAATCATCCAAATTTGGGTTGTCCGGGGGTAAATTTGCTCTGTCCGGGTGCAATTTGGGTTGTCCGGGGGGGGGGGGGGGGGGTCAACTGATGCTTGTCCGGGGGGGGGGGGGGTAAACCCGTTGTCCGGGGGGCCAAAAGTCACTTTGTCCGGGGGGTAAATCACTGAAAATTGTTTTATCCTCCACCCCCCCCCCATATTCAAATTTTTTATGGAAAAGCCCAATACAGTTAAAATGCTAGATAATGATATGGATGATATGGGTTGGAGATATTTTGATGTACTGTAATTATTATAATTTCACGGTCGACTGAATCATGGGTAATCAGGACTCCCGTTAGATGGATTGGAAACCCTTTAAAATTTAAGACCAGCAAAAAGTCTGTGTTAGAGCGCGGTGGTCTTGATGGGTAAATACCCATGATTCATTTCGACCGTACAATGGCCTAAGTGAAGGAAAAGATTTCATCGTGACAAACTATGCAGCTGATGATTTAATCTTACTTACCGCTCTTGATTGCTATTTACAAAAAATGCGAGTTAAAAAATGTATAAGGTTATATCTAGAATATTTTGCGATTCTTCTTTTCTACCCTACCATTCTACTGCAACACTCTAATTTCCAGATGTTGTGACTTTCATTGCGAATTAATTGAAGCAATATACCTGAAAATACAGAGAAAGAAGAAAAATCACGTAGAATGGCATCTAAGCGCCCTGAAGTGTGTATAACATATGTAAAAAACTTTAAATTGACACAAAAACGTTGAAGGTGAAACAATCTAAAATGCTATCTAATATTCAAGTACAGTCGATTCACCATAATTCGAGCCTCTATTACTCGAATGTCTCCTTATCTCGAACGAGTTTTCTGATCCCTTCAGTTAACAATGCCTCGTAAACCTTACTCCATAACTCGATATTTTCTTAACTCCAACAGACTTGTGTTCACAGTGCGAGTTATAGAGGCTCAACCGTACAAGCTTTGTATTACTTAACTCAGATTTAAGATTCATCCACACGTTCACCTCAGAGCGCATTCTCGATTCACAAGTTTTTTGTACACAAATGAGCTAAGTCCAAAACCGCTATGTGAACACAGACAGTAGAACGTCTTCTATCCTGACGTCACAAGCAATCCAATGACCAGCCTCCTCCTCGTGTATCCCAGGCTTTATTTACGCTACTTATGGACGCCAGAGAATATTATCTAGCGCTATCAGTAAGCATCAAAAAGCTGATAATACGCAGGAAACGATGTTGTCCACTGACAACTGAACTTCGAATAAGGACTGTCGTGAACATGCGCGATAAAATAACAACAAAATCTTATTGGAATCATCTAAGAACGCAATATAATTTTCTATTCAATTAATCAATAGTGTAAGGGAACAAGACAGATTGAAATAACAGTCTTAGTCTTAGATACTTCACATGCTGCAGTGGTGAGTAAAAAAGTCCTAAATAGCACAGATATTGACCAAAAGTTTACTCTCAAAATATTTCTGACTTATAAAGGACAAGAATAATGGACCTTCTGTCAGTCAATTCTAAATGCCTTATTCTAAAGAAAGTATAAAAAATTCAACATTTCAAAATTTCATTCATGCAATAGCAACAACAGCATCAAAAAACCTCAAAAGGGACCCTGACAGTTTGTAAAGAAGCATCGCATGAAGCATGGTCAAATCTAATGTAAGCGCCCTTAATTCTCTTATCAAGCCATTATATAACGATCAGAACATTCTTAAATGTATCATAGCTTTTCAGAAAGAACACCATAATCCCTTAAAAACTAACAAGAAAATATTTCACATCTCTTTAAGCCCCGTTAACTCTAACTTGACACGATAAGAAAATAACTTTCTAGAAATGCTCATAAATCAAAACGTGTCATCGCGTTAGTTAGATAAACTTCTCTCGACACATGTGTAGTGTGAGTAGACAAGGAAGGATTTTGTTTCGTAAAATAACAACAACAGCTCTGTCCGAATGGTGTGTCCACTGTCTGAACTTTGATCACATACCAGAGAATGATAACACCAGATTTCTCTTTTTGCTTTCTGTCTTGTCATTCACCAATTTTCATTTCACTATATGACTCATGACACAGTTACTACATCAAATTCATTCACATTACAAAATTTCGACATGTTTTACAAATAGACAGACATTTCTTATAAAAAAACGTGTCCAGCTTGTTTTTTTGAATGTCATGCTATTTAAGCATGTATTGGTCTGTGGTGTCTTAAATAATACCCACTGCTTTTGACAGCTGAGAATATTTAAGTGTGTGGGTTTGCTAAGGGCCTACATGTTATAATTTCAGTAAAAATGGCATACATGCAGACCTAAAACCGTGCCAATACAAACGGAGGTTAAAAAAGCATATATAATTAACGTTCAAAGAGGGCTCCTATAACTCTTACTTTGACATGTGCGCATGTGCGTTGATTTTGGCACAATTTTTAAGCGTTGAAATAGATCGAACCCTAATATTGATCGATTCTACTGTGTTTTTGATATTTTTTGGCAATCGCATAAAATTTACACGAAGCTTAACGCTTGTTTTACAAGAAGGAATTAAAAGGAAAATAAATAGACAAAATAAACAACAGATTTATTTCAAATACTGTGCAGCGTCATCAATATTGCTTCCTACTTGCATCCAATTGAACTCTTAGATTTTTGCTGATTTGTACCGTCCTTATTGCCTTCTAAAGTTCATTGTAACAGTTTACTCGAGAATGCCAAAACACTGAGTACAACTCCCTAAAAAGCTGTTCCCATAACAAAAGAAAACTAGCAAATCTCAAAAACCTGCAACCAACAGTCATGCTAAGCTTTATAGCCCGGTTCATTAACATTCTTATAAAGAAAGTTGATTGATTTTACTGATGAATGAAATGATTGTTATTCACTACTGGGAAAGGAATTCCAGAATCTTCCTACCTATCACACACCTTCACAAAAAATGTCGACGTTATCAAAAAAAAGGAGGTCCATCTGACTTCGTGTCCAACTGATATGAAACCAGCTACATCGATTCAGCCGTTTTTTCTTGTATCTCTACAACGGCATATAAGGCCCTCGTTTATAAGCGATTTCAAAGTGATCCATTTTTATCATACATAGATCGATTCTAGAATGTTCATAAAATGGGTCCTGTGTGGTGTCATGGTTTTTTAAGATCGACCCTGACCAGCCACGTAATGAAGAAGATATGAACCGATACTATGACATATCAATGGTCGTGTTAAAGAGAAGGACTCAAATCTAATTAATACATGATATGCACCATTGCAATGTCTTCCGTTCCACCCAATAGCTGATTGGTTGAAAGTGACGTATTGACTGCTTTTACGTCACTTCCAACCAATCAGCTATTGGGTCCATGATGTAATGTCAGAAGACATTGCAGTGGTGCATATCATGAATAGCGAGCTCTTTTCCCTGGCCTATCTTTTTTAATACAAAAGATTCAAGATCGAAGAAAGGTTATATCACTAAAATCTGTATTTCAATCACAAAACCGGAAGACCTGGAAGGTACAACTTCCTCACCAACCAAAACATAAATATATCAATCCGGTTATAAAACGGAGCGGCAAATGGTAACAAAATCAAAAAACAACACGGCAATAATACCTAAAGAAAATAAACCATAGCTTCCTTGTTCACCGTTAGTGACGTTATAGGGAACCTTTTCCGTTGAAAATCATCCGTTTTCTTTGGCGATGGAGAAAGAATATGAAGTTGTTTGAATCAAGTCAGTATTTTAAACACCTTTAATACGCATCTTTTTTTCATTAGAACAATTTTATAAGAACAATGAGGCTCAAAAGCGCCAAAAAAAGAACAATTCTAGAACCTGGAATTACTCAATCCCAAGCAATTTATTTCACCCTATATAAATAAGAACAGGATAAGAACAATTGGAGGCTCAAAGTTCCAAAAAGGATGGGAATACATTAGATGATCGAACTGTCTGGTCTGGAGAATGGAGAGGCGCATTGAATGGAAATGTTTTACAAAAATAAACATCTCAAACGACGAAATTTTGTTATGGTAATTCGTTTAGATTAAAAATAGAATGGTTCCTCAATGCAAAAACCACTGAAAGGAAGTACAAGAAATCCCCTTATGATAATGGAGCGTGGTTATTAAATCGGTCGTGTCAATTAAAGCCTACAGCTTGAGCTTGTAACGATTCGATGATTTAAAGACGAGAGAAAACCAGTTCATAAATTGTACGATAAAATGTATAGACTGAAGGAAAATCATCCACAAGAGATTTGCTAGGGCAGGAATGACCCCCCTGGGTCTCTTTTTAGGCTCTGAAGATATCTGATTGAATGTCCCAATAAGTTGACTAACATTCAAGATTTGTATCTGGCAGGGTCGACTTTTGCTTGTTTGGACAATTTTCAGGGTGGAAACGGAAAAATTCATTCTTATAAAATAAACGTGTTTGGTACATTCTCATAGTGAAAAAGGAACTTTAAGCCATGGTGGGGAATAATAAGCTAAATAAGTTAAACATGCCTTAAAACAGCATTTAGGATAAGCTGCCAAAATCCATGATGGTGATATTCTGGCATGTTCTTAATATTTTCTATTCTTATAGAGTACTTTTTTATATAAAAAAAACACGTGTGGTCATCACAAATAGACCGACCGATGATTAAGTGAAGTATCATCACACGATATGGATGACAGAAGTTGACAGTTATAATTTTTTTCCATTTCCCACCATCGAACATATATATTTCTAAAACACTACACTAACTTGACAGTTAGATAGCGTAAAAAATATGAGGAGATAAACATATTACGTAAAGATTCAACGATGACGTCTCATATTCATTTTGAAATTTACAGGAATCTAGTTATTGAGACGATGTTTATTTACATTGATGTGTTATCTACAGGATAAACTTCGTACTTTGGTTCGCACTAATCCAATTGTCTGAAAGACAAGAACTTTTGACTTTGAACATAACGGAAGCCAAAAAAACGTACCATACTGTACATACAGTAAGCAGAAAATAGTAAGAACTAGCCGTCACCCGGCGTCGCACCCGCCGAGTAAAGTGTTGTTGAACACATCAAAAGCCCTTTGGATGCATAATTGGCATTCATAATTTCCAAAAATATCAAAAAGAAAAAAAGTCATAATGCCAGGAAATTGCTTAAAAAAACTTTCGATTGAGGCGAAAATATAAAAATGTAGTGTTTCCGGAAAACAGTCGTATGAAAAATAATAATTTCATGACCCGATCGCAGACTATGGGTTCATCTATATAGTTCATCATAAAAAAAAGTAAAGTTGGAGCATTCAAGCTATCAAAGTAGTTTTAAACGCACGTGGAAGAAAATGTCCAAATTCACAACCAAAAGTTTTCCACGTTTTAAACGCATGTGGAAGAAAATGTCAAGTTTACGACAAAAGTGAAAGTTTTCCACATTCTAGACGCACAGGGAAGAAAACGTCCAAATTCACAACCAAAAGTTTTCCACGTTTTAAACGCACGTGGTGGAAGAAAATGTCAAGTTTACGACAAAAATGCAAGTTTTCCACATTTTAAACGCACAGGGAAGAAAATGTCCAAATTCACAGCAAACAGCCAAAAGTTTTCCACGTTTAAAACGCATGCGGAAGAAAATGTCCAAATTCACAACCAAAAGTTTTCCACGTTTAATAAAATGCATTTTAAAATACCAAGGGAAATTCAATCATTAATCAGTAAATTCTGCTCAGGATTTGAATTTTTACTTACAGTTCTTATCCAACCACAACCATTTGGTACATCTACCATCCATTCTGACAACCATCATAAAAAAGTGAGTTCAAACTTTTTTGATGTTGCAAGTATTTAATTTTTCAAATAGACCTGGCATGGTCAGATTTATCCACAAATGTTGCGTCCTTGTTAGAATTTGTGTAAATATACAGCCAAAATTGAGATAAGTTTGTTGTGAAAGTTGATAAAGTGTCCTCTTTTTCAAGAATTCAAGAGATTGCATTATTGCATCTCTCATGCCACACCAAACGAAGCATCAAATCCAGCAAAGAATAATGAAACTTCATCATCAACCATTTCTTGTAACAATCACACAAAAATCAAATCAATTCAACTCATTAAAGCATCATAAAAACCAAAGAAAAATAGCAAAAGAGCAGTGGCAACCAGTTGTTTATTTTTGCCGCCATCTTTTATTTTGACTGTTAGAAAGCAGTATGGTCCGATCAAAAATACGCTTCGGAACCGGGCGACGTTTCCCGATCGGCAAGGAACCGTAGGCATGTTTTCCAGTGACGTGTCTCAAACGAAACGTACTCCGCCTCAAAAAAAGAACACTGTACTGTTTTCCCGCTCGGAGCTCGATCTAAAAAGAGACTTGGAAAAAAATCCATAATGGCTTCCCCACGGCTCATAGAAAATTAGACTTTTAGTATATAGATTTAAAGCAAATAAATATTGAAGCAAATGTTTCGTCAGCCAAGGATTGTTCATAAAGAATTTACAAACAAATGTACCATATAAAGGTTCAGAATCTCGAGCTTTCAAAATAAAGATATCGATTTCAGCAATACAGCATTTTTGATGTCACTATATATCAATGTCACTAAATAATAAACTCCATCACAAGGTTTTACCAACACAAGTTGTCGGCAATGCAGTACTAAAGGCAATTTAAACAAAAGTAAATCGAAAATAGGCACGAAGTGCAATACAGACCTAACGTTACAAATTTTCTGCACATGGCAGTCCAACATTCATTCGTCCAAAAATAAACTCAAAATCCTTATTCTAAGTATGTTCTCGTTATTTCTAAGTGAGATTTGACCAATTTGGACAAATAATTACCCTACAACCAATTCATAATTACTCTCTCATTAGACTTCAAACTAAGCGGCAAAGAAAACAATTCTTAAGGGATATGAGCATATTTTATTTCTAACTACATTTCAATAGCTGGTAACTTATTTTTGGGAGCCTAGTTTTCTTCGTTCACCACACGAGTGATAAATTTTGAAGACGAATAGAGATCGGCCACAAAAAATTATTTTTCAAAACATGCCTATATAACGGAGTATTGTTATAAATAAGAGGACAACATTATCGGGTTAGAGTCCACTCCTTTTTGACTCTACATCACGAGCGATTCATCAATGAATGCTGCGTATCAACCTAATACTAATCTACTACTGTAGCTGTCAAAAGGTTGAGGCATTTGTTTTCGCGTGAAAATTTCATAATTTCCACAACTATGTATGTCTCGTTCGCCGCAAAAAAACTTAAAATGAATACCTCGATGTAGTACTTCTATCAAATATACTTGATGCAATGATCTCTTTTTTAATTAAATGTCAAAATAAATAGGCTGCCAGCGTTCTTAGTAAACTCTAACAAAAGTGCTTCATAGACAGAGTGTTGGGTTTTCCCGATATTCATACAATGCATTCCTTGTTCAGTCCAGGAGGATTCAAATAATATGAACTTACCCTTTACATTTGATGACACCGCGACATTTGACAATGACCGTATATCTTGCTATCCAATCACATTGCCAATTAATTTGGTTTGAAGGTTCAACAGATTGTATCAGTTCTTGTAAACTCTCGTCTGGTAACATTTCTACAAATGGAAGAGAATTTGAATGGTTGGTTGGACTATAATTATTAGATATATTAGAGGTGCCTGATTCAGGAAAATGAGATGGATGTACTTATTATTTCTTTGGGATGTTGACTAAAATTTACCTTGACCTGTTCGGATCATGTTGTGACACTCTTAGGCTAAGCGACTGTATTCTTCCAGACTAACTCTCTCCAATAAGGCTTGTATGCGCAGGTCTGATGGGTTCTCATATAGGAATTTTATGATGTAAAAGAACAGCAATTGTAAAACATGTCTTACAATTTCCTTTTAGGCTGAATTATTTTTGAAGAAAGGAGAGTATGGGTTCAATTTTTGCATCACATGTACTCCATTCTAGTGGGGATTTTATTTTAAGTTGGGAGTGGCCTTGACAATGTTTTTAATTTTTAACACATCACCATGGCCACTGGAAATTCAAAATTCTAAAAGTATAAATTTGTCTTTGAAGATTTCTATCACGAGCTGTCTGAGGATGGTACTGATTTAGCACCTATATGGCTTTTCATAATTGTTCAAAATTAAATTCCACTTTCGGAGGTCAGCCTACTAACAACTTATTCACATTCTTCTTAAAAGAAAATTTTTTTTAAGAAAACGAACCTAAATTTGATCAAGACTTAAAGAACTGTTTAATCTGAGCCACAGTCAAATTTCAGAGCTACTAAAATAATGCTATCTTAAACCCACTTTCACCTTTCAAGTCATTAGCCTATTTATTCATCTACCTATCAATTAAGTATAAAAAAATAATGAAGAGAACTGTCTCGGTTAATCTAGCAGGGGTTTTGCTTTGTTTTTGATAGGCTGGGTAATGAAAAATCAACTCTTGCGATTTCTAGATTCTAGGCCAGTGAATTCTTAACAAGCGCAGTGTATTGATTAGCGTAAATTATATACTTGAGGCGGCGAACCAAACTTTTCGAACGGCGAATTGTATTATTTTCGTGCATTGGATCGGCAAAATTCGCCCCTAAATAAAACCCCTGATCTAGCCTGATCTAACTTTAGTTATTTGAATCGTTTTATTATATCTGTAGGACTAAATACAGCTAAGTTACTCTCATATATTTCAAGCTGGAATGTTTCTTGGTAAAGCGGATAATAATTTTCTCTAAAAATTATGATCTTATTTACACTGCAATAGTGAAATATTCTACGAATCAAGATGTTCGATTTCTTATTGAAAACCAAACTCCGAAAGGTTAAGTGGAAATTCAATGGAAAAAAAAAGAGGTTTTCGGCTATTTGAACTCCAAGTTATTTGAATTAAATTTCTTATCCCTCGCAAGACTCTGAATAACTGGGGGTCTACTGTAGTTCTTATAAAAACAAGTTTACAAGTTGCACGGACACATAAGAAGAAATCAGAGCGCCGTCTTCAAAAGATCAGTTTGTAAAAAGAATTCCCTCTTCATCGCACGCATTCGTTAACACGCATAATGAAGCACCGCTTGACGACCAATTATTTATTGATCTCAGGATGAGTTTAAGGGGAGATTAAAACTTGATAATTAGGACATAGAAATGAGATTCCTATGTCTTTCTATTTTTATAGAAATTCTTCTTCATTATGTCAGCAGTAAAAATAACAATTTCATATATCATTGTTCTGTTTTATTGCACCACACCTTAGCAACTTAACAAATATCGGAAAATATGGTTCTTTTGTCAAAGCATTACATTGTTTTTGACCTGAAGTCTGTGGGTGTATTCACAATAAAAGTTTCAAGCTAATGACCTTAACGTGTTTAAATCATAAAAATGTTTTGTTAATAGAACGAGGAAAGTGTAGAAAGAAAATAATTTTTACTACCTCTTGCTGATACACCTTTTCTCACAGACCCACAGGGAACCCTTCCCACAGGAAAAATTAGGCAAAATATCATCCCCAGTAGAAAACTATCTTCCAATTTCTGCAAAATATTATGCCCCACTGAATTTCTGACTTGAAAACAAAAGAATTGAAATCCATAGCCATAAAAACTATGGAAATATAAATCCCCACCGTTATTTTTATCCCCACTGGTTGTGAAAATTCTACCGGGTCTGTGAGAAGGGGGTGGTGTGCTGATGTACGTGAAACGTTCAAACGATAGCAATTATTTCCTTTGTTTCTTCGGCGTAGATTTGAAGCAACTTGTAACTCTTCGAAATACAATGAATTCACGTTGATGAACACACTTCATGGTTGTCTTCTCAAAGATAAAAAGTCTTGTTTGACCATTAAAGCTAGATCATTAATGGTTTTGGCTTGAAGTTTGCTTGAGATACGATCATGCGATCGTGCAAACTTAGATAATAAGAGACAAAGGAAAAGATCGTGCAATTCTTTGTCCCATATTTTCAAGCAACTTTCAAGCAACAGTGTAAATACACCCTGTATCAAAATAATCTGCAGCCGAGACAAAAAAAGACTGTAAATTTTAATACGATTCGAATAAGATAGCGGTTAGCTTCTTCGAAAAGATAATCTGGAGTGGAATGTTATCAAGTAGAAAAATTCACAATCTTTGAAAAAAAAAAGAAAAGTGAAGAAGAAAAAATCAACTTCTTAAAGAACTTTTAAAAGAGTCTTAGTACATTAGCGAAAATAAAAAAATCTAGTGTTTCCGGAATGCGGGTGAAGGAAAAAAGCTCTCATGCGGCCGACCGGAAAATCTTTTTTTTGCTACTTTTGATAACTTATGATCATTGAAATAGAACTTTAAAGATAACTCTTATGTACAAACAGTATGAAGCAAGCCCTGTATACTAATGTATCAACTACTAACGTAGTCTAATCGTATATCTAATCGTATATCTCGAGTTAGGTACTGAAATCACCTATACTCGCAATATATCACTAATCTTAATTTTTTGAGAGCTTTCCAAAAATATACAACAGGTCTCCGTTTTCTCAAGCTGAAATTTTCATTAATTTTTCACCCTATGATTTTTGCCCGAGACCGTCGTATTTGTCCGAAAATCACACCAAAGTGTCCGAAACAAAATTGGCACCCAAGTTATTTTGATTCCCCTACCTCTTAGCTTTCCAAAAATGTATAACAAGTGCTTTGACTAAAAAAATCGAGCGACCTCAAAAAAACGAACAAATTTCCCCCTACTATTACACCTCTGCAGATCTTTGACAGCGTCATGGGAAAAAGAAAGGTTTTTGTTAGGCCAATAGTCAGGATTATTTCTGACCGGGAAGAAATAATAAAGATTAAATAAAAACGCAAATGGAAACGGATTTATGGACCAGAAAGTAAAGTAGCTTTCAACTTTTAGTACGAAAAGACACGTATGCCAAATCGGTCCAAATTTGAAAACTGACTTGTCTTGGAAACAACAATTTTTCTTCCCGTTTTCAAAGCTTGAATGAATCATTTTACTTTCGATGCGTAGTAGTTTCCTTAAAAGATAATCATTACACATGAATACAATGACCATCTCCGAAACGGAAACTAATTTTAGACATTGAAACAGAGAACCTATGGCAAGAGTTGGCTAGTACAATCGACAATCGAGACAAATTTGGCAAAAGTACCACTCAAAATCATCTATAGTACTAAAAAAAGACCTGCCAGTTAGCACCTTCTTAACACTTGATGCCTTTTTTTCTGATAAAATGCTCAGTGATCAAAGCGCAGAGACCTAAATTTAAAAAGCACCATCTTTTGCAAACAAAATTTAGAATTCGGAACAAAGCCACTGAAATGTACCAAGTAGTATTTCTGAAATATTTCATCTCAAAATATTTATTAGGGTGTACATTTTGGTTCCGTTAGAAAAATATAAGTTTGATTTTTTTTAATTTCAGGTAAATCCAATCCTATCATGGGACACTACGTGTAGATGGTTATAGAAAGGAGCCTACAGTACAGATCAGCTTAAACCTGTAGTGGCATAGTTTAAGCTTTTACTGTTCAGCTTTTCGTCATTCATCGTCAAATTCTGATATAATAATTGTGGTTTGAATGGAAAAATATGATTATTCAAAACTTTCCTGAAAAAGTCAAATGCAATTTATGGTGTCAAGTTAAATCAGTGTTTTGAGAGTAGGAAGAAAGAAAAGAAACATAATTTGAAATTTGTACGTGACACCAAAACGCTAAGATGTAACTTCAAATTATGAAATCAAAAATAAGACTTGTTGTTTTCCAGTCTGCTCCCGGAAAGCGATTAATGGCTAATTATCCAATCAACATTCCAGGTTCTAAGCACGCTCTCATCTCGATCCTTTTTTTTTTTCTTAAACAAACTGCTAGAAAGTTATGTGCCGGAGGCCCCAGAACACCAAATTTGTTCAACTTTAAAGCAAAAAAAGCTAGGCAATACTCGAACAGAAAGTTAAAAAAACAGCAACATGAAGTCAGCAACTTTCAGACGTCAGGGCGTTCACTAGGGCAGTCATTTGGAGAATTATGTAATTTGTATTTGATTTCAATTTGATGAAAAAAGAGGTTCTCCGTCACACAAACAAAAATAAAACAAAAGAAAGAAAAAGAAGCAAAAACAATAGTCTCTTAAGTAATGAATCTCGACCATTTTTTAGTATAAAAGGAGTTGGTTTTTCATTTGGCAATCATCTTCAACTCACACCAACAACAAGAAGAACAAACATTGAACAACGGTACAAACAAGTACACGAATCAACAAATCATTATGAAGACCTTCATTCTTTTGACAACTGCTTTGGTAGCATGTAACGCATTGACTGCTCCTCCAATCACTGGAACCACACCACCAGCTGTTGATTGTCCAAACACCATGTGCTCTGGCAAAACTGACGGTAACTTCGCTTACTCTGGCAACAGCAATTACTTTCTCCAATGTGTCGGTGGATTGGCTTACTGTCAAGCTTGTTGGCCATTGAGCTTGGAATTCAGCCCAAAATGTAACCAATGCTTATACAGCAAGAACGACGAATGTATCACCACAAAACCATGGGAACCAGCCACCACTTACAACTGCCCAGATGTCTGCTCAAAATACGGACCAGACTTCAGTGGAAACGTTGCTGACCCAAGCCAACCACGACAATACGTCGGGTGCTGGTTGGGAGTCACCGTCGGATGTGTTGCTTGCCCAGGAAACTTGATGTTCAACGAGCAAGAAAACGCTTGCTTGTACGAAGGAAAATACATCACTGAGCCATCCAAATAGATGAATCACTATTTTTAAGATCACTTTAATTTACTTAACAAAGATATCAAAAGTGAAAAAAAAATTCGAATTATGACCGTATCAAATTTGTAACTTAACAAATTATTTATTTTACCTATAATTTAACACTGTTCTGTAATCTCTCTCTGATCAAAACAAAGATCATTATTCTAACTTACTGACTGTGTCGTAAAATGAAATATATTTATAACTCAAATCAAAAATTACATTGCTTCACTTCCTTCAATGAACCCCCTTTTGCTGTTCGTCCATTGACAAATCCTTTGATACTGAACTTTTCCAGGACCTATCCAGACAATCTAAAATTGAAGTTTGGTCCCATACCCCTTAAACGTGTAGATGAATTTTAAAGTGATTTTAGAAGTTCAACATTCAATGTTTTTTAAAATGCAAATCTACCTTAAGGGAACTTTTTTTGGTGAGAACTAATTTTGGCGAACCAGGATTTTTTTTAATTTTGGCGAGAATTATTTTGGCGAGAACTTATTTTGGTGAATGACAGCGTAAATCTGTTCTATTTTGCCTTATTTGAAGTTTTTTTTGTGAACTCAAGAAGTTATTTAGGCAAAATACCAAAATTTTAAATTTTGGCGAGAACTTATTTTGGCGAATCAACGATTTTTTTAATTTTGGTGAGAACTAAATTTGGCGAATTTCGAGCTCGCTCGCCAATTTCGCCAAAATTAGTTCTCGCCAAAATAAGTTCCCTTATACATCTTTCAGGTCTGATTCAAATTTCACCTACATTCTCGGGGTCAGGTGCTGTAACTTCAAATCCTGAAATCAAAAATAAGACTTGTTGTTTCCAGTCTGCTCCCGGAAAGCGAATCATGGCTAATTATCCAATCAACATTTTAGTTTCTAAGCACGCTCTCTTCTCGATCCTTTTTTTTTTCTTAACCGTTAGAAAACTATGTGTCGGAGGCCCCGGGCCACCAAATTTGTTCAACCTTAAAGCAAAAATAGCTAGGCAATACTCGAACAGCAAGTTAAACAGCAACATAAGATCAGCAACTTCCAGACGTCAGGGCGTTAACTACACTAGGGGCAGTCATTTGGAGAATTATGTAATGTGTATTTGAATTCAATTTGATGAAAAAAGAGGTTTCGCTAATTGCAATTATAAAATCGAATGGGGCAAGCTAACGAGAGCCAAACCCAAACGAAAAGAAGAAAACTGAATTTGAATAGGCTTCAAATTAAAACAAAAAAAAACAAAAAAAACGCGTGACACGATTATGATTAGCCCCCACGTAAAAATATCCGACAAAAAGACAATTTAAATGCGACAAGAAGAACGTCATCCCGATAAGTTGATTTCCATGGGTTACAGGATGGCCATTATAGTTGACATCAAAATGAACTTAGCAACCTCACAAAACTTATTTCCGATTTTTGTGTGTTAATCGACCGAAGTCAATCAATCAATATTCGACCGCTTTGTATTGAAGAAAGGAGAAATCGCGATAATCAAGAATTTTCACAAAGCAAATTTGACATTGTAAAATCTAATTCGTTATACAAAATTATGTCATTGTTGTTTGGTAAATTAGTTTCACATTCACGTTAAACAAAAAATATCACAGAAGAATGCGTACATATGATGTTTTTTATAAGTAACAAGGCTCGAGCGCTCATAAAGCCTTGCTTAAAGTTTTAGATAATCCAACCATTGCAAACGAAAGCCCTTTACCCATTAAGCATAAATAGGTAATAATATTAGGGGTGGTCAAAGCAAACCTTCTAGAAAGTGTGCTAGAATTCTAAATAATCCCAAGCCTGACCTGAAAATTGGAGATGTTTTTAAAAAAGTGTAACCCCTTTAAAATGATCCATCCACCTTTAAAAAAACTTTATAATGGCTATTTCATTTTATTCACATTTACGTGACGTGCACGATATCTCTGGATACCTAGCCTATACTAGACGTCACCCGCATTTTTTCTACGCAATTAACGTCTATTCCACTTTGCGACTTTTTCGAATGTTTTGAGCCCGGGTTTTCGGGCTCTAAACATTCAATTTTTTGACGTCTAGTCACTTTTAACTTTCGAAGCTCCTGCAGTAGCTAAAAAAATCGAATTTGCGTCGAAGCACTTGAAAGGCTTCTATTTTTCGAAAATCGTCAAAGTGGAACTCACTAAGAATCAATATGAAAAATCCCGGTTTTAGTGAGGAGCTCGCTACTGGATACCCAGAGAAGAAAAATTAGGAGCTTAGAAGTAAATCTTCAATCTTCCTAAGAAAGTCTCTTTATGAAAACCTTATTGTACCCGTAGAGGCGGTTCAATAATTGACGAATACGAATAATGGCCGTATAATAACATATGGCTTTACACGTTTTTTTATAAGAACAAACTATATTTGAACAAGGCTTTGGATTAAGGCTTTGCGGACACTAAAACACTAAATTATTTAGGAAAATGGACAAAAATACTCACAAAATGGTGAAAATAAGAACACGTTAAAAAGAACTAAAAAACTCAAAAAGTTTATGAACATCCAAAGATTTCAAAAATTTTTGGATAGTCTTACAAAAAAACGTGTATAATAATATGATCCTGCACTAAGGTTACCAAAAGTCAGAAAAAAAGAAAAACTGTTACGTCTTTATAATACGTGTAATTAGCTTTTAATTACAAGCTAATGATCAACATGCAACCGGTGAATAGCATCCAATTAGTCATGGTGTAATCAAAAAACGAGCAACCAGGCCATTTGCAACATGGAAATTGCGTATCTCCGTCACACAAACAAAAAGAAAACGATAGAAAGAAGAAGAAGCAAAAACAATAGTCTCTTATGTAATGAATCTCGACCATTTTTTTAGTATAAAAAGGAGTTGGTTTTTCATTTGGCAATCATCTTCAACTAACACCAACAACAAGAACAACAACGGTACAAACAAGTACACGAATCAATAAATCATCATTATGAAGACCTTCATTCTTTTGACAACTGCTTTGGTAGCATGCAACGCATTGACTGCACCACCAATCACTGGAACCACACCACCAGCTGTTGATTGTCCAAACACCATGTGCTCTGGCAAAACTGACGGTAACTTCGCTTACTCTGGCAACAGCAATTACTTTCTCCAATGTGTCGGTGGATTGGCTTACTGTCAAGCTTGTTGGCCATTGAGCTTGGAATTCAGCCCAAAATGTAACCAATGCTTATACAGCAAGAACGACGAATGTATCACCACAAAACCATGGGAACCAGCCACCACTTACAACTGCCCAGATGTCTGCTCAAAATACGGACCAGACTTCAGTGGAAACGTTGCTGACCCAAACCAACCACGACAATATGTCGGATGCTGGTTGGGAGTCACCGTCGGATGTGTTGCTTGCCCAGGAAACTTGATGTTTAACGAGCAAGAAAACGCTTGCTTGTACGAAGGAAAATACATCACTGAGCCATCCAAATAGATGAAACACTATTTTGAAGATCACTTTAATTTACTTAACAAAGATATCAAAAGTGAAAAAAAAATCTGAATTATGACGTTAACAAATTTGTAACTTAACAAATTATTTATTTTACCTATAATTTAAAACTGTTCTGTAATCTCTCTCTGATCAAAGATCATTATTCTAACTTACTGACTGTGTCGTAAAATGAAATATATTTCTAACAACTCAAATCAAAAATTACATTGTTTCGCTTCCTTCAATGAACCCCCTCTTGCCTTTTACTTTGACATTGAACTTTTCCAGGACCTATCCAGACAATCCAAAATTGAAGTTTGGTCCCATACCCCTTAGACGCGTAGATGAATTTTAAAGTGGTTTCGGTTTGACTATTTCGCCTAAAGTATGATCAAAACAATAGGCAAAAAGCTAGGTATCTTTGCTAATGCTAAGTATCATACATTGGATCTTTATAAATACAAATGATCTCATTAACTTGATCTTTTCGAGCATAAACAAATAAATGTAATGTACCTGGCTGATCACCGTGTGTATGTAAAACAACATCTACTGCTTTTGCATATGCTACCAAATCCTGAAAGTAAAATCAATAAACTTGATGGATATGGAAACGGGGAAGCAATAATTTAATCATTGAATATTATGTCATGTTTATTTGGTTCGAAAAAATTTGATTTAATTCACAGGTATTTTGACTTAGACCAGTATTTTTACAGCTTTGAGCCAAATTCTTTTGGTAATACCTCGGGCATATGACAACATGACATGAGGTTGACTTGGTTGACTTCTGGCTTCACCTAAAGTAAAACACAATCATTTCTGCAATCAGTTATTTTAAAATTATAAAACTTTAATAAATATTGAATTAAAAAGGTACCGCTTTATCTTTTTCGCTGGAACGGGAAACGACTCACGTTTAACAACCATATCGAGTCAAATTCCTGCCTTCGTAAAAATGGTACAAAGGGTATTGGGGCACAAAATCATTAAATGTACTGTAGCTCATATTTTCTTAAAATTATTTTTAAACTGTTCAACAAGACAAGAATGGAACACTTGAGAGTAGAAAGAAACCTTTAGAACGATCACATTGAGTGAATGTTCAACCTTTCAAGCAAGAAAAAGTGAAGCCTTAAGATTTGCGCCGCATTTAGAATGACGAATAAAAACCTAGCACTTTCTTTGTTTTCACACGGCATATTTTTTCGAAATCTGGCGATATATCTTTACTTTCAATCTATAGTTTGTTTGAAAACCAGGCAGGTCACGCGTTTAGGATGGGAAATAAGTGGCTTTATTTCCCATCTAGGAGTCTCGTGTCTAGCCCATCGGGCTTGGATGTCAATGACTGATCATCTCTTAGGTCGCACTTTAGCAAAACACAAACACCAAATGTTACGTTACCTTGGATAAATTAATTAGTTTTTCTAGTTTTGATTGATCGAGGTCACATGAAGCAATATTCTTCACTCTGCCACCGTCATGAAGACTTTCCAGTTCCTAAAATCAAAAAAAAGTTTTAAAACATTGTTGAAAAACATCATCGAATTGTAAAAATCTATAGTTTTCAAACTGGTTCAAGTTAAATTGTTCTGGATAAAGCCTAATGATGGATGATATAAAATATATTCCAAAGTTCTAGAAGATTGGAATGAGTGCAAAAAGGCGATTGAATACAATAGAAACAAAAAAATATGCAGCATTTTGAGAAATTCAGATAGAGCTTAAAATTTACGAGGTCTATGTTCAAACAGCTGCAGAGCCCTGTCAAGAATTTTTTTCTCATTCTCAGACATTTCAAGGAAAAAATTTGCAGAATATTTTATGATAATGATGTGAACAAACTCGTGCTTCTTTTTGAGTCAAAAATTATCAAAATGATGTTTTCTTACCCTCCAGTAAGGTTCGATAATTTGTTCAAAACCAATATTTTCATCTTCTATACTTGGTAAGGCTAAGAACACTGAATCTATATAATCCACCTTCAATTTATTTAACACTGAAATAAAATGAAGAAAATAAAATTAAAGCAAATTATTTAGCAATGTTTGAGACATTTTTAATAATTGATAAGGAGTTTTACAAAAATAAACGTCACCTCAAATAAAGGTAGAAGCTCAAAATTCAAGAGATATTGAATTAATATTGAATCAATTTATAGATTACACAAAGGCAAATTAAGGATACTATTTTAAAGATGACAAACCTGCATCTAATGCTTTGTTAATGATGGAAGTATCAAATTTTTGTAGCATCACTTTCACTGAAGAATAAAAGGAAGAATATCATTATTTTAAAGACAAGAACTAAATCAGATTCAGATTTAAAACATAAGAAAACATAAGAAAAACATAAATAAACACAATAATACTAGAGCAATCATGGATCACGAATATTCTTTGATAAAAGTAAAACTTCCGGAAAATTTAGATTTTCAAAAAACAATGTTGTATCCAGTTATTTTTACTATCATTTGTTTCATAATAATCATATTCTAGTGTATATCAAAATAGTACAACGTACGATACAGGCACGAGAGTGAGTCATTATCATTATTCTTGATAAATACCTGATATCTTCAGCAGAGGTCGCTCTTCTTTACTTTCAAACGTGTCAAAACTATATGTACAATCATTATCCTAAAAAGAGCAGGGGATAGCTGTAAGTTTTGTTGGTAATTCCTAAATGTGGTAAATTCAAAACTGAGCATCGCTTAATAAATCAAAAGACAGCGCGAAGAGGTCAAGGCTCAAACTACGGCCATTCTAATTTACGTCGGCATTCAGCTATTGCCGACGCATATACCGACATAAATTTGGCTTTTGTCAACGTAAAAGTGCTTACTGTACTACGCCGTGTCAATTCAAGACAGCCTTAAGTCCATTTTTCCATTTTGAGATAATTGACTTTAAAGGTTGAGATGTGTTGGACTTAAGGCTACACATTTCATGTCAATGCTTCATAGAAAATAAAATTTGCACTAGAAAATTTAGGACTTTATGGAACATTCTAAATTCTTTTTTGTTTTTAATTGAAAAATACACCTCTTTCCCATTAGAATTCTGTGGACTTAAGGCCGTTTTTGGAAAGCGTGCATGCTGAAATAGGGGGTTATGGTCTTAAGTCAATTTTCGAAAAAATGGACTTAAGTCTGTCTTGACACGGCGTAATAGAAGCCAGAATTTTCACCGACGTAAATAAATCAATATTAGAAAGACTGAACTATAAGGCCAGTGTAAAAACGTTGATAACGTAAGATTGTTTTATGACATCATAGTAAAATAAAAGTAAATTCAGGAATGAAAATCCTTACTTTTTTGGCTTCAGGTTCTGTTATCCAATGTTCTAAAGTACTTTTCAAGCTTTGGAATAGCTAAAAATAAATATCATTAGAAAAAAACAAAATAAAATTTGGGAAGGTAGCAGATTTCTGCTCTACGATGGAAAAAAAACTTAATGCAATCGTCATATTCTGATTCATAGAGAAACAAAGTATTCTCCATCACCAGCAGGTAGACAGACTGAGAATTTAAATCAAAGTGGTTGATTGATCTTGATTGGACATTGCTCATAAAAAGTATACCTCATTAACTGGTAATTGTGTTTTCCTCAGCCTTAAACTATTCCAATTGGCAATATTTCCAGTGTGTAATAAAATTTGTGCAGGTTGATTCTTTTGAAATATATCTTTTTGATTTTCCAGGTCTTTATCGATAATTGTGACCTCTGGAGACGTACATGAACCGTTACTCATTGCCATTTTTGATTTTATCGTTTTTCTTTTCTTTTATTCTTTTCTTTTTTTTCTAAGACAAAACAACAGAGAAAAGTAAAAATATTACACTGGTTGAAATAACTTGAGTATCAAGCAACTTCAGAACAGTCAATGACAAGAAAAATCAATATCCAGGATATATCAACTTCATTTCTAATGAAAAAGAGCATGGAAATTAACCTTCACTAATAACAACACGTTTTTTTATATAAAATCATGAGAGACTCAGAGGTTTGGCAAGTCAAGTTAGGGAAATTGACAGAACCATCTATAAGGGTATAAAAACCCTATTTTACAGAATGATGTTAATAACAAACTTATATCTGGTACAGAATACAGTCACTAGCATCAAATGCCAAAAACAGTAGACAGAAGCGTTATAAATGATAAAATTTATCCATTTTTATTTTCTTCAATTCAAATTACAAGAATCAATAAAAATAGAAAAACTTTTCTAAAAATGCATACCATTTAAATTGTTGGACTTTCCATATCTCTGAATTCAATTGCATCAAGTTTTATTAAGAATAGTGGCGAGGATTTAATTAAAGAACTTAAAATATACAAGCTTTTATAAAAATATCAACGTATTTTTAATTTCAACTCCAAGAAAAAAACTTAAAATAAACTTTGTACATAAACAGGAGAGCCTTAAAAGAATTAAAAGAAAATAACTAATATGTCGATCAAAAACGGAAAGTAGAAACTGAATTGAGGCTGTGTAATGCTACACCAAATCAGCATAACTTCATTGCTCGATACAATAATCAGGTCTAGCTGTATTTTCATACCAATATCTGATGGGTAGGGTTTTTTGGAAGGCTTGAATTGCATCACAACGCATTGTCTCCACGATCTCCTCTCAAAAATTCAAAAACACTCTTCCGTAAGAAACATCACAACATTGCTTCCTTTTGAAAGTTGTTTTTTTCTGTAGACGGTTGAGTTGATCTTCTTCTTCTTTGATTTTTTTTTCACTAGCGTACCAGACATCTTTCAAAATATGTGCTACCTATATATCCCCCACGCATAGTCCGTTGCACATTTTGCTCAAATATTCTGCGATTTTGTCGTAGGGCTTCTGCAGCTTCTAAAATTTTTTTATTAAAAAAGAGAAGAAAGAACAAGGTATAATAAGAAATAATCTAAAAAAACAATAACAATTAACAAAATTTATGTTTAGTTTTAAACACAGAACTAAAGGCAGAGCTATCATAGAGATTGATAAAGACATACAAAAACATTTAAACATTAATCCAGTGATCCTTACTTCAGAAAGCAGTAGTAGTCAAAATAACGTTAATGTTTTGGTAACATTGTTTATTCCTTTTAAAACAACTTTTCTAAAACAATCGTGACCCCTAAGTAATTTGAAGAACCTTAAAATTGGATGGTCTCTAGTAAAGATTTGACAAAAGATATATGGACCGGTCCTAGACCATGATGGCCCTTATCTAAGTATAGAAGAGAATTTGCCAATGGATGGATGGAGAAACATGTGATTATACCTTTATTTAAAGGATCATCTGGGTTAGGTTCCAAAAATAGATATTGTATTCCATAAACGATTGCATTTATAGTTAAAACTGGTTTCCAATCTTCTCTAAAATTCAAAATCAATTATATATGTTAAATAGAAGGGGAGTATAAACCATACATTATTTTACAAGAACCATGTCTATGTTGCTATTATCATTATTACAGAAGAACAATGCAATGTTTATAAGTACTTTAATCTTAAACACAGAGAAAAGGAAGCAAAAATTGAGAGATTACTACATAAAATATTGATCCTGGCAAACGTATTATCCTACAGTCAGCTACAGTAGGAGATTTGTGATAAATGCTCTAAAACAGCTAGTATAGGCTTACCATACCTAAGAATATTGAGACAAACATTTCCTTCTAGATCAATGTTTGGGTGGTAAACCTAAAAATGAAAAGATGGTCTAGTGTAACAAAAAGCTGTATATAAGGCAAAGAGCTTGAACAAAAGACAATGATATCACTTCAAATGGTCAAATTTGAGGGTACGTTCAGAGGAAGAATTTCCCAGGTGGAACTTTTCTGAATGAGCAATTTTTGCAAAAACTCAAATGTTTTAAACGTCAAAACGTCTAATAATAGGGATTTTCAAAGAATTTGGTAAAAAAATTCAGTTACCAGTCGGGTGTTTAAGATAAAAACTGCAATTATTGCTCTTTTCGGAAATTATTGCCGAAAATGGCAATTTTTTTAACGATGAAATGCTGAATCAGCAGAAACATAAAAAAGTAAATAAATGAAAATTGCCGTTTTCAGCAATTATTGCCGTTTTTGCAAATAAATTAAAGTTGATTTTATTATTGAACACAAGGTATTTGACACCCTCGCGATAAGTAGGCCCATTGTGCCCCGTTTAGTTTTGTTTTCAACTGGTTTTTGTTGGAAATGCAGATAGCAAAATCGAGTCATATGTAAACAAATTTACAACGGGGGTTTTGTTATCTCTTTCTGGCTGTGTTTCGGCATCGATGCAGGATCTTTTAACTTATTATTTTAGAACTTTTCATGTTATTGAGCAACGAAAAATTGAAAAAATCACTTTTAAAAATCCGAAAAACCTTTTTCTCGATGCAATTTTACTATTTTCAAACACCTCTGACATCTTTGCCCTTAAAAGGACAACACATTTTGCTGATTCAGCATTTCATCGTTAAAAAAATTGCCGTTTTCGACAATAATTTCCGAAAAGAGCAATAATTGCAGTTTTTATCTTAAACACCCGACTGGTTACATTTATTTGGTAAACATCCAAAATTTTCATAAATCTTTGTGACTGAGGCTAATGTGAATAATTCATCATGGGAAATATATCTTTTTCACATTCTCAATGCAGTAACACACATATCCCATCAACATCGCAATAAAATAAGTAAAAAGAGAAAATTGATACCATTGTTTCACATTTTACTTTAGGTGGTTCATGAGGATAATTTGGTCCAATCTATGGAAAAAGGAAATTGATATTTATGCTTTTATTTTATTCAATTTTGTGGCATTATATAGAGATTTCCTTCAAAATTTACAAAACCTTGCCTAATTCAAACCTAGCTTTAAAGGACTCGTTTGCTTTCGACGGATACACCGCTGGACAAATGCTCAAATTTGCTCAAAGCAATTACTTCTCTGTTGAAAAAAAATTAGAATCTTGGAAAACTGTAGTTGAGCTAAAAATTTTCAAGGTTCAAAATAAATCTCATATAGAAATTTCATATATGATTGTATAATGGCTTCCACAGACAGAGAGTTATATAAATATTTATTCAGCATACCTTGAAATTAAATATAAATCTTCCATTTTTGTAAAATCCCTGACAAAAATAAAAATGAAAATAATTTAATATGAAATAAGAGTATAAACATGGTGAAATAAGCCTTATAATTTGCCTCTGGTGCAAGATATTTATCATACTGATTATCAGATTATCAAAGAAAAAGTTGGTCTAAAGAAAAAAGTTCATTACTGTAAGAAAAATTGTAAATGGAAAAAATTATAAACCTCATCTGGTTGGATTGTGAGTTTAAAATTTAGTAAGTCATCCGGGTCTGGAAAATCTGTAGTACATGATCTCGGTAGAGAAAGCTCAGACAGATCTAAAAAGAGATAAATATTTCAAAGTCATTTTTATATGCATCCCAGGGCTCGAAATAACGGTCGGACATCGGTCAATGTCCCACCCAAATGGCTTCATGTCTGACCCAAAAATCATAATTTTCAAGCTAAAGCAACCCTGATCGGACATTTTGTCCGACCCACTTGAAATTGTTATTTCGAGCCTTGGCATCCAGAGAAAGCAAAGAATCCATAAATATTTTCTAAGAGCTGAAGAGCAGAAAATGAAAAGTTTTGCAAAATATGCAGTGTCACTTTGACAAAAACATCATATCCATTTGGTATTCAAAAATGAAGTGTTTTACTATGCCTCAACTTGGCCAACGTCAAAATAACATAATCAAATATATTCTAAAAAAATTATAAAAGCTTCTACATTATGTCTTGCTTAAAACAAAATGCAATTTTAAACAAAGACATTAATTAAACTAATTATGGTAATAATAGAATCAGGGAAAATGCCGTCTCACAGTTTTCATTATCCAATTCTTATCAAAACATCAGCATATTTTAATAGCTAAATAATTGCTCGAGTTCTAGAATCTTCTAGAACAGTTTATGAATAAAGAATGTTTATAAAGACAAAATATGTCGAATATTATACCAGATAGAAAGTTGCTGCTAATAGATCTAAGAAATTCCTAAGAATTCCAAAAAGTAATCTATATAAAATACCTTTTTGAACTCTTAGTTGTGCTGCTGATGCTCGCTTTCGACCAGTGTTTCCTTGTTTGGCCTCATTTTGTTGTTGGTTTTTCAAGGAAAAAAGTTTGATCATTATTAGTTATGTTATACAATATCTATTTTTTGAACCTATAATCAAAATTTGAAAAAAAGTCAGGGTGAAAGTACGAAAAGAAAGTACAGTATATCATATTATTTAATTCACTTTTCAAACAAAAACATTTTAAGGAAAATAAACTGTGGTTTAACTTACAAAAGTTTGGCATACTGAACATCCACAATTAATATTTAGGGATAGGTGTAGAATCAGTCTATTTTTATGTTAGTTTTCTCAAAAAAAAATTTTTTATTTTCCCACCCTCCCAAAGTCTGTAAACTAAAAAATAAATAATAAAGTATAACTTTAAAAAAAATCATGTTACTTGTGGCTGAAATTCGATATATACAGAGGTTCCTTCTGGGTTCGTAAGCTCCACCAAAAAAAAAGACAGTCGATTCTAAAGTTTTTGGACCCTTTTTGGGAGCTTTTTATGATGATGTCAATTTTAGGTATAAATCCTTGCAAACAAGATTTTCAAAAAATTTCAAACAAATTTTTGACTGCATTATCTGAAAGATTGTGGAAAGCAGATAAACGAACAAAAGGTATTGTTTTTGAAATTTCACCTATAAGCCCTAACTATAATAACCTATAATTTGCCATATATTATTTACTGGTGACGTCAGAAGCTGCTCAGTAAGATTTACATTATCTGACCAAGCTCAAAAGATGGGCCTTGAAACATATAACTGAAAGTGGTAAAGTTTATAGGGATATGATGGTTGGATCACAATATATTTGGGCTTCTTAAGATCAATGATATTTTTTGAGTCAGCACAATTCAAAATATTTTAGCTGACTCTGGCTGACTCAGCAAAACTTTAAACCCAAATATCTCATGACATGATCTGAATATTGAAACCCTATAACAGTGGTCAAAGCAAGATTTTCGTCTGAGACGGAAAATGGATTTTACACAGCAAACTAGCACATATTCTTGAAATATTGGTGAATTATGCAGAATTTTCAGACGGAAAAAACTGTTTATATACTTCGTTGAGACGGAAACCCGTCTGAGACGGAAGAACTTTTAACACTGCTATAAACCATTCCATTTTGTCCATTAGGTACAGGGCTTGAAAAAACAATATTTTGATGGTCGGGCATGATGTCCGAAGCAAATCAATTCGGGACAGGCATGTCCAAATGAATTTTTACCTAATTGGTCAGATTATTCGACGTGATCGCTTTTTAGTTGGAAAAAAAATTAGACCACCAGATAGCTAGAAATTTAGAAAGACATTAGTGGAGGGCACTTTTTGCCCTATGATTTTGAGTTGAAGCAAGCTTGAAAAAGGATAAATTGTTTGCTTTCAAACACAGTGAATAGAAGACATTTTAACTGCAGAGTGTTTCTCAGTGCAAATAAAGAAGTTGCCAATTTCATATATTTACGTAAATAATCTTTTTTGTTTGAACTTTTTAAGGGACTGCAAATATGGGTCATAGTAATGTCCGACCAGAATTTATTTTGCTGGAAATTAATAAATGTCCGATGTCTGACTGTTATTTCAGGCCCCCCAGGTACCTTTCCAAGCACATCTTTTGAGCTAGTTTGGAATAGCCTGGGAATCCAAGCGTTAAATTTTGTTCACAGTCGGTCTAGTTTTTTTTAATGTTTTTTTTGCTTGTTTTAACGCTTAAACTACAAGTAATTCACCTGTAGGGAGATTTTTCCCTGAAATACAGTTTCGGTCTTATTGGTCAGATTTGAGCGTATCACTTACCAGAAATTTCACGTAAACTTTGATGATTTTCGGTGTGCGTGCATGATTTATGGAAAATGATGACTTGGCAAAACCACTTTCATTTTTTTCACACGGGAGATTTCGCTGGCATGAAATTGCTATGCACTTATAACAAACAATAAGACCTTCAGACACATGAAGACATAATTACAGTTACTGATGAATCACAAGAATTTCTAGAGTACCATGTAGAAACCGAATTTGCTCTATCAAAGAAGGCCCACCAAACTGTGCCTGTAATATTACTTGAATTTTTGACGCCCGACAAACACCAGACTTTTTCAATTTTTCTTTTACTTTTAGTGCACACAAAAAGCACCAGACTGATTCACTTCCTGTTCAGTGGTAAAAAGTCTTTTTGTTTTTAATACAGGAGGGACATTTGGGCGATTCTACTCAAAGTTGTACATGTCCTTTCCGCAACAGGGTACCAAAACGCCAAATTTCAAATTGGTTTAGGAACTAATATTTTGCCCTAAAAAGTTAGTTATAGTATTGTCTTTCTTAAATCTGAAGTCTGCCCCAAAGATTTCTGATAATTTTAAGTCTTTCCTTACCATTCTCGTAGAGTCATCAATTTTTGTTAAGAAATTATTGAAACCAAGTTTAGCTCATTTAAAATTTCCTGTTGAATGGGGAACATCAAGACTGGGTCAAAATAAAGACCAACTTTTTTCTGCTCTTAAAACTACTTATCACTATCAAAATTTACCAAACTGTTGCGGAAAGGACATAATCTGAAATTTTAAGTATGCAACTGTTTTCAAAAACTGTCAAGAAAGCAATTATTCATGGTTTAAAGTATTTAGTATTCAATTTTACACTTTTAAATTGCTTAAAAATCATAAGTATGACTTTTTATGTATTCCTAAATAAAATAAATTAGTTCTCAAATAATGTTGCGGAAAGGACAAACATTAGAGGGAACAGACTCTTGAAGGTTACACAGAATAAGGTTCCCCAATCGTTTGGGTTAGACTAGACACCACATTGAAAGGTCAATTTTGTGAAAAATATGATAAACTGCACTCGTTGGAGTTTTCAGCCTTGAATTTCTCAAATAATGAAGAAATTGAACACAAACGATATCTGAGGGACATGACCTCGTCGGGATCTGCAGGGTTTTTCTTCATTTTTTTGTATCCGTACACATACGTGAGACATCATCTCGTAGAAAAAACTTTCTTACTAGTTCTTGTAACTCAGTTAAAGCTTGCTTTTCTGAGTTAAATGAAACGTTCAAAAGATTTACCCCAAGCTCTTGCCTCATTTTGGTGTTAAAGCCCAACTGGGAGACCATCATGCACCAGTTTAGATTTTACTTTCTTCTTCTGAGATGGACTTGGGCTCCACAGCTTCATTTTGGGTACTGGAGCTTGTTGAAGAAGAGGAGTGTTCATTATTTGATGAAGATGACTGTTCACCGGTGCTTGTATTATTTTTTTCATAAGATCTTCTCAAGCGTCTCATCTTATTCTTTACAATAGATTTTTGTGGAGTGGAAAAAGTGTTATCAGTTCTGGTTTGCAACCTTTTCAACACTTTCTGTTTTGCTCTATAGTTTTTCTTTGCCAACCCTAACCCTAACCCTAACAACCCTAAACAACTTCATTCTCGTTAGATTTTCTGTCTTAAGCTGCCTTTCTGTTTGTAGCATTCTTTCTTTCGCGATCTTGATCCCTTAACTTTCCATGTAGCCTTTTGTTCTGATAAATAATTGCTCTTTTTTCTCTTGATCTCTCTGTGCTAGTTTTACCCATTTTACTATTATATCTAATCTAAAGAAAAAGATACACTTTTTAATATGAAAAAATTTGTGTTAGGCTAAAACCTTTAGAAAATGAACTATCATCTGCTATCATCACAACATCAAATTTCATATTTGATTGTTTACAAAAAGTTATCTCTGCACGCCAAACGTTTTCCATTCAAAATTGAATGTTTACAAATCAGAAAGCAATGCAATGTCTTCATGAAAAGTTAAAAATTAAAAGAATAACATTGGAAGAACTAAAAGTAGTCCAAAAAACCTAAATACATCGAAAAAACATACCAAACTAACTCAGAAATTCAGTTTTAAAAAAGTGTTGCGGAAAGGACATTAGTGTTGCGGAAAGGACATTAGTGTTGCGGAAAGGACATTAGTGTTGCGGAAAGGACATAATGTTTGAACCTTGATTACTTGTGGACAACACAACATTCAGAAACTGAACTTATAAAAATAATTTCTTTATAAGAATGCTAGCAAACTGAATAAAGAATTCAAGCCCCGACACCCCATGGAAAAAAATTGTGTACAAATGTTTAGCGTTGCGGAAAGGACAGATTTTGGGACCATGGCTTATTGACATCCAAAGATGTATGAATTCTAGATCAAGTACAGCATCCTTTTAAAATTAAAAAAGATTCTGTCAATGCTAGATAGAAGAGCTTTTAAAAAAAACCTGTTTTGGGTGGAATAGCAACAGTAGAAACAATTTTCTGACTCAACAACAAAAGTGTTGCGGAAAGGACAAAATTTGGAGCCATAAATGAAACCTGAAGTAAATACCATATGATTTTATTAGAAGCAAAGAAGGAAAAAAATCATATAAAAATTTACCTTCCCCATACCTTTAGAGTATGAAATCAAGTCACTGTAATGATAGAACCCTTTATAAATGGTACATTTCAGTCTCAGTTCAAAGGGCACTTTTTTAAAAAAATGCCAAAAATTGGCTTTTTTCAACTTTGGACTCAAATTTTCGAAAATGACGGTCCAGGTGCCAACTTAAACTGAATTTCCCATGGGGGCACATGTAAAGTAGAAGCTTTAAGCCAATAAAACCCCTGCCAGATCGTCTCCTTGAATAGCTATATCAAAAACTGTTGCGGAAAGGACGATGTACAACTTTGAGTAGAATCGCCCATTTTATGTCTGGTGCTGGTGTCTGTCTCAAGTTTTTGCAGGTTGTCCTCAGCTGGGTTGTTTTAAAAGCAAAGTTGATCCTACAAGCACTATACATTATAAACCAAAGTTTTACAAGCAAAGAAAAATAACCTCAATCATAGGACATATGCTGATCCAACACAGTGTCCAGTAACAAAAAATCTTTTCCTCTCTGGTCACTAAGCAAAGAAATATAGTTTCCATCAGCGATTCCAACCTTCCCTGGGGGAGGCAATTAGCTAAAATTGGGTACGGGGACGTGCCGCTGGTCAGGGTTCCTTTTTTAGGCTATGAATATATCTGACAGGGTCCAAAATTAACTGATTTTAAAAATGTTAATCTGACAGGGTCGACTTTGGGTAATTTCGAACAATTTTCAGGGTGAAAATTAGAAATGTTTTCAATTGAATAAAAGAATTTCTGACTTTTCGTTCTGACAGGGTCCCAAATTTACCAAACATTCATATCTGACAGGGTCCACTTTTCGGACTCCAGCGACACGTCCCCGTCGGCCATCAAGGTCAGTGCCCCCGGGCAACCTTCCTACTTCCTATCTCTAAAGAAGGGTGTCGGGATTAGAAGAGGGATGTCGACATTAGACTAAGTTACGATATCACATTATGCCATTACATACAATGGCACTGGAGACAAAGACACAACCCCTGCCTATGTACCAGACTTACCAAAGCACGGGACACAAAATGTTTGAGTAGATGAGAAAACTAGCGGACAATGCAAGCTAAGATAGATAAGTTTATCTCTCTAAAGAAGGGTATAGAGATTAGAAGAGGGATGTTGACATTAGACTAACACAGTGTACATCATCAAACAACAGCACACAACAGCAAGAAAATTTTGGCTTCATATTGTTCAAAAATCAGTCCAAAATTGAATTACTTTACTGAACTGCCTACTTTCCTATCTCTAAAGCCAGATGGTGTCAATCAAACGAATCAAATAATGAATCAATTGAACACAATTGAATAATTGCGATTAGATGTCGAACGCAATTGAAAATTACCCAGGTCTATTATATTTGATGTTATGATGGCGAAACTATAGTGTCCACACCACCCAGCCTAAAGCTAGGAGTGTGCCAATTTAATTGCAATCCTACTTATTGAACATAATCTTATTTGAACCGATCAAACATAATCAAAAATCAATCAAACGTAATAATTGATACCATCAACTGCTCTAACTTGGGACGGTTGGTCAAAACATGGGACCTGTTGATATATCTGGCCTGTATTTTCATTTACTATTAAATCTCTTTGACAACAAATTTGTTTTGATAACTCCACCAAGTTTATCAATCAAATTTTCTGTCTTAGCATGTTACGATAACTTTCACTGATAGCGCGCCCTTTTTAACTTTTTTATTTTTATTCAAAATGACCGGACGCTGATTGGAGAATTAGAGAACGCCCGCCGCCTAATAACCACCTATCATTCAATGGGATTAACAAAAATTGAGTGTGTAACTTGCCACGCGAGTGACGTCAAACGCTCCATTGTTTTGCCACTAATTTGTTCTTCTGCGTTCCAGACACTCGCGCTTGTTCCAGCTTGTTCCACTACAAATTTTTTTCAAATTTCGATTTAAAAGCCTACTCGGTGCGAAAGAGAAACCGTGTATTTTTTAATATGCCGTTCATTAACTCAAATCAAATGACTTTAGAGGTTTGGTGAAATGGTGGCTGAATTGCCGTCCCATGTTTTGTCAGATAGTCCCAAGTTACAGCCATTTCGATTGACTTCCAAATTTGCTATACTCACCAAATTTGCCAAATCTACAATTTCAATGTCAAAAGATCACAGTTTTGTGGCAAATTTGTACACTGTGGGCCCCGCCATTTTGATTTCTGTTTTGTGATGCTTTGTCAGTAGTTTTCTGTCGGCGTTTGTAGAGCGCAAAGTGTTTATACGCGCGGGCGATCTTTTTAACCAATCAAATTGCCGATCGACATTGTTTTGCTTTAGCATTGGAAGGTCTTCTATTTTTCAAAATCTTTGGCAAAAGCGGCAAAATTGGGGAGCGAAAAAAACACAGGTCTCATGCGCATGCAGTCTAAACTTAAAACTCCTATATCAGGATTAGAAACTAGGCTAGTCCTACCTCTTTTATATTTTCTTTTACAACAATACAATGCTGACAAGTTGACACAACACATGTGTACATGTACATTGACAAGTAATCCCTGAGAGAAGTTTACATTGAAATCTGCAACAAAAACGAAAGTGGTCTCTTCTACTGGTTGATTTCCAGCGCTCCTTCGCAGCTGTTTATCAAATTTCCACTAATGAGGCTGCCGCATTTCAAACGGCCCTTCTTTTTGGCACCCATGGCCTCTCAGTGCCTTGCACGACGGGCGGCTGTAAAATCCCACCCTTCATATATTTGTATCAATCTTTGATCCGTGGCTTAGGTTTTTTCTCATCTTCAATTTACTGAAGAAAGCAGGAATTTGACGCGAGAGTTAGATTGTCAACAAAGTGCCGTAAAAAATCATTGAATAAAAGAAGAACTTAAAATCTTAAATATTTTCATTTTGAAGAAGGTGCAAAAAAGTGAAACATAGAAAAGTTTCATTTTCTTCGCTTTAATCGAAATGGGGGATTTGGAAAATTTTGTATGTTTAGTTTTTTGCACAAACCCCTGTAACTATAGGCGAGCACCCCGTTGCTAAGATGTTGGCTTGAAATCGAAAATGAAACCACTCAAAACGAAAGTAAAATCGGCCCTTACTCGAAATCCCATAATCTTGATATACGAGTTTAAGTCTATTTACTGTCATGGGAACAGTGTTTTGAATGGGGTAAGTTCCAAAAATGCCGAGAATGCCAGATTCACCGGACATCTTTTTTATTTGGCATTTTATGGCACTCAAATTTTGCCACATTTGCCAAATTTTTGTCAATCGAATGCAAAATAATTGGCAATCAGGGCAAAAATGGCATTTTTTGAAGTCAATCGAATTGGCTGTTATAGCAGTTGACGGTAATTCAGTAATTGAACCAATCAAATATTATATATTTGATTTGAACGAAATGGAGTACAATTGAAAATATTACCCAGGAATCAGCTATAGCAGGCTCAATTGTGATTCGATTGCATTCAACAATGAATCGTATAGCAATTATTCCAGCCCGTTCAAATACATATTTGCTTGGTTTTTTCTCATATAACACCAGATATTACACATCCAGTGCTTTACTTTAAAAGTTTGGTGTGTCATAGCCAGGTCAGGCGCGGGGTCCTGTAGTACTCATCGTCATGTACCGTGAGATCATGTAACTTGCATCAGTGGAGGCTAACATGCATAGCCCTCAAATGAATGACCTGCCTGGTCATTAAAATGCAAAGTTAAATCAAAACAAAAATTGTAGAGTAGAGCTGCGAGCGGAGCTGCATAGTTCATTTGTTTTGAGATTTTGCTGCTTTGATTGGTCAGTCATTTGATGATGGCTATGCAAGTTTCCCTCCACTGATGCAAGTTACACAACTTCACGGTATATATATTGGACGTTTTTTTAAATGGACCTACAATCTCACTGAACATTTGAACTGAGACTTCCTGTACCTTTCAGTTCTAATGACAAAGCAGAAATTTCTTAAAAATAAATTATAATTTGTTGTAGTTTTCAGTTGGTGAAATTGCGTTTTTCAGTTTTTTTGCAGGAAGTCCTCCTCAAATTTGACTTAATCAAATACAGATTATATGGAAAAAGAAACAAGATTACACTTTTAAAGTATTTGAAAGTAGTTACTGTCTAAATAAGATGTATAGAGGAAATAAGAAAACGAAGAATTCTCTTGCCTTCATCATTCATGTACCCCATCATGCCCAGCCATTTTTTTATGATACAAATTTTTTTTAAACACCCTAGGAGAAGAGCCTGAACACGACTTCTCCTTCGTTGAAGCAAAGCCGGATTATCGAGTTTAAGAAACTTCGAGTTAGCAATTTTCGAGTTAGAACTTTTGATTTATTTAAATATCATGACGTCATAATAGTGTAACTCAACTGTTTTCCCAATTTTTCATCAAACCAAGCAAGATGAAGGGTGGAAAAAGTGGGACCTGGAATTTCCTAGCCTATACTAGATTTCGGTGGGTCACACCGGTCACACCAGTAATTTATTTTTTCCCGAGTTATTTTGCATGTGACGTCATAATTTCAGTTTTTGGACGTTATTATGACGTCATCGCAAAAATGATAACTCGGGTTTTTTGAATTCGTTTATGACCCTTTGAGCCCCCCTTTGAGGGAGTCGATTTTACCCAAGCACCCCCCTCCCCCAGGTCTAGATCTCTCGCCAATACATGGTCAGAGCCAGATTTTTTGGCTAATTTTCAAAGGTGCTTCAGTGAAATCAAGTTGTGCGATGGCCCGGGGTGGGGGGTACTTAGGCAAAAATGGATGATGGGTATGTGAAGACGGTAAGGGTCGGTTTTTTTCACCTTTCAAAGTCTCTCTACTAAGGGTCGGAAAATCAGAAAGTTTTAAATTAGTCTCTCTAAGGGTCGGAAAATTCAGGATTTTTAGGAATTTGGAAAAAATTGGAAAAATAATAACACCGTCACACCGGCTTGTATGTACAGGGCAAAAATGTACCTAAATACTGTCAGCGTCTGATTTTAAAATACCGTTTTCCCGTCTCTTTTTTCATCAAATCCCGTAAATACCGTACTAAAAAAGAGCAAATCCCGTCACACCGTAAAAGTACAAACCCCCCTCTAAGGGTATGACTTTTTTCAAAAATCGAAAAAAAATTGTAATAAAGTCTCTCTAAGGGTCACCTTTTCAGCAAAAATCAGTCTCTCTAAGGGTCGGTTTTCGGAGGCCCCGTCCGCATATACCCCTCATTCGCCAACCCCCCCCCTTCCCGGGTGCAATGGCTAAAAGAATACTAGGGTGGACTCGAAAGAATCGTAAGAATACCTCAAGACAGGCTCAGACTTTTCAAGTTTTTAAGAATATTAATGATGGGTGGGGAAAATAAAAAAAGAGCATCATTATTGGAAGATACTTCATCAATGAACGTTTTCGACTCTAGATAAACAGACATATGGAGAAAATAGGGTGAGATAAATAAAGTCACTATGAAATAACATTCCACCATTCTTCAAGTTTATTTTATGATATTTTTGTAAAAACCCTGTTTTTACTGAATATTTTAAATTTTAGATTTCAAAATTATGTTTCCCTGTACAAGCAAAGTCTGTAATACAATGACCTATACTTGAATTTTAGCAAATATTAGGCAGGGCGGGAAAAACAACGAATATCTTATTTCATGAAATTTATGAATAATCTAGTCCTAGGTAAAAGAAGCTAACCTTAAGACCTCAAATTCTATATACCAGATCAATCGTGGGAAAACATCCTACTTATTATATACGTAGAATATAGAGTCCATAAATCGAAATAAAAAAACTGATAATGATGTATCTTCAGAGCATGCGATCACTCTTATTCTCCATAAATTAGTTAGAAGTGAAATTTTATCTACATCTATTACAATATCTGCGACCGATCATAATTTTGAATTTTTCTCCAGCCAGTGATTGATGACATTCTTCACACGCGAAACATTTGTTGTGGAAATATTTTCCTTGAAACATCATGAACTCAATATCATTGCCGTTGATTTGTTGTCTACATTGGTTGCATATGTACGCATTGAAGCTCTCATAACATTGACCCTCGTGAAAGAATTTACCGTCGTCCTCGTGGAAGCGACAACCTTAAAAGTGAAAAGAGGAGATGACGACTTCCATAGGAGAAATACTCGAACTTTATGCACGCTTTTTCTTTTATAAGAATGCGACCGTAGTGCAGTGGAGCATCCGGCTACGGTGCGCAAGCTCGTAGGTTTAATCATCGGCTGGGTATACCAAAGACTTCGTAGTTATATAATACAAAAATGGTACTTGACGCCTTTCAGACTGATGCGATTAAGAGAAGGATCAAGGGCAAGTGGAGCAATCCAGGGAGAAAGAGGAGCCTTTAGGTCACCTCCGACTGCGGTCGCAGACTTACTTACTCTAAGAATATTCATGATAAAGAATTAAGAATATGCCAAGAAGATCACCATCATTGAACACCTTATTTTTTTAACAGACTTTAAATCGACAGAGCTACCGGGTGCACCAAAAAGAGTATACAGGTGCACCCGGTAGATTTACAAACGTGTCCCAATTTTCTCACTCACCAGCCAAGGAAGCACGACATGATTGACAAGTGAAGCACTCTTCGTGGTACGATTTCCCTCGGTAAGTTTGCCCGTTCGATTTGATTAGTGTTTTACAGCGAGAACATTTCTATAATAATGAAGCAAATAAAATATCATTTGTTACAATTCAAAACAGTACATTGCCACTAGTAACGAGCCTTTTGCTATCACTACAAATTTAACGATATAACACGCCAAAGGCGTTAAAATCGCATAATATGGAAGAACGAAATGTATCATCAAAGATTCACTATATCCCTGTAGAGCAGAGTGTGTTGCTGGTGATATCAATGTTGAGCAGACTATGGTCGTTGCTTCAGGGCTGATACATACTTGGGGAAAAAGGGGTACGGCAATGTGGGACTGGTCAGGATACCTTTTTTTCACCTCCTTGAACCCCTGGTAGGGTCGCAAAAATACCAAAAAAGAAAGTCCTTCGTAGGGTAAATTTTCAGGGGAATTTTGCAACGCTGTGGAAGATTTTTGGAAATAAACGGAACATTTTGTGAACGTTTTGGAATTTCATTTCCATTCAGGATCACTGTTCAAAAAATGAGTCCAACGTAGGTTTCCAATATTTGAGCCTTAGCGGAAAACCTTCGTCCGTCGGCAAGGGTAGTAGTCCCCGGGGACGTTGTACTTTCGTAGCAGAATTAACATACTCTCGTACTTACATCTTGTTGTAGCAAATTAAAACATCCTTTATCATAGAGTTTTCCTCCCTCTTCGTGACATATTTGATCTAAAAATGAGAAAATGGGAATTATCTCGTTAAAAAAAAATTAAAGGAATTTGGTAGTTTACCATACCAAAAAAACTCTCTAAAGACCTGTATAATTTACTCAACCTCCAATTGTTAATGGAGTTTACTTGCCTTATCAGACCTTACTTCACGGCGGAAGAAGTCCGTTTTTAGAATGTCAGTCGCCCCTTCAAACTAATGGTCTATCGAATTGAAAAAAGGCTAAAAAAAGCTTTAATAGAACAGGGCCTAGATAGAATTGAAGGCTAAGTTTTGTATTGAATTGATAAACGGCCATTCAACAGGCAAGGGTAAGTCAGCGTCACGTTTTTTCTTGATTGAATACCCCCAGTGGGGATCTACAATCAATGAAAAAACCTATGACACAAAACATAAAAATGAGCATATCCCTCCCCCCCACTCGGGTAAGTTATGGCATGTCTCAAAAACTGAAAATTACCATAATTTTTAGATCGCATTAGTCGTCAGAAAATGGCCAAACAATTGACTGAACATGAAGGGTACTATGATGTAGTTTCCAACCTGATGTGTAACCTAATTGTTTTTTCGCTGATTTTCGCGAAAAACCGCAAAAACTGATTATTACGTAATAATCGACGACGTCATCAAGACTAAAAATTGAATTTCTCAAGAATGGTTTATCCAATTGTCTTCAAACTTTCACCAAAGATGTATCTTACTAAAGTTGATCATTTGAAAAAAGAAATATTTCAAAATTCTGATGACGTCAGCAGAAATTAGTACAAAACGAAAAATCCTATTTTCTGCTGACGTCATCAAAATTTCGAAAAAATTTTTTTTCAAATGATCGACTTTAGTAAGATACATCTTTGGTGAAAGTTTGAAGACACTTGGAAAAACCATTCTTGAGAAATTCAATTTTTAGTTTTGATGACGTCATCGATTATTACGTAATAATCAGTTTTTGCGGTTTTTCGCGAAAATCGGGGAAAAAATAATTAGGTTACACATCAGGTTAGAAACTACATCATAGTACCCTTCATGTTCAGTCATTTGTTTGGTCATTTTCTGTCGACTAATGCGATCTAAAAATTATGGTAATTTTAAGACACGCCATAACTTACCCGAGCACACACAATGTTGTCGGGGTGAGCTGAAGGACCGGCCAAGCAATATTTCTTTCCCACCAACATTGTTCGGAGGGGAGGGGAGGGTATTTAAATGTATCTAAATTTGACACCGAAAATGTGCCATAATATGTTGGCAACGATTGTAGGAGTAGAGTTATTCGATGACTAAATAGAGTCAGCTTTAGCATCGATTTCCAATCCTTATGGAAGTTCTCTCGATATGGTTCAAACAAATAAGGAGTAACTCACTTTGAAGAGATTTTTTGCAAATGTCGCAATGATAACATCGTGGATGGTACTGTTTCTCCTGGAACCGAACTTTCTCATCTTGAAGGACCCCAAAACATTTCCAACATTTCTGTAAACGAATTATAAGAACATGATGAAGACAACCAGAAGCACGAAAAAGAAGAGGTTTGGAAATATAAAGCCATCAACGGTAAAAAGCAGAGGGAACACACATTTTGTTCAACTCTGGCAATGAGATTAAAATCCTTGAAAATAAACCTACTTTCAAACACCCTGTCTCACAGCCCCGGTTAAACTTTTTCCTACAGCGGGGATAAAAAATACGATTGAAATCTCAATGACTCACTCAACCATATTGAGACCAATTCAAAATTGGCTCGAGTGATCGAAGGCTTACGAGCGTTTGCATGCTATAAATGGCCTAATTTTTGTACCTGGTACTAACCCTTAGTCTAAAGAGGTTAACTGAAAGGTGAAAATGATTATCGAGGAATTGAGTGAGACGTTCGCAATGTTGTTTTTAGATAAAGTAAAAATTATATTTCAAGATAAAAAGCTTTTCCTCTTACGCCATCATCAGTTATCAAATATTACTTAACTCACCGTTTCCATCTTTTGACGATTCATACTTTCAGTAAAGGTGTTTTTGTTGATTCTAACCTGAAAATTTGATATAAAAACCTCTGAAAGAAAAATCTTCAAACAAGAACGAGGAACAATATTCTTTAACAAACTCTGTTTCAAATTTAATTGTTAGTATAGTTATCAGCACTTTAGAGTCTGTCACCAAAATAAAGCAAGTCTAAAGAAAATGAAACAATTTTTCAACAGTGAACTAATCATTATGTGTTTGTTGACAGAAAATTTCAAACTAAGGTTTACACAAATAAAGGAAACCAGATGAAATCCTCGGTGGTTGCAAAGCTTTATGAATTCAATATTGTTGCCTTATAAGTAAACAAATTCCTGAAAAAAATTATTATCTTTCTTTTAATTTCGTTGATAATAAGGTCTAGTTTACACTTTGCATGCATATCAAAATTATCGTATATCAGCGGTTTGAAAACTGAATTCCCTCTGAACACAATTTCATCAGCAAAAAATTACTCTGAGGTTAATGGTCAACTACGTTTTCTTTCTGCTTAAAAATTATTTCAAAGAAATCTCAATAAAGATGCCACGAAAAATGTTTTCTAGAAAGCCTGAATTGTCAAAATCAATGCGAAAGTGTAAACATAACTTTAACATTGACGACATTCATTAGGAAACTTTTATTACCGCAATTAATTCTGTTACATCCAAACATGGAAATTTGTTGTCAAACATTGTACGTCATTCCACTTTGTCTAATATCCATCAGTTTGTCTGTAATGAAACAAGAAAAATAAACTATTTTGATCGATGTTTCTATGTACAGTAAGAACGAGATGCTAAGTATTTTATCGTAGGTTTTACAGGTTGGAATAACATTATAAAAAAATATACCTGTGATCGCTTCTTCAGGCTTTGGAGCCAGCTATACTTCTTTAGATATATCAAGAAAAAGTCCAATTTCAGTCTAAAGATTAGACCTTGCTTCATAATTAGAGAATTTTCCTATAAGAAAAAAAAACAGGGAGTGAAATCCTTGATAGCTCCGTTATCTATAAAGTTGTGAGCAGGGTGCAAAAAATGTTACTAAAATCGAGGTTGAATACATTTTCATAAAAATTTTTTACGAAAATAATCTGATGACCATACCTATCTAGCTCAAATCGTCCATATATTAGATTTCAAAAAATGTTAGGCTGCGTACACCCCTGAAATAGTTTTTGTTACAAGGGATGCAAAATATACTCGAAAAACTCTTCTTCTTAGCAAATCTTTTCTAAGTAGCCAAATCTACCATGTAATTTTAGGATGTATTTATGATACCCTTCCTTGCTAAAATCTTAATGACGTCATCGAAATCCAACTCAAAAAATTATCAGCAGACGTCATTTTTGAGGCAGATTCGGATTCCTTATAATATAAAACAACACAGAGAGATACTGGCAGCCAAGATAAAGGTATTCTGAATAATCAACTCTTTTAGGAGTAACATCTTCCCAGTAAACACTGATTCCGTTGCTAAAGTTATATTTATTGTGGTTTCAAAAACATAAATTTCGTATCAAACTTTTCAAAATAAATAAATTTCTTTAATTTAAAATTTCCTAAAATTTCAAAACTCAAATAAGATAACCTAAAAAAATACACTACTGTCACTGTAAAAATATCAAAGTCTTTGAAATCAACAATATGAAATTTCTTTTTCCAGTTGGCACACAACGTCGCTTCCCGAGTGATCTAACGATATTGATTATAGAAGTTAGATTACGGTTTTTGACGTGTGTTCTAGCTGGGAATAAAACATTGGTATAACATAAGATATCAAACGTATGACATTCCAACAGTAAAAACTCCAATGTGATGTACATAAAAATATATATTACATATGACACAGCTACCTGGGAAGTATTAGCGATAAAGCGAAAAATCTATCCATCCACCGTATTCCTTCGAATGAACGCTCCGCCTTAAACCCTGCCTGGGGCGTTTATTCGAAATGATACGATATCTTAAGGGAACTTATTTTGGTTGATGACAGGGTAAACTTAGAAATCAAATGTGAGCGTTTTAAACAAAATATCGTATATGAGTTATATTGGAGAACGGCAAAGATAGTTTGGCAAGAATTATTTTTGCAAGGTGCGCATTTTTTTTTAATTTTGACGAGAACTAATTTTAGCGATTTTCGGAAAATCACGGAAAATTACGCTAAAATTCGGCAAAATAGTTCCCTTCAATAATAAGATAACTTTCCTACGGATGCATAACGTTAAAAACATTACTCTCAAAACAAATAATTCAAAATTAACCATATAAGATAGGAAAAACAAAAGGTTTTCAAACATAAAATACCAACAAAATAACTCCTAATAATATTTTCACTTGCGCTTCAATCACAACCGAATTTTTTCAACCTCCTTCCACAAGTCTGCTCTAGTGATTTCTTTCTCACTTAGAGCGCCGGCTAAACCCGGAATGACGTACGGTGAACGATTCTTACGCGGTGGTAACCTTTTACGGCAAGTCGGGCAACGATCCAATTTATAAGCACAGAGGAAACAGCCAACCAAACGTCCACAATCGTGACAAAAGAAGAAGTAATTATACTGACGAACAAAACAAATTTCACATTTGAAAGTCTCTCGAACGTTATCCACTGTATTTTCCAAGGAGGAGATCATGGTACCTATAGTTCTCATATCGTTCAAAGGTCTAACACTGTTTAGTTCTGATAATAACGCTTTCAGTTGGTCAATACCATCTTTGAGCTTTTCGACGTCCGTCTCGCCACGAAGGTTACTGTTACTTGAAGTAGCTGAAAAGATAAATATAGTGGATCAGATTATTAGACACCATCGACACTGACACTATAATCAAGCAGAGCAGAATAAAATTAGGAACTATGAATTAAATCGAATAGCTTAAAAGAAATACTTTTTGATGGATTGTTATGATTAATAAGGCTCTTCCAGAAAAAATCGACTCATGGAAATGGGTTAGGTCTAGAATTGTTTCAATAATCTACACCCGGAAATTTCTTCACCCCTGAACACGGCAGTTTTTTCAGAATCCTGTTGATAGTCCGGGAGCCAAATCCTATATCTCCTTAAATAAGCACTTTTGCTTAACCCAAGATTCTACAGGATAAACCTATATATTTTTGGAATCCTCAACTATCCTAATTTAATGCTCGGTCCCATACAGTGTGCAGTTGGAGAAACCAAGGGGTAAAATTGCCCATTTCTATTGAATTTTACCTAATTTGAGCAATTTTTTACTGCTTATCTCGCCTAAAATGTTTTTAAAAATAGTTTAATTTGATTTTGGTGTAATATACTCTGGAAAATTTACAATTCTGACTTGAAACTATCACATTCAGAGTGCAACTGGACAAACCAGGGGGTAAAATTGCCCATTTTAGTATATTTCTTTTGATTTTTATTGATATTATTGATAACAGTATTAAGGTGTACGAAATTTGATTTCTAACTACTGCAAACATGAATATTTTTGGTAGGCAATAGAGGAAAGCAATCTGTGGTTTTCATTATCTGGCATCAGGGATACAAGTGGCAAATCAGGGGGTAAATATGCCAATTCCTAGTTCACAGTTGCCTGAGTCTGGATGTTATTCTTGAGCAGGTTCCTCAAAAACCTAAATTTTTAGGATGGAAACCAGCTCTAACAAACTTTAAATTACCATTCAATCATTTCTTAGTCGTTCTTTTAAAAACAACTACACAACATTTCGATACTTTTAAATGAAGTTATGGCTGCATAGTTACAGTGATTCCCGAAACGGTCACTACTGCCGGTTTTTAAGTAGAACTTCTTATTTTGAGGCAAACTACTGTTAAAAGGAAAGTAAAATGGCGAGGAAAAAAGAGAAGACACCTCAAAGCATGACCTTATAGAGGACATCAAGTTCTACTTTCATCTAAGATGATTTGGCTTTCATCGTCAGGCCGTATCCCCCCTTAACCCGCAAAATATAACTTTTATTTCTACGCCTTCTAGCAAAGCAATTACTTATCAAGTCTGGTCTCCAGATAATAATTGTACTAAAAACACTGCTAGTAGGGACCATTTCGGGAGGTCCTGAGAAGCAATACAAGAAATTTCAGAGCAAAAGCTAACAAAGTTACACTAAGTCATTGTAACTATGCAGCCATAACTTCAGTTAAAAGTATCGAAATGTTGTGCAGCTGTCATCAAAAGGACTAAGAAATGATGGAATGGCAATTTAAAGTTTGTTAGAGCTAGTTTCCATCCTAAAAATTTAGGTTTTTTAGGAAACTTCTCAAGAAAATCCAAACTCAGGCAACTTCAAACTAGAAATGGCATATTTACTACTGATTTACCACCTGTATCCCTGATGACGGACAATGAAACCACAAATTGCTTTCCTCTATTGCCTACCAAAAATATCCATGTTTCCAGTAGTTAGAAATCAAACTTTATACACTTTATATTGTTCTTTGGGTCAAATGGGCCCAAAAATCAATAAAAACGATAGAAATCGTCTAAAATTGGCAATTTTACCCCCTGGTTTCTCCAACTGCACCCTGTATGTGAAATTTTCAAGTCAGCATTGTCATTTTCTAAAATATTGTCGTGGTGCGCCAGCCGGTTAAGGCTGGGCCCACAGCAACTACATTTTTATTTAAAAGTTTTTCCCCGGATATCGGCCTGACTGCCGTTAGAAGACAGGAGATGGAGTTCATGGAGTAGATCAAGGAGGTGGGAGACAAAAAATGTTGAAGTCTAATTTCAATAGATAACTCATTATAGATAACTCATATACAATATCCAAACATACAGTTCCATAAACCATAAAAATTCAATAACGTTCAACACTTCGAGAAGACGGGAACGCACGATCGACTCTGCCTGGCCGGTGTCATTTCCGAACGAACTCTTTACTCCTCCTGATACCTGGATCTCTTCTCTCATGTTGATACTCCCCGACGGGAGGACTTGCCTCGCCCGAGGCTAAAAGCGAAGTGTTTTTTCTCCTAATAAAATTTCTATCTAACGTACTCAAGGTGAGATTCCATTCAATGGTTACCATAACTACGAACATAAATAATAAAATTGCAGAACTATGTCCTCATGACAATATATTACACAAAGATCAAGTTAAAACTATTTTCGAAGATATTTTAGGCGAGATAAGCAGCGAAAATTGCTAAAATTATGTAATAATTCAATAAAATGGGCATTTTTACCCCCTGAAGTGTCGAAAATGATACAAATACATTTGACAAGAAATTTTTCTGGTGTATCGCATAAAATTTTATCATAACTGTTTTGGTGGTAGGTCCAAGTCTTATAAAGTGTCAAAATTCAGTGAAAGTATCCAAATTTTCCCTATTTTCCTCAAGGTAAACCCCCAAAAATAATTTTTCGCAAAAGATTTTTGCCAATGATGATCACCAATCTATCTTGAAACTTTTGGCAAAGTTTTAAAGCAATTGGTCAATTTACCCATGAGATATAGAAAATTATATCATACATGGAAAGATATTTTCCTTAACAAATCCTTACAAAGGGTAAAAAGTACCCCCTAAACTCGAGCCTAGGATAAAAAATTTACCAGGAATTAGCTTTGGGGACCAAGCATTTCTTAAACTAGGATAGTTGAGGATTCCAAAAATGTATAGTTTATCCTGTAGAATCTTGGGTTAAGCAAAATGCCATTTTTCAGGTTTGGCTCCCGGACTATGAAATCTACTTGAACAATATATCATTCACTCCCTGTGAGCGATTTTGTCTTGAAAAGCCCCTAAAACACGAAGTCAAAAAGTGAATATATTATGCTAAAAGTAAAAGGTCAAAAGAATCATTGAACAGAATAGTAAGCTATTCACCTCCTCTCAAACTTGACTCACTAGTTAAGACATCTGGGTTGCATAGGTCGTCTGACGAGCAATCTGAAGAATCTAAATCAGCATAACAAAAAGATTCAGTAAATTAATGATTAGCCACACGATTACATATACAAATCAAAGGCCTTTATTGGAAAGGCCAGGAGTGTGTTTAAAGTATAGCATCTTTTTTAAAAAGTCATCGCGTAAGTGCTACATCAAAGATTGATCCTATGTATATTTTACTTTTTAATAATTGTGTACATGCACATGAGTCATAATGTGTTAACAAGATAGACGTTTAAACTCAAAGGATTAAAACTTTCTAGGTGTGACGGTTTAAAATACAACAGACATGTCAGTATTTCTAGTGGAGGAAACACTTACGGTAATATGCCAATTGAGAATCTTTTCTAGTCTTTGATTGAGAGGAGTTAGATTTTCGATCTGTAAAGAATGTAGAAGTGCCGTTAGGAGATTTCCAGAAGTTGGTAGCTGATTCGGAAGTCAGATTGTGTTCCCCAAAATTGAATGTTGGTTTCTTTGGGACCTCTGGTGAAGAAGAGGAAACACTTGTGGTAATGCTGGTTATACTATTTGCTATCGATGATTGACCAAATTTAAAGGTCGGTTGGTTGGATGGTGAGTTTTCTGGTTGTGTAAAATTAAAGGTCGAAGTTGATGCTGGCTTCCCAAAATTGAAACGGGCTGCTGTTCCAAATTTAAATGTGGTTGTACTAGTTGATGTTGAGGTACTGGATGACGGAGGTCTCCAAGCATTGAATGATGAAGATATTGTTGTAGAACCACTACTGGTGATTTGAATTGTTGTGTTGATGGTTGTGCTTTCTGTAGTGATGCTAGTTTGCAGTGAACGAGGAGAAATAAATGAAGTAGCCCATTCGTTTGTACTGGAACTTGTTGAAAATGGGGTTGTTGTGACTGTAGTTAACAAGCCGTTAAATGTGTTGGCCACTTGTGATGATAGGGGTACTTCCTTAATCTTGGTACTGACTCCTGGTTTTAGATTGTCGGAACGGAAAACGGTTGTTTTCTTTTTGGTTCCATTGCATGTTTCTTGAGATTCAACATTGGATGTAAAGCTGCTAATAGTGGTGCTATTATTTGAAGATGATGTCACATTGGTATCATTGAAGAGATTCATCTTTGGTGATTGCGAAAATACAAATTTAGACGGTGTTAACTTAAATTCTGAAGTTGTGGTCGGTGTAGTTCTCGTGTCTTGACTGATATTCTTGTCTTCTGTGGCTAGGCCAGGAAAATACGGCAGGTTTGTAGATGCACCAAAAACATAGGGTGGTGATGATCCAATTGTTTTTCCTTGAAATGTAAATCCGTTGGCAGATGTTGTGGTATTAGTGGTGTTGGTTATGGGGAAAACTGCATTCGAAGGGAGATTTGAGGTTCTAGATTCAGTAGTTGGAATAAAAAATGTATCGTTTGAAGGTTTGTTTAAATTCCTGCGTGCTTTATTCTTGACTCGGCCTTTTGGTGACTGCGCTGTTTTAACTTTTGGATCAGTCTTGATTTCGTTTGTGGAAGGAGATTCTTTCAAGAAGGAAGGAGATGGACTGTCTTCATGTTGAAATGAAAATGAATTTGGGCTTGTCCATGTAAATTTGACAGGTGTTACGTTGGATTTACCAGCATCATGTCCATTTTGTTCTTTTGTTGGAGTGAAATTTGAAGCCATTTTAAAGAATCTAGTAAGACAATAAAAATGATCTTCAAAAATCATGGTTATCTTCTTCAACAAGTTATCTATTGTTCAAAAGGAACAGACTGGTACTGAAAATTTCAGGTAAACTTAATTAGTTTAAAAATTAAGCTCTCCAAGACTTCTATTGGGCTTTTCCAGAAATAGTCCGTGCCCCCCCCCCTGTTGAGGATATCGGATATCCAGGGGGTTAAATATCTAGAAGGGAGCAGATATCCAGGGGGTAAAGTGTCTTTTCAGTTAAAAAATACGATATCTCCTTTATAAGAGAGGATAACAAAGGCGGTTGAGCATATTTTTAAGAGCGGATATCTTTACTAATAAAGTAGGATATCCAGGGGGCTCGATACTTCGAAAAATCAATATCCTCAACAGGGGGGGTAAAACATTTTTCTGGAAAAGCCCATTGTGTAGATATTTGGTCATTGCGGGGACAGACAGACAGACAGACAGACAGACAGACAGACAGACAGACAGACAGACAGACAGACCTGTTAGTGTTTTGAATCCAGGTATGAATGTTACCAAGCTTGAAAACCTGCTCTTTGTTCTTGTTTTTCTTTCTTTTTCTTTGGTAGATGTAAAGTTAGAACACGCGACGTTTGGGGTTCTTTAATGACTTTTAGGGAGCCTTCAAAATTAAGACGTAAAAGATACCTCATGGTAGGGTAGTAGCCTGTAGAAGGTAACACTTTGAAGTCGAAAAAACCCTTTTTTTGCCGGTTTTTCACGAGAAAAAAAAAGAGCGTCAAGGTAAGAACCTTGTAAGACCCATTGTGATTTAAATTTCTGATATCTCAACTTTGAAAAGTAGTTTGGCAAGAAAATACAGGTTCTGCTAATAATATTTTGAAAGTTTATGGTAAATAAGAGTTTAAAATTTATTTGGTATGACAATTGTTGATTTTTAGACCTCAATGGTTCAACTCTTCGAGCATCTTGGTAATTTACGAAATTCCTTATTACACAAATATTACTAGGCAAGTATTTAACAGCCTTGAAATTTGCACAATCTGAAATTAACACAAATTTTTCTGCTTTTTCAAGGAAACAGCAGCTGGTTTTAATTAAGGGGGTTTTTATTTAAAAAAAATTTTCAAATCGTGTTAATAAAAAGATCCAATTGCCTTGAAAGTTTACATCAAATTTAAATTGGCATATTTAGTAAAATTTTTGGCTTAATTGATGACGTCATCATTTTTTGAAAATGGCCAAAAAATATTTTGTCACCTGTTGGTATTGTGTATTTTACAGGCCGGTCCTAAATTGCCCTTTTTAGTTTTTGCCTAAATAAGCTCTAGGTTCTAGGATTTAAAATGCATTTGACTTTGACAAGTGTCAAAGTTAAGAATTGATAATACAAGCTAAAATTTCATTAAAATCTTATACACTGACTAACATAGTCAATATCTGACCTGGAAAAAATTGCTAGTCAAAAGCTCCATTAGTTTCTGAGTTCTTTCTGGCAGAGGGTTGGCGTGTATTTCACAGGTATGTCTGCAAAGTACGTCAAATACTCCTGGGAGTTGGGACAAGTTTTTTCATAAACATTTCTAGTCTCTCTTTTTGAAAAACATGCCTTCAGAAACAAATTCCAGTCAATTTTGATGGGTCATTTAATGAATTTGAATAAATTGCTCAAATCAAATGAATAAAAAATTACTTTCAGAAATTGATCAAAAACGTCAAATATGACCTATCAAATTTTTATTTGAAAACGACTACAACAATCTCTTTTTGCATCATAATGAGTTTTTGTTTGCAATTTAAAGTCATAAAATCTGAAGTTAAGTCTCTGAAGGGATAAAAAATGTCATCAAAATAATTTTATTTAAAATTAATTTGTTTTACAGAATTTTCTCTCAGATCTTTTGCTGTACACTGGTTCGATTCAAGAGAGAGCTGGATTTATCTCGAAACCGATATTTGCAGTACTCTCATGGAAATTACCATAATTTTGGGCTCCAAAGCAGTCCCACAGGACTAACTTAAGCATTTTCCATACATCAATTTTTATTACACCAATTATCTCAATTTTTTAACATTTTTCAGCTTTTTAAATGAAGAGAATTCATTCATTCAAATAGGTTCATTTTATTTGTACAATTGACAAGTGCAGTAGCACGAAACTCTGAGTAGTGTACTTTGTTACTTTCTGTTGTGATGAAAGATATCCTTTTAAATATTTTACTTGGCTCTGGTTTCATTGAACACTCTGCAATTATCGATCACAAACAAAACTAATTTTGGGCTTATTCTTACAAATTTTCTCCTTCATTATTAAATTTGACTTTCATTTCCACAATCGAAGATCACTTTGAAAGTTGATTGTCATTTTTAATCACTGAAAACAAGGAAACTGACGTGTTATCCTGAATATGCCTCTATTTAATTTGATGGGCTAGGATAGGCTGATTTTTAACGTTTTCCAGCACTTTCTTAAGGAAGAATTTTCATTCATTTTACCATAACTTTTAATCTAATGTTAACCAAATTTAATAAATGACCAATCAAATACTAAGTTTATCTTTCTTCTTTCTATTGAAACAAGATACTGTTATTGATTTCAATTAGAATTAATTCCAAAGAAAGAAACTTTTTTGTGGCGCACCCGTTATCTGACCTTTAAACCTCAAATCCAACAAATAGGCAACAAAAAAGGGATTTTTTCTCTGCTGTAGATTATATTGATGATTGAGACAGACTTTAGCATATTTCAAGAAGTAGTGAACTTGTGGCTTGCGCTAATTATGTCATCTTAACACCAACTAAATAGAACTCTCTAACCATTCCAATTGTCATCATCAACATCCAAATTTAAAATATGAATACAATTAAAGATGGCTTTTTAAATAATTTTAAGGTCAGACGTGCGTGTAAATTCGTAGCATTCAATTATCCTACAGGCATCCATCCTATCTATGGTAATTTCCACGTTATTTGAGTTTGTTGCCATACTCCTCTGAATTTTATTGAAAACTATCACTAAATATGACTAAATATTCTTTCATGTAAAATTTTAGGCAAAACACGCCACACACAGAAAAATGTGATAATGCCAAAATAATTGATTAGATTTAGATTTACATCATCAAGATTTGAGAAAAGAAGAGTGATTTTAGCCAAACGAGACGGGTTGAAAATCAAAATTCTCTCAGACGGCGCAAACCATTGTTGTACCTCTTAAAGTCAACTCTTGCCTTTTAAACCTACGTTCTAGCCTCCAAAATTTGGGAGAGACTTGATTAAACATCACACTGTTCCAGAGTTGATAAAATTTGATATTTGTATATACTGCCTCCAATAGCCCCCTGCCCTTTTCCCAAACCTTGTTACATTTCTGTCACAGTGCAAGAATGGATCTATCTAAATCAAAATGACACTTCTTGTTTAGTACTATCTAACAATCATATTGTGACTAGCACTGATCTCGATGTTTTAAAGAATATTAAATTGCACCCCAGTGAATTCCATATTTTCAAATAGGGGGACATAGGAGAAACATCATGTAAAAACCCTTTTTTTTTTGCTTTGAGTTTGACTGGCGGGTTGCCACCGTCACCGCTCTGCCAGCAAAATCAAAATATTTGAACATTTTCAAAACATAGTCCCATAGACCCCTCATTTAAAAGGTACTTTTATGCTGATTAAGAAAATCAATATGTAAAGGTTGAATAACACTGTCACAAGAAGTAATTTCAGAAAGTTGAAAGTTGAAACACAGATTTTTAGTCGAAAAATGGTACCCATCGAGGAACTGATTTTTCTACTTTTGTGTTTTTGCTACCTGGGACTCTGGGAGGTGAGAAAAGGTACCCTGACCTGACCAGCGGCAGATCTCCGTACCCCTTTTTGCTCATAAGAGTCCGCTGCGCAGTTGGTTATCAAAATTTTTTTACTAATATACTTTAAATTTTTTGAAAATCTTTTCAACCAGCGTTTAGACAATTTTGAACACGCTCTTCATGTTTGTTTTGATTTTTATTTGAAGCAACCTTCTTATAAAAATTTGCGAAGCAATCTGTGCTACCGTAGATAGATAGATAGAAAGAGTCGATATTTTACGTGGATAGCCCAGTAATCAAGGACTTTTAGACAGTCTTTGTATTGTTTTCACGGGGTCCACGGCCAACCATATGTTATCTATGAACTGAACAGAACATTGGAAGGAGCGGGGGTTTGAACCGTAAATCCCTAGTCCTTAAGACGCTGATGCCTTTTACCACTTGGCCATCGCTCCTCCATAAGTTGGTATAATGTCAACATCCCTCTTCTAATTTCGACATCCTTCTTTAGAGGGGCTCCCCCAGGGGCTGGCGTGACGCGTGAATGACCCTTTTTTCTGTCGTGAATACGTGAATTGGACTTTTTCAACGCGTGAATACGTGAATTGAGATATCCGCGTGAACGTGAAAATAAGATTTTACCAGCGTGAATTCGTGAATCGAGATTTTGAGCATGAACGTGAAAAGCAAACTATTGTCTAAAACAAAACTGAATAAACCTAAATATGTAAAATTTTCTTGATATCATATTGACCTATTGCCATTGTAAAGTTATTCAAAATAATCATAAATTGAAACAGAAACAAATATTTTTTCCTTATTTTTCTAAGGGCGCATCTTGTGATGCAAATATTGCATCCAGCGAGAGTGTTTTGAGCCAAAACAAAAAAGTCTAAATGAGAAAATTTTCTTCGTCGGCGCTAATGATGGTCGTCTTTCTGTAATCGCTTATATTGTTACTACTAAATGCAGTACACAAAATGATACCGCATGAACTTGGAGACAGTGAAGGGTATTTGATTCTTCGATAATTTACAAAAGTAGGTAGATAGTTCTAAAAAATTTTATATGATTGCATCATCGAACATTCAGAAAAAAACTCTTGTGACGCCGCACCGTGTAAGGCAGGTACGTCACTCGCCGTACCAGATTTGTACCAGTAAATGGTCAGTGTTGAAAATAATCAAAGATTCTGAATGAATTGTTTGACCAAACAAGGCATATTAGGGTAACAATAGTGTGTTAAGGCCGTTTTCTCAGCAATGAAAGAGTGAAAGTTGTCAAAAAATTTTCGCGCTCGCTTCGCTCGCTTTTTCCTTTCCACAGCTTTTCTTCAATGAGATAGGGGGTCAAACTTGGGAATTTGCGTCCTCTGGTTGTACCACCTCTTTGAAGCTCACGACTTTCCAGACCATGAATTTGGGCCAAACCTCGATTTAAATTTATTCTCAAAATAAAATATATTTGGACACTGTCATTTAAATGGTACAAATCATGCACCATGCCAAAAATGGCTTAAAATAAGGTTTTTGTAATAATTTGCCCAAATTACATCAAAAATTAGGGAAAATCTCAGAAAACCTCTATATTAACATTAGAAAGGGTAAAAGATGGTTAAAATCACTCCAGGGGGTTAAATGGCCCAAATATGGCTAATTTGTTGTCCAGACAAAAAGATTGTCCTAAAAAGGGCCATTTAAGCTTAGTCTATACCAAACCTAGTTTAAACTAACGCTGAATGGTTGTTTTAACTCCTAATAGTAAAAAGGCCCACTTTTTACGTTCTTGGGTCCCAAAATAGGACAATAAAGTTGTCCTTAATTTTACATTAGTTTTAGTATCTAAATTATGAAAGTGGTCAAAACTGAAACTATCAAGTGATCTTTAACACAAAAACACTATGGTTAAACATAAAACCTGTAATGTGAAAAGTAAAATGGGCAGATAAAAGGTCCATTTTTGGACAAATTGTTGTCTTTTAGCTCTTCAAAAGAGGAATTTTTTCTTTTATCTTTAGAAAAAGGTAGAGCTATAATAAAAAAGAGTGGAACAACTCTCCTAATTTATACTGTAAGAATATAAACTAAGAAATACTAAATTAGTTTGAATGTAAAAGCGTCTAAAGTTAGACAAAAAATTGTCCTGCAAATGATATCTAAAAGCTCCATAGTCTATCTATTTTTACCGCAACTACAAGACAACATTTTGTCCATTTAATGGCCCGTTTTGACTTAATCCCTCAAGTTTTTATCATGATTTGGGGTATAATAGTACCAGCTGTAGCTGTTTTAGAGTCAGATATAGGTTAAATGGTCCATATTTAGGACAATTAATTGTCCATACTTTAACTGTTATATTTTACAAAAAGGACAATTTATTGTCCTTTTTGGGACCAAATAACCAAAATTTGTTATCTGGACACTAATTGTAAACCATTCATACAGTTTTGTGCAAAATTTTAGCTTATATAAACTAATAGTTTTGGCACTATTTTGGAAAAGATAAAAATGGTTGAATCCCTAGCGTTAGAGCACAAAAAGTGGTTAATTTAAATACATTTGCCTTCAGGACAACAGATTGTCCATCAGAGGGGCCGTTCAACCATTTTCATTTTGATCATCTCATGTTTGAGATATTTAGAGCCTGATCTGAGAGGATCTTGAATGAATTTTTGTTTTAAAGTTGATTTTGATGAGAATTAATTGCCCATACTTTACAACATCTAGGACAATTTATTGTCCATTTTTGGACCTTTTTACAAGATTTTATAGTTGGAATCTTGTTGTAGGATAAGGTTCTTCATGTGTACCAAATTTCGACTTGATCGGAGCACCCTATCAAGACTTAATGATCTTGGATAACTCATTATCCTTTCAGTTAGGACAATTCATTGTCCTTTTTAGGACCGCAGTTCAAAAGCTTATATCTCTTTAAGTATACCTTTTACAGTTACGGGACCAGCATGGGTCCGAAAACGGACCTTTTAACTTAACCACAGGTATCAGTGTAGGGCCTAGTAGACATTTACGAGTCTTTAATTTTCAAAACTAGTCAGGGGTGTAAAGATGGTGCAAAAACAGCTATTTTTTGTACCATTTAAATGACAGTGTCCATTTAGGGCCTGCGACGAAGAAAATTCGAGGGAAACCTTAAAGCTAAGGCTTTACTTTGCACTTACCTCCCTTAAAAAGCAAATTCAGGCAGGGTTTATACCACCGTACGCCAGAGAGGTAGTTTTTTGTAACTTTTTTGGCGTGATAGACGTGATAGACAGACCTTAAACATTGCCCTATGAAAGCTCCAATAATTGTAAGAGGTCTTAAAAGGTCGACGCTGTCGAGAATAAGGTTAAAAAACTGCAGAAAACTTTATGTTGGCCATAAAAAGGTCAAATTTAGCCCAATAAGGTCACAATCGTTTAACAAAAGAATTAAAAGCAAAATCAGCGTGTGAACGTGAAAATGGTTTTTTTCGCGCGTGAATACGTGAATTGGCAAAAAAATTTGCGTGAATACGTGAATTGAGGGTCGACTGTGGGGGCCTCTTTAGAGACAGGAATAATAGGAAGGTGGAAATCACTGATTGACTCAACTGATTGCTAAGCAAATAAAACTAATTTCAATCAGCGATTCCAACTTTCCTATTATTCCTATCTCTAAAGAAGGGTGACAAAATTGTCAAAATTAGACCAATTCCTGACCAATGCACCAGACTGACCAATGAAGTAAAAGCGAAAAGGGCTAGAAGCAAATCTTTAACCTTTCTCAGGCAAAAAAGCGAAGCCTTAGAATAAATGCTGTATTTAGCAGAAAATCTTACTTTCAATCCTGGAATTCGTATGAAAACCTTACTAGGGGCTTCAAATCCTACCTAGGAGATTCACTTCCAGCCCTTCTTCTATTCCATTGACTGCGGAGAACTTAAAAAATCTTAAATATTTTCATTTTGAAGAATCGGTGCAAAAAAGTGAAACATGTAAAGTTTCATTTTTTATTACTTTAATCGAAATGGGGGATTTGAAAGATTTCCTATGTTTGGAGTTTTGCACAAACCACTGTAACTATGGGCGAGAACTTTGTTGCTAAAATTTTTGTATGAAATTGAAACTGAAACCACTGAAAACAAAAGTAAAATCAGCCCGCACTCGAAATCCTGTATTCTTGATATACAAGTTTTAGTCTATATTGGTGGAGGTCTATGGAGAGTCTTCATTAAAAAAAAGCTCAGGAATTTTCTATGTCTTTCCGGAGATTCAATACACCAGTTTCTTTCATTATTTCATATACCTTAGCTAGAAACTTAACATTGGAACAGTCAAAGTTTACAGGGATTCCTGCAAAAAAAAGAAACTTATTCATGAATACAATGAATAGCCATAGTGAAAAGCATTTGAAAAATTCAAGTCAAAGTTGTCAACAGTGATTCTATCCTAAGATATTGACATCCAAAGTTTTAAATTCAAGACGTATCTGCACTCTGTGGACAGTTAGGGAAACCATCCAGGATAGTGCCATTCTATAAGCCAGTAAAAACTAAATGACACTTGTAAACTTAAATTTCCTACCATTTTCCATTGAAAACAACCAAAAACATTGCTACTTCCCAAAGCCGAAGACCAAAACAAATTATCTTCCAAGATTATGGCGCCCTTTCGAATCTATTGTTAAGGCCATCTAAAATGGTGGAAAGAGTTGCGGAAAGACAAAAGGCGCCTGCTGCTTCGAGGGTGGTAACGCCAAAATGCCCAATATGATCTTCCAATAGAAGGCGAGTTAGTTGCCGTGCGAGTTACGTCATGCACTCCACCGCAGCGCACAACAAAGCATGTTTTAATGAATATCATTAATTATAAGAATAACTTATGTGCTTACCTTCAGTAAACTTCGAGTGCTTCATTGAAAATGAAGAAGGTAACGAGATAAAAAATACACTGGATAATTTTCTTTGTATATAATAACAGTTTGGTCAAAGTGAAAGTTTTGCTGAAAGTTTGAAAAAGTTTTTCCGACGCAAAAAAAAATTTCAGCCAATTAAAAGCACAGTGCGCTTATACTTACTATGTTTGCTACATCGTCTAGGCTAAAAATAAGTGCAAAAAGACAAGAACACTATTTTTTAATGGGTGATGTTATGATTTTTTTGATTGCGGCCGCGTAGAGGAACTCGCCAAATGTTCCTAACTGGTGGAAGCTTATTTAGAACGTTCGATTTATAAACATTTTAAAGACTAGGTAGTTGCTATGACGGAATTAGACAAGGCATGTCGGTATTACACAAAGTTACAGAATAAGGTCTTTTTTTCCCCACATCTCGGAATTTTTTTATTGCAATGTGAAAGTCCTGTTTTGTTTTTGATTTTGGTTGTACCACTTTGAATCTAAAATTTTGAAACTGATTGCATCAACTTTTTCATAATTATTTCTGATGAACGAAAACTGTATCGGTTTGATTTTATAATGGAAAGGCTTTCCTAACATACTCATCATTTTGGACGACAAGTATTTTTATGAATGGCAGTTGAAGTGTTTTTTCTCATGTTAAACATTTTTGTCCACATGTAGCCATTTGTATGTTTTTTTTTTAAAAAGCCAGTTTTATCGGGTGCTACTGCTACAATACTGGACAAACTTGAATCTCTTAACTGGTACTCATTCAAATTTTTAAGGGATAATCAGATGGTTACCAAGATGAGATACTTCACTACTGAACCTACAGTCCAGGATAGGAGCGAGGAATAATAACAGACTTCATTTTTTCTTAGGCGGCAATCACAAATATCTTCATTTCGCGTCCTCGTTGGGTCTAAAAAGTGAGTCGGTCGGTCGTAAAAATTTTTGGGCTTCCATTTTTCCATCCATTTTTGGAGTGCATTCTTGTGGAGGAAACTGCATGCAAGCCAGCCAGCAGCCAAAACCGCGTGTAATGGGTGGTTTAAAATTATGACGTTTGAACACTGTGACCTCCGACCCCAAAATCGCGCATGTAATGAGAAACAAAGTCAAAATGCTGCGAATGCGCTAGAAATCGCTCCCAAAAAGTCGGCAATAATAAAATTTATTACGAAGGAAAGGTCATTGACAGAAAAAGTCCGACAAATTTACCGACTCACTGACTCAATTCTACTCCTTTTTCGAGAGTCGGTCGGGCAACGAGAAACAAAGATATTTGTGATTGCCGCCTTACCCAAAACTTTAATAGTTTTTCCTTAAACTGTAACTCAAATTCTTGGTTCTTAAAAGATCTCAGAAAGCAGTTGCTGCGTTTTTTTTATGGATCTCAATTGTCTTAGAGAAAATTCTACAAGACCCCCTTGAAATATACCTTTTTTTAAAGAGGCAGCCATGTTGAATAATTATGTACTCCAGCACCAGGAGCATAAAAACAATGATACAGCAATGCATAATTTTTAAAATATGCATGATACAGTAATTATTCCAGACCCCCGCGCTCGATAGGATCGATCATCGGAACGGCTCGATGACGGATCGATATGTGATCGATGGATTACTTATCGATCCGGATAGGAGATCGATGGAAGATTCAGCCATTAAAAAGTCTTGAGTATCGATCCTTCGTTGATCCATTATCGAGCTAGTATTTCAATCGAGTATATCGATTCGTCATCGATCATTAATCGATTCGTCATCGATCGTTAATCGATTCGTCATCGATCGTTAATCGATTTATCATCGATCGTTAATCGATTCATCATCGATCGTTAATCGATTCGTCATCGATCGTTAATCGATTATGCATCGATTATAATTTCAGGCTCTAAGGGGGGGGCTTATTATATTAGGTACCCGAGAGTACCATATCGGCCATTTTTAAGCCGGCATCGATAGGTGTCGATAGGTAATCGATAGGTGTCGATAGCGAGAAAGATCGATTAATATTAGAGCTCGATTTTTAGAAAGAGTCGATAGGGTCGATAAGATCGATAAAAGATCGATGATAGATCGATGATAGATCGATGATAGATCGATAACTAATCATAAGCTTAAAAAAATCTTGAGTATCGATCCTCTATCGATCTCCTATCCGGATCGATAAGTAATCCATCGATCACATATCGATCCGTCATCGAGCCGTTCCGATGATCGATCCTATCGAGCGCGGGGGTCTGGATTATTAAGGCGCTGTGGTATAGTGGTCATTGACACCTCGGTTACTGCACAGGCGACTGAGGTTCGATTCCCACTCGCAGCGGTTCACTTGGCAAGTGAATGAACCTTCGTCGTCCGGGTCAACCCAATCCATGCGCATGCCATGTGAGGGGAATTGGGTAGTCAGTCCAAGGTGCTGACGGGGCGCTCATTGAAAGCGTCCATAGTTGCGAAAATAGGCCTCAAAGCCTCCTGCAACTCAACCAAATAGAAATAGAAATAGAAAAAAAAATCAACATGGCTGCCTCTTTAAAAAAAGGTCTATCTTTGACAAAGAAAGTTTGACAGACTTCTCCTCAGGAACTAGCCTGGAGCTGGATATCCAGGCTACTCAGGAACTTCAAAATAAAGTAGTGGGACCTCTCGCCGACCTCTCACGTCCTCACGTTAGAAAGAGCTCAGAAATAAATTAAACATCAATAAAAACACAATAAAATTTCCTGAAGCGACAACAAAAAGACAGTCAATTATGCAAAAAAAAACTATAAATTTAACACCAGCCAGCAGTCAGCCATTTTGTTTTTGCAATGTTTTGGTTTATGCTAACCTGATAACAGATGATCATAATTTTCTTATACGCGCACGGAATTCCCGAGTTATTTTTTCCGAGTTACGAAAAAACCGAGTTATCCCGAGTTATGACGTCATTTTTGGAATTTAGTGACGTCATTTTACATTTCATAACTCGGTTTATTTTGCTTCCTTTAACTTTCCGAGTTATTTTTCATTTTTTAACTCGGGAATTTTTTCTTCCTTTAGCTTTCCGAGTTATTTTCCATTCTTTTAACTCGGGAATTTTCGCTTCCTTAAGCTTTCCGAGTTAAATTTTTCTTCATAAAAAAACAACAGCTTTAATCTATTGATCGAAACCATAAGCACAAAATTTTTTTTTCCAAAGTAGGTGGAGACCAGTAGGCCCAACCTGCCCAAAAAGGATTGAAATCCTCAATTCTTTTAAGAACTTTTCAATAAAAATGAATTTGAAATTATTGATATTAATTGCGTTTATGTTCAAGATATGTTTTTAGATTTTAGAGGAATAAAGTATCAGGGAAAATTCAAGAAAAGTAATGTTTCTTATATATAATTCATTTTCATCTCACAACAATTTCAAAATCAAGCTTTGTTCAGCCTAAACAAAGAAATGTGATGAATGATCAGTAGTCAGTAAATTTCTATTTCTAGTCGTATGATGAAATTTTTCCTAAGCCATTTCTGTAAGCTCAAACCATGAAATTAAAATTCCTAATTTCATGGGTTGAATCTCTAATAGACAGGAGAACCGTCCTGTATTTTTTATAATCTGATGTATACAGGACGGTATGACCTGTGAGGCAGATATCTGCCTCAAAAAATTTACAGTGGGAAATTCGAATTTAGCGCTGTCTTCACTTAAAATCAAAACCAAATTTCGGAAGTTGCACTTCCGTTAACTTCCAACAAAATTGGATTGGCTATGTTTTCAACCGTTATTAGGATCTGGGAAATTTAAACTCTCAGCTCATACCATGCTATATATTTCGCCATCAGTATATGAAATAAGAAATCACAGCTAGCATGGATCTCCAGGCTAAATCTCCAATTGCACGGTTTGGAAAAGCTCATGTTTATAATGGAAAATCTTGAATCTGAATTTTTTTTCAAAGAAGAAATGTTTCGAAATTTTGATGACAGAAATAAGGAAAAAACGAAAAAACTTTTTTTTGCTGACGTAATCAGATTTCCTAAAAATGTTTTTTTTTCAAATGATCGGCTTTAGTGAGATACATCTTTAGTGAAAGCTTGAAGACAATTGGATAAACAATCCTTGAGAAATTCAATTTTTAGTTTCTATGACGTCATCGATTATGACGTCCTAATCAGTTTTTACGGTTCTTTACGAAAATCAGCGAAAAAACAATTAGGTTACACATCAGGTTAGAAACTGCATCATAGCACCCTTCATGTTCAGTAATTTGTTTGGTCCTTTTGTATCGGCTAACGCAATCTAAAAATTATAATGGTAATTTTAAGAAATGCCATAACTTACCCGTGGAATCGTATAGGAAGGAGGGCAGTTTAGGATTAATTTCCCCTAAATTGCCCTACATTGCCCTCCTTCCTATACGATTATTAGTACTAATGATATACCAGCCTGATAAGAAACGGGATAAAATAAATCCCGGTTTTTGGCGAGGTGCTCGCTAGACTAAGCTATAGTCTAAGACAAATCACTATCAAAGAAAAAAGTCTTAGTCTTTATTATGGTCAATTTTCTGACCTCAAGTCGTCAACATTTACTTTCATCAGATTGTTTGAAGTTGAAATCCATCCAAGAGTTGAAGTCCCTTGCTAAATCAATGAATTTGGATACTTCACAATGTATTGAAAAGTCGACCCTGTTAGACATTTTATCTCCTGCGATGAATCTATTCCAAAACACGTTCGCTAACACACAAAACGACTCTCGTGCTTCTTCAAATGACGACAGCAGTGACCAGTCCGATCCCGATTCTCCCGAATCTATTAATCGTCCATCAGACAACGACTTCCCTTCAACTGAAAAATCTAATCAAAAGCCAAGGAAAAGGAGAACGCATAAAGATTCTTGGAGCTTTTGTCCTACAATTGAAATAGACAGATAACCGTACAATATTGATGGTGATTGTATCTACCATCTCCCTTTTGACGCCAAAAAAAGGATGAAATCTTCAACTGATGGTCGACACTGGGACAAGTAGGTTATGTCCAATTCAGTCAAACATAACGGAAGGCGAAGAAGAGCAAACTGTCTTGGATCACCAGTATGCTTGAACGATGAGTGTACTTTCTTAAAATTTTACAACAAAAGAAACCGAGTCCAATTTACAAAATCAAAAAAGCGTGCCATGGACGCAAAATGTAAAGTGTGTGGTCTGGTTGCAGAAGTTAGGAAAAGTCAAAGTAAAATGGCCATATCGGTTGGACGCAACCGATATGGATACTGGCATGTCATCCAGCTCAGAGTGAGTTTAATGAATGTGAGTTAACTGAATCAATCTTCCAAGAAGTAATTCTATTGAATAAAAGCAAGTTAAGAATAATAAGGAAAAGTTAAACTAAAATGGCCATATCGGTTAAATGCAACAGATAGGGACACTGGCATGTCATCCAGCTCAGAGTGAGTTTAATGAATGTGAGTTAACTGAAACAATCTTCCCAGAAGTATTTCTTTTCAATAAAAGTAAGTAAACAATGATTAGCAAAAGTTAAACTTAAATGGCCATATCGGTTAGACTCAACCGATATGGACACTGACATGTCATCCAGCTCAGAGTGAGTATAATGAATGTGAATTAACTGAATCAATCTTCAAAGAAGTAATTCTTTTCAAGAAAAGTAAGTAAACAATGATTAGCAAAAGTTAAACTTAAATGGCCATATCGTTTAGACGCAACCGATATGGACACTGGCATGTCATCCAGCTCAGAGTGAGTATAATGAATGTGAATTAACTGAATCAATCTTCAAAGAAGTAATTATTTTCTTGAAAAGCAATTAAGCAATGATTAGCAAAATTTAAAATTTAATGACCATATCAGTTAGACGCAACCGATATGGAAACTGGCCTATCATCCAGCTCAGATTGACTTTAGTGAATGTAAATTAACTGAAACAATCTTCCAAGAAGTATTTTTTTCAATAAAAGCAAGTAAACAATGATTAGGAAAAGTTAAACTAAAATGGCCATATCAGTTAGAAGCAACCGATATGGACACTGGCATATTGTCATCCAGCTCAGAGTGAGTTTAATGAATGTGAATTAACTGAATCAATCTTCCAAGAAAAAATTCTATTGAATAAAAAGAAGTAAACAATGCTTAGGAAAAGTTAAACTAAAATGGCAATATCGGTTAGACGCAACCGATATGGACACTGGCATGTCATCCAGCTCAGATTGAATTTATTGAAAGTGAATTAACTGAGTCAATCTTTCAAGAAGAAATTCCATCGAATAAAAGCAAGTAAAGAATGATTAGGAAAAGTTAAACTACAATGGCCATATCGGTTAAACGCAACCAATATGTGCACTGGCATATCATCAAGCTCAGAGTGAGTTTAATGAATGTGAATTAACTGAATCAATCTTCCAAGAATTAATGCTATTGAATAAAAATAAGCAAACAATAATTAGGAACAGTTAAACTAAAACAGCCAAATCAGTTAGACGCAACCGATATGGACACTGGCATGTCATCCAGCTCAGAGTGCCTTTAGTGAATGTGAGTTAACTGAATCAATCTTCCAAGAAGTAATTCTATTGAATAAAACCAAGTTAAGAATAATAAGGAAAAGTTAAACTAAAATGGCCATATCGGTTAAATTTAACAGATAGGGACACTGGCATGTCATCCAGCTCAGAGTGAGTTTAATGAATGTGAGTTAACTGAAACAATCTTCCCAGAAGTATTTCTTTTCAATAAAAGTAAGTAAACAATGATTAGCAAAAGTTAAACTTAAATGGCCATATCGGTTAGACTCAACCGATATGGACACTGACATGTCATCCAGCTCAGAGTGAGTATAATGAATGTGAATTAACTGAATCAATCTTCAAAGAAGTAATTCTTTTCAAGAAAAGTAAGTAAACAATGATTAGAAAAAGTTAAACTAAAATGGCCATATCGCTTAGACGAAACCGATATGGACACTGGCATGTCATCCACCTCAGAGTGAGTTTAATGAATGTGAATAAATTGAATCAATCTTCCAAGAAGTAATTCTATTGAATGAAAGCAAGTTAAGAATAATAAGGAAAAATTAAAATAAAATGGCCATATCGGTTAAAAGCAACCGATATGTAATCTGGCATGACATCCAGCTCAGAGTGAGTTTAATGAATGTAAATTAACTGAAACAATCTTCGAAGAAGTATTTCTATTCAATAAAAGCAAGTAAACAATGATTAGGAAAAGTTAAACTAAAATGGCCATATCGGTTGGATGCAACCGACATGTGCACTGGTATATCATCAAGCTCAGAGTGAGTTTAATGAATGTGAATTAACTGAATCAATCTTCCAAGAAGTAATTCTATTGAATGAAAGCAAGTTAAGAATAATAAGGAAAACTTAAAATAAAATTGCCATATCGGTTAAACGCCACCGATAGGTACACTGGTATGTCATCCAGCTCAGAGTGAGTTTAATGAATGTAAATTAACTAAAACAATCTTCGAAGAAGTATTTCTTTTCAATAAAAGCAACTAAACAATGATTAGGAAAAGTTAAACTAAAATGGCCATATCGGTTGGAAGCAACCAATATGGACACTGGCATATTGTCATCCAGCTCAGAGTGAGTTTAATGAATGTGAATTAACTGAATCAATCTTCCAAGAAAAAATTCTATTGAATAAAAACAAGTAAACAATGCTTAGGAAAAGTTAAACTAAAATGGCAATATCGCTTAGACGCAACCGATATGGACACTGGCATGTTATCCAGCTCAGATTGAATTTATTGAATGTTAATTAACTGAATCAATCTTTCAAACAGAAATTCCATTGAATAAAAGCAAGTAAAGATTGATTAGGAAAAGTTAAACTAAAATGGCCATATCGCTTAGACGAAACCGATATGGACAATGGCATGTCATCCAGCTCAGAGTGAGTTTAATGAATGTGAATAAATTGAATCAATCTTCCAAGAAGTAATTCTATTGAATGAAAGCAAGTTAAGAATAATAAGGAAAAGTTAAAATAAAATGGCCATATCGGTAAAACGCAGCCGATATGGACACTGGCATATCATCCAGCTCAGAGTGAATTTAATGAATGTAAATTAACTAAAACAATCTTCGAAGAAGTATTTCTTTTCAATAAAAGCAAGTAAACAATGATTAGGTAAAGTTAAACTAAAATGGCCATATCGGTTGGACGCAACTAATATGTGCACTGGCATATCATCAAGCTCAGAGTGAGTTTAATGAATGTGAATTAACTGAATCAATATTCCAAGAAGTAATTCTATTGAATAAAAGCAAGTTAAGAATAGTAAGGAAAAGTTAAACTAAAATGGCCATATCGGTTAAATGCAACAGATAGGGACACTGGCATGTCATCCAGCTCAGAGTGAGTTTAATGAATGTGAGTTAACTGAAAAAATCTTCCCCGAAGTATTTCTTTTCAATAAAAGTAAGTAAACAATGATTAGCAAAAGTTAAACTTAAATGGCCATATCGGTTAGACTCAACCGATATGGACACTGACATGTCATCCAGCTCAGAGTGAGTATAATGAATGTGAATTAACTGAATCAATCTTCAAAGAAGTAATTCTTTTCAAGAAAAGTAAGTAAACAATGATTAGCAAAAGTTAAACTTAAATGGCCATATCGGTTAGACTCAACCGATATGGACACTGACATGTCATCCAGCTCAGAGTGAGTATAATGAATGTGAATTAACTGAATCAATCTTCAAAGAAGTAATTATTTTCTTGAAAAGCAATTAAGCAATGATTAGCAAAATTTAAAATTAAATGACCATATCAGTTAGACGCAAGCGATATGGAAACTGGCATATCATCCAGCTCAGATTGACTTTAGTGAATGTAAATTAACTGAAACAATCGTCCAAGAAGTATTTTTTTCAATAAAAGCAAGTAAACAATGATTAGGAAAAGTTAAACTAAAATGGACATATCAGTTAGAAGCAACCGATATGGACACTGGCATATTGTCATCCAGCTCAGAGTGAGTTTAATGAATGTGAATTAACTGAATCAATCTTCCAAGAAAAAATTCTATTGAATAAAAAGAAGTAAACAATGCTTAGGAAAAGTTAAACTAAAATGGCAATATCGGTTAGACGCAACCGATATGGACACTGGCATGTCATCCAGCTCAGATTGAATTTATTGAATGTGAATTAACTGAGTCAATCTTTCAAGAAGAAATTCCATTGAATAAAAGCAAGTAAAGAATGATTAGGAAAAGTTAAACTACAATGGCCATATTGGTTAAACGCAACCGATATGTACACTGGCATGTCATCCAGCTCAGAGTGAGTATAATGAATGTAAATTAACTGAAACAATCTTCGAAGAAGTATTTCTTTTCAATAAAAGCAAGTAAACAATGATTAGGAAAAGTTAAACTAAAATGGCCATATCGGTTGGACGCAACCAATATGTGCACTGGCATATCATCAAGCTCAGAGTGAGTTTAATGAATGTGAATTAACTGAATCAATCTTCAAAGAAGTAATTCTTTTCAAGAAAAGTAAGTAAACAATGATTAGGAAAAGTTAAACTAAAATGGCCATATCAGTTAAAAGCAACCGATATGGACACTGGCATATTGTCATCCAGCTCAGAGTGAGTTTAATGAATGCAAATTAACTGAATCAATCTTCCAAGAAAAAATTCTATTGAATAAAAAGAAGTAAATAATGCTTAGGAAAAGTTTAACTAAAATGGCAATATCGGTTAGATGCAACCGATATGGACACTGGCATGTCATCCAGTTCAGATTGAATTTATTGAATGTGAATTAATTGAGTCAATCTTTCAAGAATAAATTCCATTGAATAAAAGCAAGTAAAGAATGATTAGGAAAAGTTAAACTAAAATGGCCATATCGCTTAGACGAAACCGATATGGACATTGGCATGTCATCCAGCTCAGAGTGAGTTTAATGAATGTGAATAAATTGAATCAATCATCTAAGAAGTAATTCTATTGAATGAAAGCAAGTTAAGAATAATAAGGAAAACTTAAAATAAAATTGCCATATCGGTTAAACGCCACCGATAGGTACACTGGTATGTCATCCAGCTCAGAGTGAGTTTAATGAATGTATATTAACTGAAATAATCTTCTAAGAAGTATTTCTTTTCAATAAAAGCAAGTAAACAATGATTAGGAAAGTTAAACTAAAATGGCCCTATCGGTTGGAAGCAACCAATATGGACACTGGCATATTGTCATCCAGCTCAGAGTGAGTTTAATGAATGTGAATTAACTGAATCAATCTTCCAAGAAAAAATTCTATTGAATAAAAACAAGTAAACAATGCTTAGGAAAAGTTAAACTAAAATGGCAATATCGCTTAGACGCAACCGATATGGACACTGGCATGTTATCCAGCTCAGATTGAATTTATTGAATGTTAATTAACTGAATCAATCTTTCAAACAGAAATTCTATTGAATAAAAGCAAGTAAAGAATGATTAGGAAAAGTTAAACTAAAATGGCCATATCGCTTAGACGAAACCGATATGGACATTGGCATGTCATCCAGCTCAGAGTGAGTTTAATGAATGTGAATAAATTGAATCAATCATCTAAGAAGTAATTCTATTGAATGAAAGCAAGTTAAGAATAATAAGGAAAACTTAAAATAAAATTGCCATATCGGTTAAACGCCACCGATAGGTACACTGGTATGTCATCCAGCTCAGAGTGAGTTTAATGAATGTAAATTAACTAAAACAATCTTCGAAGAAGTATTTCTTTCAATAAAGCAAGTAAACAATGATTAGGAAAAGTTAAACTAAAATGGCCCTATCGGTTGGAAGCAACCAATATGGACACTGGCATATTGTCATCCAGCTCAGAGTGAGTTTAATGAATGTGAATTAACTGAATCAATCTTCCAAGAAAAATTCTATTGAATAAAAACAAGTAAACAATGCTTAGGAAAAGTTAAACTAAAATGGCAATATCGCTTAGACGCACCGATATGGACACTGGCATGTTATCCAGCTCAGATTGAATTTATTGAATGTTAATTAACTGAATCAATCTTTCAAACAGAAATTCTATTGAATAAAAGCAAGTAAAGAATGATTAGGAAAAGTTAAACTAAAATGGCCATATCGCTTAGACGAAACCGATATGGACATTGGCATGTCATCCAGCTCAGAGTGAGTTTAATGAATGTGAATAAATTGAATCAATCATCTAAGAAGTAATTCTATTGAATGAAAGCAAGTTAAGAATAATAAGGAAAACTTAAAATAAAATTGCCATATCGGTTAAACGCCACCGATAGGTACACTGGTATGTCATCCAGCTCAGAGTGAGTTTAATGAATGTAAATTAACTGAATCAATCTTCAAAGAAGTAATTCTTTTCAAGAAAAGTAAGTAAACAATGATTAGGAAAAGTTAAACTAAAATGGCCATATCAGTTAAAAGCAACCGATATGGACACTGGCATATTGTCATCCAGCTCAGAGTGAGTTTAATGAATGCAAATTAACTGAATCAATCTTCCAAGAAAAAATTCTATTGAATAAAAAGAAGTAAACAATGCTTAGGAAAAGTTTAACTAAAATGGCAATATCGGTTAGATGCAACCGATATGGACACTGGCATGTCATCCAGTTCAGATTGAATTTATTGAATGTGAATTAATTGAGTCAATCTTTCAAGAATAAATTCCATTGAATAAAAGCAAGTAAAGAATGATTAGGAAAAGTTAAACTAAAATGGCCATATCGCTTAGACGAAACCGCTATGGACATTGGCATGTCATCCAGCTCAGAGTGACTTTAATGAATGTGAATAAATTGAATCAATCATCTAAGAAGTAATTCTATTGAATGAAAGCAAGTTAAGAATAATAAGGAAAACTTAAAATAAAATTGCCATATCGGTTAAACGCCACCGATAGGTACACTGGTATGTCATCCAGCTCAGAGTGAGTTTAATGAATGTAAATTAACTAAAACAATCTTCGAAGAAGTATTTCTTTTCAATAAAAGCAAGTAAACAATGATTAGGAAAAGTTAAACTAAAATGGCCCTATCGGTTGGAAGCAACCAATATGGACACTGGCATATTGTCATCCAGCTCAGAGTGAGTTTAATGAATGTGAATTAACTGAATCAATCTTCCAAGAAAAAATTCTATTGAATAAAAACAAGTAAACAATGCTTAGGAAAAGTTAAACTAAAATGGCAATATCGCTTAGACGCAACCGATATGGACACTGGCATGTTATCCAGCTCAGATTGAATTTATTGAATGTTAATTAACTGAATCAATCTTTCAAACAGAAATTCTATTGAATAAAAGCAAGTAAAGAATGATTAGGAAAAGTTAAACTAAAATGGCCATATCGCTTAGACGAAACCGATATGGACACTGGCATGTCATCCAGCTCAGAGTGAGTTTAATGAATGTGAATTAACTGAATCAATCTTCCAAGAAGTAATTCTATTGAATGAAAGCAAGTTAAGAATAATAAGGAAAAGTTAAAATAAAATGGCCATATCGGTAAAACGCAGCCGATATGGACACTGGCATATCATCCAGCTAGGAGTGAATTTAATGAATGTAAATTAACTAAAACAATCTTCGAAGAAGTATTTCTTTTCAATAAAAGCAAGTAAACAATGATTAGGTAAAGTTAAACTAAAATGGCCATATAGGTTGGAAGCAACTAATATGTGCACTGGCATATCATCAAGCTCAGAGTGAGTTTAATGAATGTGAATTAACTGAATCAATATTCCAAGAATTAATGCTATTGAATAAAAATAAGCAAACAATAATTAGGAACAGTTAAACTAAAACGGCCAATTCAGTTAGACGCAACCGATATGGACACTGGCATGTCATCCAGCTCAGAGTGCCTTTAGTGAATTTAAATTAACTGAAACAATCTTCCAAGAAGTATTTTTTTCAATAAAAGCAAGTAAACAATGATTAGGAAAAGTTAAACTAAAATGGCAATATCAGTTAGAAGCAACCGATATGGACACTGGCATATTGTCATCCAGCTCAGAGTGAGTTTAATGAATGTGAATTAACTGAATCAATCTTCCAATAAAAAATTCTATTGAATAAAAACAAGTAAACAATGCTTAGGAAAAGATAAACTTAAATGGCAATATCGGTTAGACGCAACCGATATGGACACTGGCATGTCATCCAGATCAGATTGAATTTATTGAATGTGAATTACCTGAATCAATCTTTCAAACAGAAATTCCATTGAATAAAAGTAAGTAAAGAATGATTAGAAAAAGTTAAACTAAAATGGCCATATCGCTTAGACGAAACCGATATGGACACTGGCATGTCATCCAGCTCAGAGTGAGTTTAATGAATGTTAATGAATTGAATCAATCTTCCAAGAAGTAATTCTATTGAATGAAAGCAAGTTAAGAATAATAAGGAAAAGTTAAAATAAAATGGCCATATCGGTTAAAGGCAACCGATATGTAATCTGTCATGTCATCCAGCTCAGAGTGAGTTTAATGAATGTAAATTAACTGAAACAATCTTCGAAGAAGTATTTCTTTTCAATAAAAGCAAGTAAACAATGATTAGGAAAAGTTAAACTAAAATGGCCATATCGGTTGGACGCAACCGACATGTGCACTGGCATATCATCAAGCTCAGAGTGAGTTTAATAAATGTGAATTAACTGAATCAATCTTCCAAGAAGTAATTCTTTTCAAGAAAAGCAATTAAGCAATGAATAGCAAAATTTAAAATTAAATGACCATATCGGTTAGACGCAACCGATATGGACACTGGCATATCATCCATCTCAGATTGACTTTAGTGAATGTAAATTAACTGAAACAATCTTCGAAGAAGTATTTCTTTTCAATAAAAGCAAGTAAACAATGATTAGGAAAAGTTAAACTAAAATGGCAATATCAGTTAGAAGCAACCGATATGGACACTGGCATATTGTCATCCAGCTCAGAGTGAGTTTAATGAATGAGAATTAACTGAATCAATCTTCCAAGAAAAAATTCTATTGAATAAAAAGAAGTAAACAATGCTTAGGAAAAGTTGAACTAAAATGGCAATATCGGTTAGACGCAACCGATATGGACACTGGCATGTCATCCAGTTCAGATTGAATTTATTGAATGTGAATTAACTGAGTCAATCTTTCAAGAATAAATTCCATTGAATAAAAGCAAGTAAAGAATGATTAGGAAAAGTTAAACTAAAATGGCCATATCGCTTAGACGAAACCGATATGGACATTGGCATGTCATCCAGTTCAGAGTGAGTTTAATGAATGTGAATAAATTGAATCAATCATCTAAGAAGTAATTCTATGGAATAAAAGCAAGTTAAGAATAATAAGGAAAACTTAAAATAAAATTGCCATTTCGGTTAAACGCCACCGATAGGTACACTGGTATGTCATCCAGCTCAGAGTGAGTTTAATGAATGTAAATTAACTGAAACAATCTTCGAAGAAGTATTTCTTTTCAATAAAAGCAAGTAAACAATGATTAGGAAAAGTTAAACTAAAATGGCCATATCGGTTGGACGCAACCGACATGTGCACTGGCATATCATCAAGCTCAGAGTGAGTTTAATGAATCTGAATTAACTGAATCAATCTTCCAAGAAGTAATTCTTTTCAAGAAAAGCAATTAAGCAATGAATAGCAAAATTTAAAATTAAATGACCATATCGGTTAGACGCAACCGATATGGACACTGGCATGTCATCCAGCTCAGAGTGAGTTTAATAAATGAGAATTAATTGAAACAATCTCCAAAAAGTATTTCTATTCAATAAAAGCAAGTTAAGAATAATTAGGAAAAGTTTAACTTAAATGGCCATATCGGTTGGACGCAACCGATATGTACACTGGCATGTCATCCAGCTCAGATTGAATTTATTGAATGTGAATTAACTGAATCAATCTTTCAAACAGAAATTCCATTGAATAAAAGCAAGTAAAGAATGATTAGGAAAAGTTAAACTAAAATGGCCATATCGCTTGGACGAAACCGATATGGACAATGGCATGTCATCCAGCTCAGAGTGAGTTTAATGAATGTGAATAAATTGAATCAATCTTCCAAGAAGTAATTCTATTGAATGAAAGCAAGTTAAGAATAATAAGGAAAAGTTAAAATGAAATGGCCATATCGGTTAAACGCAACCGATATGTACACTGGCATGTCATCCAGCTCAGAGTGAGTTTAATGAATGTAAATTAACTGAAACAATCTTTGAAGAAGTATTTCTTTTCAATAAAAGCAAGTAAACAATGATTAGGTAAAGTTAAACTAAAATGGCCATATCGGTTGGAAGCAACCGATATGGACACTGGTATATTGTCATCCAGCTCATAGTGAGTTTAATGAATGTGAATTAACTGAATCAATCTTCCAAGAAAAAATTCTATTGAATAAAAACAAGTAAACAATGCTTAGGAAAAGTTAAACTAAAATGGCAATATCGGTTAGACGCAACCAATATGGACACTGGCATGTTGTCCACCTCAGATTGAATTTATTGAATGTGAATTAACTGAATCAATCTTTCAAACAGAAATTCCATAGAATAAAAGCAAGTAAAGAATGATTAGGAAAAGTTAAACTAAAATGGCCATATCGCTTAGACGAAACCGATATGGACACTGGCATGTCATCTAGCTCAGAGTGAGTTTAATGAATGTGAATAAATTGAATCAATCTTCCAAGAAGTAATTCTATTGAATGAAAGCAAGTTAAGAATAATAAGGAAAAGTTAAAATAAAATGGCCATATCGGTAAAACGCATCCGATATGGACACTGGCATATCATCCAGCTCAGAGTGAATTTAATGAATGTAAATTAACTAAAGCAATCTTCGAAGAAGTATTTCTTTTCAATAAAAGCAAGTAAACAATGATTAGGTAAAGTTAAACTAAAATGGCCATATAGGTTGGACGCAACTAATATGTGCACTGGCATATCATCAAGCTCAGAGTGAGTTTAATGAATGTGAATTAACTGAATCAATCTTCCAAGAATTAATGCTATTGAATAAAAATAAGCAAACAATAATTAGGAACAGTTAAACTAAAACGGCCAAATCAGTTAGACGCAACCGATATGGACACTTGCATGTCATCCAGCTCAGAGTGAGTTTAATGAATGTGAATAAATTGAATCAATCATCTAAGAAGTAATTCTATGGAATAAAAGCAAGTTAGGAATAATAAGGAAAACTTAAAATAAAATTGCCATTTCGGTTAAACGCCACCGATAGGTACACTGGTATGTCATCCAGCTCAGAGTGAGTTTAATGAATGTAAATTAACTGAAACAATCTTCGAAGAAGTATTTCTTTTCAATAAAAGCAAGTAAACAATGATTAGGAAAAGTTAAACTAAAATGGCCATATCGGTTGGACGCAACCGACATGTGCACTGGCATATCATCAAGCTCAGAGTGAGTTTAATGAATGTGAATTAACTGAATCAATCTTCCAAGAAGTAATTCTTTTCAAGAAAAGCAATTAAGCAATGAATAGCAAAATTTAAAATTAAATGACCATATCGGTTAGACGCAACCGATATGGACACTGGCATATCATCCAGCTCAGATTGACTTTAGTGAATGTAAATTAACTGAAACAATCTTCCAAGAAGTATTTTTTCCAGTAAAAGCAAGTAAACAATGATTAGGAAAAGTTTAACTTAAATGGCCATATCGGTTAGACGCAACCGATATGTACACTGGCATGTCATCCAGCTAAGATTGAATTTATTGAATGTGAATTAACTGAATCAATCTTTCAAACAGAAATTCCATTGAATAAAAGCAAGTAAAGAATGCTTAGGAAAAGTTAAACTAAAATGGCAATATCGGTTAGACGCAACCGATATGGACACTGGCATGTTGTCCACCTCAGATTGAATTTATTGAATGTGAATTAACTGAATCAATCTTTCAAACAGAAATTCCATAGAATAAAAGCAAGTAAAGAATGATTAGGAAAAGTTAAACTAAAATGGCCATATCGCTTAGACGAAACCGATATGGACAATGGCATGTCATCCAGCTCAGAGTGAGTTTAATGAATGTGAATTAACTGAATCAATCTATCAAGAAAATTATTTTTTGAATAAAAACAAGTAAACAATGATTAGGAAAAGTTAAACTAAAATAGCCATATTGGTTAGACGCAACAGATATGGACACTGGTATGTCATCCAGCTCAGAGTGAGTTTAATGAATGTGAATTAACTGAATCAATATTCCTAGAAGTAATTCTATTGAATAAAAGCAAGTTAAGAATAGCAAGGAATAATTGAACTAAAATGGCCATATCGGTTAAACGCAACCGATATGGACACTGGCATGTCATCCAGCTCAGATTGAATTTATTGAATGTGAATTAACTGAATCAATCTTTCAAACACAAATTCCATTGAATAAAAGCAAGTAAAGAATGATTAGGAAAAGTTAAACTAAAATGGCCATATCGCTTAGACGAAACCGATATGGACAATGGCATGTCATCCAGCTCAGAGTGAGTTTAATGAATGTGAATAAATTGAATCAATCTTCCAAGAAGTAATTCTATTGAATGAAAGCAAGTTAAGAATAATAAGGAAAAGTTAAAATAAAATGGCCATATCGGTAAAACGCAACCGATATGGACACTGGCATTTCATCCAGCTCAGAGTGAATTTAATGAATGTAAATTAACTGAAACAATCTTCGAAGAAGTATTTCTTTTCAATAAAAGCAAGTAAACAATCATTAGGTAAAGTTAAACTAAAATGGCCATATCGGTTGGACGCAACTAATATGTGCACTGGCATATCATCAAGCTCAGAGTGAGTTTAATGAATGTGAATTAACTGAATCAATCTTCCAAGAATTAATGCTATTGAATAACAATAAGCAAATAATAATTAGGAACAGTTAAACTAAAACGGCCAAATCAGTTAGACGCAACAGATATGGACACTGGCATGTCATCCAGCTCAGAGTGACTTTAATGAATGTAAATTAACTGAAACAATCTTCCAAGAAGTATTTCTTTTCAATAAAAGCAAGTAAACAATGATTAGGAAAAGTTAAACTAAAATGGCCATATCGGTTAGACGCAACCGATATGGACACTGGCATGTCATCCAGCTCAGAGTGAGTTTAATGAATGTGAATTAACTGAATCAATCTTCCAAGAAGTAATTCTTTTCAAGAAAAGCAATTAAGCAATGAATAGCAAAATTTAAAATTAAATGACCATATCGGTTAGACGCAACCGATATGGACACTGGCATATCATCCAGCTCAGATTGACTTTAGTGAATGTAAATTAACTGAAACAATCTTCCAAGAAGTATTTTTTTCCATAAAAGCAAGTAAACAATGATTAGGAAAAGTTAAACTAAAATGGCCATATCTGTTAGACACAACCGATATGGACACTGGCATGTCATCCAGCTCAGAGTGAGTTTAATAAATGAGAATTAATTGAAACAATCTCCCAAAAAGTATTTCTATTCAATAAAAGCATGTTAAGAATAATTAAGAAAAGTTTAACTTAAATGGCCATATCGGTTAGACGCAACCGATATGTACACTGGCATGTCATCCAGCTCAGATTGAAATATTGAATGTGAATTAACTGAATCAATCTTTCAAACAGAAATTCCATTGAATAAAAGCAAGTAAAGAATGCTTAGGAAAAGTTAAACTAAAATGGCAATATCGGTTAGACGCAACCGATATGGACACTGGCATGTTGTCCACCTCAGATTGAATTTATTGAATGTGAATTAACTGAATCAATCTTTCAAACAGAAATTCCATAGAATAAAAGCAAGTAAAGAATGATTAGGAAAAGTTAAACTAAAATGGCCATATCGCTTAGACGAAACCGATATGGACACTGGCATGTCATCCAGCTCAGAGTGAGTTTAATGAATGTGAATAAACTGAATCAATCTTCCAAGAAGTAATTCTATTGAATGAAAGCAAGTTAAGAATAATAAGGAAAAGTTAAAATAAAATTGCCATATCAGTTAAACGTAGCCGATATGTACACTGGCATGTCATCCAGCTCAGAGTTAGTTTAATGAATGTAAATTAACTAAAACAATCTTCGAAGAAGTATTTCCTTTCAATAAAAGTAAGTAAACAATGATTAGGAAAAGTTAAACTAAAATGGCCATATCGGTTGGACGCAACCGATATGTGCACTGGCATATCATCAAGCTCAGAGTGAGTTTAATGAATGTGAATTAACTGAATCAATCTTCCAAGAATTAATGCTATTGAATAAAAATAAGCAAACAATAATTAGTAACAATTAAACTAAAACGGCAAAATCAGTTAGACGCAACAGATATGGACACTGGCATGTCATCCAGCCCAGAGTGAGTTTAATGAATGTGAATTAATTGAATTAATCTTCCAAGAGGTAATTCTATTGAATAAAAGCAAGTTAAGAATAATTAGAAAAGTTAAACTAAAATTACCACACCGGTTAGACGCAACCAATATGGACACTGGCATGTCATCCAGCTCAGAGTGAGTTTAATGAATGTTAATTAACTAAATCAATCTTCCAAGAACTAATGCTATTGAATAAAAACAAGTAAACAATGATTAGGAAAAGTTAAACTAAAATGGCCATATTGGTTAGACGCAACCGATATGGACACTGACATGTCATCCAGCTCAGATTGACTTTGGTGAATTTAAATTAACTGAAACAATCCTCCAAGAAGTATTTTTTTTCAATAAAAGCAAGTGAACAATGATTAGGAAAAGTTAAACTTAAATGGCCATATCAGTTAGACGCAACCAATATGGACACTGGCATATCATCCAGCTCAGATTGACTTTGGTGAATGTAAATTAACTGAAACAATCTTCCAAGAAGTATTTTTTTTTAATTAAAGCAAGTGAACAATGATTAGGAAAAGTTGAACTGAAATGGCCATATCGGTTAAACGCAACCGATATGGACACTGGTATGTCATCCAGCTCAGAGTGAGTTTAATTAATGTGAATTAACTGAATCAATTTTCCTAGAAGTAATTCTATTGAATAAAAGCAAGTTAAGAATGGTAACGAAAAGTTGAACTAAAATGGCCATATCGGTTAAACGCAACTGATATGGACACTGGCATGTCATCCAGCTCAGAGTGAGTTTAATGAATGTAAATTAACTGAAACAATCTTCCAAGAAGTATTTCTCTTCAATAAAAGCAAGTAAACAATGATTAGCAAAAGTTAAACTAAAATGGCCATATCGGTTAGGCGCAACGGATATGGACACTGGCATGTCATCCAGCTCAGAGTGAGCTTAATGAATGTAAATTAACTGAAACAATCTTCCAAGAAATATTTCTTTTCAATAAAAGCAAGTAAACAATGACTAGGAAAAATTTGACTAAAATGGCAATATCGGTTGGACGCAACCGATAAGTGCACTGGCATGTCATCCAGCTCACCTTGAGTTTAATGAATGTGAATTAACTGAATTAATCTTCCACGAAATAATTCTATTGAATAAAAATAAGTAAACAATGATTAGGAAAAGTTAAACTAAAATGGTTACACCCAACCGATGTGGACACTGGAATGTCATCCAACTGAGAGTGAGTTTAATGAATGTGAATTAACCGAATCAATCTTCCAAGAAATAATTCTATTGAATAAAAGCAAGTAAACAATGATTAGGAACAGTTAAACTAAAATGGCCATATCGGCTGGACGAAACCGATATGGACACTGGCATGTCATCCAGCTCAGAGTGAGTTTAATGAATGTGAATTAACTGAATCAATCTTCCAAGAAAATTATTTTTTGAATAAAAACAAGTAAACAATGATTAGGAAAAGTTAAACAAAAATTGCCATATTGGTTAGACGCAACCGATATGGACACTGGTATGTCACCCAGCTCAGAGTGAGTTTAATGAATGTGAATTAACTGAATCAATCTTCCTAGAAGTAATTCTATTGAATAAAAGCAAGTTAAGAATAGTAAGGAAAAGGTGAACTAAAATGGCCATATCGGTTAAACGCAACCGATATTGACACTGGCATGTCATCCAGCCCAGAGTGAGTTTAATGAATGTGAATTAACTGAATTAATCTTCCAAGAGGTAATTCTATTGAATAAAAGCAAGTTAAGAAGAATTAGAAAAGTTAAACTAAAATTACCACACCGGTTAGACGCAACCAATATGAACACTGGCATGTCTTCCAGCTCAGGGTGAGTTTAATGAAATTAAATTAAATGAAACAATCTTCCCAGAAGTATTTCTTTTCAAGAAAAGAAAGTAAAGAATGACTACGAAAAATTTAACTAAAATGGCAATATCGGTTGGACGCAACCAATAAGTGCACTGGCATGTCATCCAGCTCAGCGTGAGTTTAATGAATGTGAATTAACTGAATTAATCTTCCAAGAAATAATTCTATTGAATAAAAATAAGTAAACAATGATTAGGAAAATTTAAACTAAAATGGTTAGACCCAACCGATATGGACACTGGTATGCCATCCAGCTCAGATTGAGTTTAATGAATGTGAATTAACTGAATCAATCTTCCTAGAAGTAATTCTATTGAATAAAAGCAAGTTAAGAATAGTAAGGAAAAGTTGAACTAAAATGGCCATATCGGTTAAACGCAACCGATATGGACACTGGCATGTCATCCAGCCCAGAGTGAGTTTAATGAATGTGAATTAACTGAATTAATCTTCCAAGAAGTAATTCTATTGAATAAAAGCAAGTTAAGAATAATCAGAAAAGTTAAACTAAAATTACCACATCGGTTAGACGCAACCAATATGAACACTGGCATGTCATCCAGCTCAGAGTTATTTTAATGAATGTGAATTAACCGAATCAATCTTCCAAGAAATAATTCTATTGAATAAAAGCAAGTAAACAATGATTAGGAACAGTTAAACTAAAATGGCCATATCGGCTGGACGAAACCGATCTGGACACTGGCATGTCATCCAGCTCAGAGTGAGTTTAATGAATGTGAATTAACTGAATCAATTTTCCAAGAAAATTATTTTTTGAATAAAAACCAGTAAACAATAATTAGGAAAAGTTAAACAAAAATGGCCATATTAGTTAGACGCAACCGATATGGACACTGGCATGTCATCCACCTCAGAGTGAGTTTAATGAATGTTAATTAACTAAATCAATCTTCCAAGAACTAATGCTATCGAATAAAAACAAGTAAACAATGATTAGGAAAAGTTAAGCTAAAATGGCCATATTGGTTGGACGTAACCGATATGGACAGTGACATGTCATCCAGCTCAGATTGACTTTGGTGAATGTAAATTAACTGAAACAATCTTCCAAGAAGTATTTTTTTTCAATAAAAGCAAGTGAACAATGATTAGGAAAAGTTGAACTAAAATGGCCATATCGGTTAAACGCAACCGATATGGACACTGGCATGTCATCCAGCTCAGAGTGAGTTTAATGAATGTGAATTAACTGAATCAATCTTCCAAGAAGTAATTCTATTGAATAAAAACAAGTAAACAATGATTAGGAAAAGTTAAACTAAAATGGCCATATCGGTTAGACGCAACCGATATGGACACTGGCATGTCATCCAGCTCAGAGTGAGTTTAATGAATGTGAATTAACTGAATCATTCTTCCAAGAAAATTATTTTTTGAATAAAAACAAGTAAACAATGATTAGGAAAAGTTAAACAAAAATGGCCATATTAGTTAGACGCAACCGATATGGACACTGGTATGTCATCCAGCTCAGAGTGAGTTTAATGAATGTGAATTAACTGAATCAATCTTCCAAGAAGTAATTCTATTGAATAAAAGCAAGTTAAGAATAGTAAGGAAAAGTTGAACTGAAATGGCCATATCGGTTAAACGCAACCAATATGGACACTGGCATGTCATCCAGCTCAGAGTGAGTTTAATGAATGTTAATTAACTAAATCAATCTTCCAAGAACTAATGCTATTGAATAAAACAAGTAAACAATGATTAGGAAAAGTTAAACTAAAATGGCCATATTGGTTAGACGCAACCGATATGGACACTGGCATGTCATCCAGCTCAGATTGACTTTGGTGAATGTAAATTAACTGAAACAATCCTCCAAGAAGTATTTTTTTTCAATAAAAGCAAGTGAACAATGATTAGGAAAAGTTAAACTTAAATGGCCATATCGGTTAGACGCAACCGATATGGACACTGGCATATCATCCAGCTCAGATTGACTTTGGTGAATGTAAATTAACTGAAACAATCTTCCAAGAAGTATTTTTTTTAATAAAAGCAAGTGAACAATGATTAGGAAAAGTTGAACTGAAATGGCCATATCGGTTAAACGCAACCGATATGGACACTGGCATGTCATCCAGCTCAGAGTGAGTTTAATGAATGTTAATAAACTAAAACAATCTTCCAAGAAGTAATTCTATTGAATAAAAGCAAGTAAACAATGATTAGGAAAAGTTAAACTAAAATGGCCATATCGGTTAGACGCAACCGATATGGACACTGACATGTCATCCAGCTCAGAGTGAGTTTAATGAATGTGATTAAACTGAATCAATCTTCCAAGAAGTAATTATATTGAATAAAAGCAAGTTAGAATAATAAGGAAAAGTTAAACTAAAATGGCCATATAGGTTAAAAGCAACAGATATGGACACTGGCATGTCATGCAGCTCAGAGTGAGTTTAATGAATGTGATTAAACTGAATCAATCTTCCAAGAAGTAATTCTATTGAATAAAAGCAAGTTAAGAATAATAAGGAAAAGTTAAACTAAAATGGCCATATCGGTTAAACGCAACCGATATGGACACTGGCATGTCATCCAGCTCAGAGTGAGTTTAATGAATGTGATTAAACTGAATCAATCTTCCAAGAAGTAATTCTATTTGATAAAAGCAAGTTAAGAATAATAAGAAAAAGTTAAACTAAAATGGGCATATCGGTTAAACGCAACAGATATAGACACTGGCATGTCATCCAGCTCAGAGTGAGTTTAATGGATGTGAATTAACTGAAACAATTTTCCAATAAGTACTTTTTTTCATTAAAAGTAAGCAAACGATGATGGGAAAAGTTAAACTAAAATGGCCATATCGGTTAGAAGCAACCGATATGGATACTGGCATGTCATCCAGCTCAGAGAGAGTGAGTTTAATGAATGTGAATTAACAGAAACAGTCTTCCCAGAAGTATTTCTTTTCAATAAAATCAATTAAACAATGATTAGCAAAAGTTAAACTGAAATGGCCATATTGGTTAGACGCAACCGATATGGACACTGGCATGTCATCCAGCTCAGAGTGAGTTTAATGAATGTTAATTAACTGAATCAATCTTCCAAGAAGTAATGCTATTGAATAAAAATAAGTAAACAATAATTAGGAAAGGTTAAACTAAAATGGCCATATCAGTTAGAGGCAAAAGATATGGACACTGGCATGTCATCCAGCTCAGAGTGAGTTCAATGAATGTCAATTAACTGAATCTATCTTCCAAGAAAATTATTTTTTGAATAAAAAAAAGTAAATAATGATTAGGAAAAGTTAAACTAAAATGGCCATATTGGTTAGACGCAACCGATATGGACACTGGCATGTCATCCAGCTCAGAGTGAGTTTAATGAATGTTAATTAACTGAATCAATCTTCCAAGAAGTAATGCTATTGAATAAAAATAAGTAAACAATAATTAGGAAAGGTTAAACTAAAATGGCCATATAAGTTAGAGGCAAAAGATATGGACACTGGCATGTCATCCAGCTCAGAGTGAGTTCAATGAATGTCAATTAACTGAATCTATCTTCCAAGAAAATTATTTTTTGAATAAAAAAAAGTAAATAATGATTAGGAAAAGTTAAACTAAAATGGCCATATTGGTTGGACGCAACCGATAAGTGCACTGGCATGTCATCCAGCTCACCTTGAGTTTAATGAATGTGAATTAACTGAATTAATCTTCCACGAAATAATTCTATTGAATAAAAATAAGTAAACAATGATTAGGAAAAGTTAAACTAAAATGGTTACACCCAACCGATGTGGACACTGGAATGTCATCCAACTGAGAGTGAGTTTAATGAATGTGAATTAACCGAATCAATCTTCCAAGAAATAATTCTATTGAATAAAAGCAAGTAAACAATGATTAGGAACAGTTAAACTAAAATGGCCATATCGGTTGGACGAAACCGATATGGACACTGGCATGTCATCCAGCTCAGAGTGAGTTTAATGAATGTGAATTAACTGAATCAATCTTCCAAGAAAATTATTTTTTGAATAAAAACAAGTAAACAATGATTAGGAAAAGTTAAACAAAAATTGCCATATTGGTTAGACGCAACCGATATGGACACTGGTATGTCACCCAGCTCAGAGTGAGTTTAATGAATGTGAATTAACTGAATCAATCTTCCTAGAAGTAATTCTATTGAATAAAAGCAAGTTAAGAATAGTAAGGAAAAGTTGAACTAAAATGGCCATATCGGTTAAACGCAACCGATATTGACACTGGCATGTCATCCAGCCCAGAGTGAGTTTAATGAATGTGAATTAACTGAATTAATCTTCCAAGAGGTAATTCTATTGAATAAAAGCAAGTTAAGAAGAATTAGAAAAGTTAAACTAAAATTACCACACCGGTTAGACGCAACCAATATGGACACTGGCATGTCTTCCAGCTCAGAGTGAGTTTAATGAAATTAAATTAAATGAAACAATCTTCCCAGAAGTATTTCTTTTCAAGAAAAGCAAGTAAAGAATGACTACGAAAAATTTAACTAAAATGGCAATATCGGTTGGACGCAACCAATAATTGCACTGGCATGTCATCCAGCTCAGCGTGAGTTTAATGAATGTGAATTAACTGAATTAATCTTCCAAGAAATAATTCTATTGAATAAAAATAAGTAAACAATGATTAGGAAAATTTAAACTAAAATGGTTAGACCCAACCGATATGGACACTGGTATGCCATCCAGCTCAGATTGAGTTTAATGAATGTGAATTAACTGAATCAATCTTCCTAGAAGTAATTCTATTGAATAAAAGCAAGTTAAGAATAGTAAGGAAAAGTTGAACTAAAATGGCCATATCGGTTAAACGCAACCGATATGGACACTGGCATGTCATCCAGCCCAGAGTGAGTTTAATGAATGTGAATTAACTGAATTAATCTTCCAAGAATTAATTCTATTGAATAAAAGCAAGTTAAGAATAATCAGAAAAGTTAAACTAAAATTACCACATCGGTTAGACGCAACCAATATGAACACTGGCATGTCATCCAGCTCAGATTGACTTTGGTGAATGTGAATTAACTGAATCAATTATCCAAGAAAATTATTTTTTGAATAAAAAGCAAGTGAACAATGATTAGGAAAAGTTGAACTGAAATGGCCATATCGGTTAGACGCAACCGATATGGACACTGGCATGTCATCCAGCTCAGAGTGAGTTTAATGAATGTTAATTAACTAAATCAATCTTCCAAGAACTAATGCTGTTGAATAAAAACAAGTAAACAATGATTAGGAACAGTTAAACTAAAATGGCCATATCGGCTGGCCGTAACCGATATGGACACTGGCATGTCATCCAGCTCAGAGTGAGTTTAATGAGTGTGAATTAACTGAATCAATCTTCCAAGAAAATTATTTTTTGAATAAAAACAAGTAAACAATGATTAGGAAAAGTTAAACAAAAATTGCCATATTAGTTAGACGCAACCGATATGGACACTGGTATGTCATCCAGCTTAGAGTGAGTTTAATGAGTGTGAATTAACTGAATCAATCTTCCTAGAAGTAATTCTATTGAATAAAAGCAAGTTAAGAATAGTAAGGAAAAGTTGAACTGAAATGGCCATATCGGTTAAACGCAACCAATATGGACACTGGCATGTCATCCAGCTCAGAGTGAGTTTAATGAATGTTAATTAACTAAATCAATCTGCCAAGAACTAATGCTATTGAATAAAAACAAGTAAACAATGATTAGGAAAAGTTAAACTAAGATGGCCATATTGGTTAGACGCAACTGATATGGACACTGACATGTCATCCAGCTCAGATTGACTTTGGTGAATTTAAATTAACTGAAACAATCCTCCAAGAAGTATTTTTTTTCAATAAAAGCAAGTGAACAATGATTAGGAAAAGTTAAACTTAAATGGCCATATCAGTTAGACGCAACCAATATGGACACTGGCATATCATCCAGCTCAGATTGACTTTGGTGAATGTAAATTAACTGAAACAATCTTCCAAGAAGTATTTTTTTTTAAATTAAAGCAAGTGAACAATGATTAGGAAAAGTTGAACTGAAATGGCCATATCGGTTAAACGCAACCGATATGGACACTGGCATGTCATCCAGCTCAGAGTGAGTTTAATGAATGTTAATAAACTAAATCAATCTTCCAAGAACTAATGCTATTGAATAAAAACAAGTAAACAATGATCAGGAAAAGTTAAACTAAAATGGCCGTATTGGTTAGACGCAACCGATATGGACACTGACATGTCATCCAGCTCAGAGTGAGTTCAATGAATGTGATTAAACTGAATCAATCTTCCAAGAAGTAATTATATTGAATAAAAGCAAGTTAGAATAATGAGGAAAAGTTAAACTAAAATGGGCATATAGGTTAAAAGCAACAGATATGGACACTGGCATGTCATGCAGCTCAGAGTGAGTTTAATGAATGTGATTAAACTGAATCAATCTTCCAAGAAGTAATTCTATTGAATAAAAGCAAGTTAAGAATAATAAGGAAAAGTTAAACTAAAATGGGCATATCGGTTAAACGCAACAGATATAGACACTGGCATGTAATCCAGCTCAGAGTGAGTTTAATGGATGTGAATTAACTGAAACAATTTTCCAAGAAGTAATGCTATTGAATAAAAATAAGTAAACAATAATTAAGAAAAGTTAAACTAAAATTGCCATACCAGTTAGAGGCAAAAGATATGGACACTGGCATGTCATCCAGCTCAGAGTGAGTTCAATGAATGTGAATTAACTGAATCAATCTTCCAAGAAAATTATTTTTTGAATAAAAATAAGTAAATAATGATTAGGAAAAGTTAAACTAAAATAGCCATATTGGTTAGACGCAACCGATATGGACACTGGTATGTCATCCAGCTCAGAGTGAGTTTAATTAATGTGAATTAACTGAATCAATCTTTCAAACAGAAATTCCATAGAATAAAAGCAAGTAAAGAATGATTAGGAAAAGTTAAACTAAAATGGTTACACCCAACCGATGTGGACACTGGAATGTCATCCAACTGAGAGTGAGTTTAATGAATGTGAATTAACCGAATCAATCTTCCAAGAAGTAATTCTATTGAATAAAAGCAAGTGAACAATGATTAGGAACAGTTAAACTAAAATGGCCATATCGGCTGGACGAAACCGATATGGACACTGGTATGTCATCCAGGTCAGAGTGAGTTTAATGAATGTGAATTAACTGAATCAATCTTTCAAACAGAAATTCCATAGAATAAAAGCAAGTAAAGAATGATTAGGAAAAGTTAAACTAAAATGGCCATATCGCTTAGACGAAACCGATATGGACAATGGCATGTCATCCAGCTCAGAGTGAGTTTAATGAATGTGAATTAACTGAATCAATCTTCCTAGAAGTAATTCTATTGAATAAAAGCAAGTTAAGAATAGTAAGGAAAAGTTGAACTAAAATGGCCATATCGTTTAAACGCAACCGATATGGACACTGGCATGTCATCCAGCCCAGAGTGAGTTTAATGAATGTGAATTAACTGAATTAATCTTCCAAGAGGTAATTCTATTGAATAAAAGCAAGTTAAGAAGAATTAGAAAAGTTAAACTAAAATTACCACACCGGTTAGACGCAACCAATATGAACACTGGTATGTCTTCCAGCTCAGAGTGAGTTTAATGAAAGTAAATTAAATGAAACAATCTTCCCAGAAGTATTTCTATTCAAGAAAAGCAAGTAAACAATGACTACGAAAAATTTATCTAAAATGGCAATATCGGTTGGACGCAACCAATAAGTGCACTGGCATGTCATCCAGCTCAGCGTGAGTTTAATGAATGTGAATTAACTGAATTAATCTTCCAAGAAATAATTCTATTGAATAAAAATAAGTAAACAATGATTAGGAAAATTTAAACTAAAATGGTTGGACCCAACCGATATGGACACTGGTATGTCATCCAGCTCAGAGTGAGTTTAATGAATGTGAATTAACTGAATCAATCTTCCTAGAAATAATTCTATTGAATAAAAGCAAGTTAAGAATACTAAGGAAAAGTTGAACTAAAATGGCCATATCGGTTAAACGCAACCGATATGGACACTGGCATGTCATCCAGCCCAGAGTGAGTTTAATGAATGTGAATTAACTGAATTAATCTTCCAAGAATTAATTCTATTGAATAAAAGCAAGTTAAGAATAATTAGAAAAGTTAAACTAAAATTACCACACCGGTTAGACGCAACCAATATGAACACTGGCATGTCATCCAGCTCAGAGTGATTTTAATGAATGTGAATTAACCGAATCAATCTTCCAAGAAAAAATTCTATTGAATAAAAGCAAGTAAACAATGATTAGGAACAGTTAAACTAAAATGGCCATATCGGCTGGACGAAACCGATATGGACACTGGCATGTAGTCCAGCTCAGAGTGAGTTTAATGAATGTGACTTAACTGAATCAATTTTCCAAGAAAATTATTTTTTGAATAAAAACCAGTAAACAATAATTAGGAAAAGTTAAACAAAAATGGCCATATTAGTTAGACGCAACCGATATGGACACTGGTATGTCATCCAGCTCAAAGTGAGTTTAATGAATGTTAATTAACTAAATCAATCTTCCAAGAACTAATGCTATTGAATAAAAACAAGTAAACAATAATTAGGAAAAGTTAAGCTAAAATGGCCATATTGGTTAGACGTAACCGATATGGACAGTGACATGTCATCCAGCTCAGATTGACTTTGGTGAATCTAAATTAACTGAAACAATCCTCCAAGAAGTATTTTTTTTCAATAAAAGCAAGTGAACAATGATTAGGAAAAGTTAAACTTAAATGGCCATATCAGTTAGACGCAACCAATATGGACACTGGCATATCATCCAGCTCAGATTGACTTTGGTGAATGTAAATTAACTGAAACAATCTTCCAAGAAGTATTTTTTTTCAATAAAAGCAAGCGAACAATGATTAGGAAAAGTTGAACTGAAATGGCCATATCGGTTAAACGCAACCGATATGGACACTGGCATGTCATCCAGCTCAAAGTGAGTTTAATGAATGTTAATTAACTAAATCAATCTTCCAAGAGCTAATGCTGTTGAATAAAAACAAGTAAACAATGATCAGGAAAAGTTAAACTAAAATGGCCATATTGGTTAGGCGCAACCGATATGGACACTGACATGTCATCCAGCTCAGAGTGAGTTCAATGAATGTGATTAAACTGAATCAATCTTCCAAGAAGTAATTATATTGAATAAAAGCAAGTTAGAATAATAAGGAAAAGTTAAACTAAAATGGCCATATCGGTTAAAAGCAACAGATATGGACACTGGCATGTCATGCAGCTCAGAGTGAGTTTAATGAATGTGATTAAACTGAATCAATCTTCCAAGAAGTAATTCTATTGAATAAAAGCAAGTTAAGAATAATAAGGAAAAGTTAAACTAAAATGGCCATATCGGTTAAATGCAACATATATGGACACTGGCATGTCATGCAGCTCAGAGTAAGTTTAATGAATGTGATTAAACTGAATCAATCTTCCAAGAAGTAATTCTATTTGATAAAAGCTAGTTAAGAATAATAAGGAAAAGTTAAACTAAAATGGCCATATCGGTTAAACGCAACAGATATGGACACTGGCATGTCATCCAGCTCAGAGTGAGTTTAATGGATGTGAATTAACTGAAACAATCTTCCAAAAAGTACTTCTATTCACTAAAATCAAGTAAACAATGATTAGGAAAAGTTAAACTAAAATGGTTAGGCGCAACCGATACGGACACTGGAATGTCATCCAACTGAGAGTGCGTTTAATGAATGTGAATTAACCGAATCAATCTTCCAAGAAATAATTCTATTGAATAAAAGCCAGTAAACAATGATTAGGAAAAGTTAAACTAAAATGGCCATATCGGTTGGACGAAACCGATATGGACACTGACATGTCATCCAGCTCAGATAGAGCTTAATGAATGTAAATTAACTGAAACAATCTTCCAAGAAGTATTTCTTTTCAATAAAAGCAAGTAAACAAGGACTAGGAAAAATTTAACTAAAATGGCAATATTGTTTGGACGCAACCGATAAGTGCACTGGCATGTCATCCAGCTCACCTTGAGTTTAATGAATGTGAATTAACTGAATTAATCTTCCAAGAAATAATTCTATTGAATAAAAATAAGTAAACAATGATTAGGAAAAGTTAAACTAAAATGGTTACACCCAACCGATGTGGACACTGGAATGTCATCCAACTGAGAGTGAGTTTAATGAATGTGAATTAACCGAATCAATCTTCCAAGAAATAATTCTATTGAATAAAAGCAAGTAAACAATGATTAGGAACAGTTAAACTAAAATGGCCATATCGGTTAAACGCAACCGATATGGACACTGGCATGTCATCCAGCTCAGAGTGAGTTTAATGAATGTGAATTAACTGAATCAATCTTCCAAGAAAATTATTTTTTGAATAAAAACAAGTAAACAATGATTAGGAAAAGTTAAACAAAAATTGCCATATTGGTTAGACGCAACCGATATGGACACTGGCATGTCATCCAGCTCAGAGTGAGTTTAATGAATGTGAATTAACTGAATCAATTTTCCAAGAAAATTATTTTTTGAATAAAAACCAGTAAACAACAATTAGGAAAAGTTAAACAAAAATGGCCATATTAGTTAGACGCAACCGTGACATACCAGTCGCCCAGCTCAGAGTGAGTTTAATGAATGTGAATTAACTGAATCAATCTTCCTAGAAGTAATTCTATTGAATAAAAGCAAGTTAAGAATAGTAAGGAAAAGTTGAACTAAAATGGCCATATCGGTTAAACGCAACCGATATGGACACTGGCATGTCATCCAGCCCAGAGTGAGTTTAATGAATGTGAATTAACTGAATTAATCTTCCAAGAGGTAATTCTATTGAATAAAAGCAAGTTAAGAAGAATTAGAAAAGTTAAACTAAAATTACCACACCGGTTAGACGCAACCAATATGAACACTGGCATGTCTTCCAGCTCAGAGTGAGTTTAATGAAAGTAAGTTAAATGAAACAATCTTCCCAGAAGTATTTCTTTTCAAGAAAAGCAAGTAAACAATGACTACGAAAAATTTAACTAAAATGGCAATATCGGTTGGACGCAACCAATAAGTGTACTGGCATGTCATCCAGCTCAGCGTGAGTTTAATGAATGTGAATTAACTGAATTAATCTTCCAAGAAATAATTCTATTGAATAAAAATAAGTAAACAATGATTAGGAAAATTTAAACTAAAATGGTTGGACCCAACCGATATGGACACTGGTATGTCATCCAGCTCAGAGTGAGTTTAATGAATGTGAATTAACTGAATCAATCTTCCTAGAAGTAATTCTATTGAATAAAAGCAAGTTAAGAATAGTAAGTAAAAGTTGAACTAAAATGGCCATATCGGTTAAACGCAACCGATATGGACACTGGCACGTCATCCAGCCCAGAGTGAGTTTAATGAATGTGAATTAATTGAATTAATCTTCCAAGAATTAATTCTATTGAATAAAAGCAAGTTAAGAATAATTAGAAAAGTTAAACTAAAATTACCACACCGGTTAGACGCAACCAATATGAACACTGGCATGTCATCCAGCTCAGAGTGATTTTAATGAATGTGAATTAACCGAATCAATCTTCCAAGAAATAATTCTATTGAATAAAAGCAAGTAAACAATGATTAGGAACAGTTAAACTAAAATGGCCATATCGGCTGGACGAAACCGATATGGACAGTGGCATGTCATCCAGCTCAGAGTGAGTTTAATGAATGTGAATTAACTGAATCAATTTTCCAAGAAAATTATTTTTTGAATAAAAACCAGTAAACAATAATTAGGAAAAGTTAAACAAAAATGGCCATATTAGTTAGACGCAACCGATATGGACACTGGTATGTCATCCAGCTCAGAGTGAGTTTAATGAATGTTAATTAACTAAATCAATCTTCCAAGAACTAATGCTATTGAATAAAAACAAGTAAACAATGATTAGGAAAAGTTAAGCTAAAATGGCCATATTGGTTAGACGTAACCGATATGGACAGTGACATGTCATCCAGCTCAGATTGACTTTGGTGAATTTAAATTAACTGAAACAATCCTCCAAGAAGTATTTTTTTTCAATAAAAGCAAGTGAACAATGATTAGGAAAAGTTAAACTTAAATGGCCATATCAGTTAGACGCAACCAATATGGACACTGGCATATCATCCAGCTCAGATTGACTTTGGTGAATGTAAATTAACTGAAACAATCTTCCAAGAAGTATTTTTTTTTCAATAAAAGCAAGTGAACAATGATTAGGAAAAGTTGAACTGAAATGGCCATATCGGTTAAACGCAACCGATATGGACACTGGCATGTCATCCAGCTCAGAGTGAGTTTAATGAATGTTAGTTAACTAAATCAATCTTCCAAGAACTAATGCTGTTGAATAAAAACAAGTAAACAATGATCAGGAAAAGTTAAACTAAAATGGCCATATTGGTTAGACGCAACCGATATGGACACTGACATGTCATCCAGCTCAGAGTGAGTTCAATGAATGTGATTAAACTGAATCAATCTTCCAAGAAGTAATTATATTGAATAAAAGCAAGTTAGAATAATATGGAAAAGTTAAACTAAAATGGCCATATCGGTTAAAAGCAACAGATATGGACACTGGCATGTCATGCAGCTCAGAGTGAGTTTAATGAATGTGATTAAACTGAATCAATCTTCCAAGAAGTAATTCTATTGAATAAAAGCAAGTTAAGAATAATAAGGAAAAGTTAAACTAAAATGGCCATATCGGTTAAATGCAACAGATATGGACACTGGCATGTCATGCAGCTCATAGTAAGTTTAATGAATGTGATTAAACTGAATCAATCTTCCAAGAAGTAATTATATTGAATAAAAGCAAGTTAGAATAATATGGAAAAGTTAAACTAAAATGGCCATATCGGTCAAACGCAACAGATATAGACACTGGCATGTCATCCAGCTCAGAGTGA